>NC_137606.1:21211595-21549095 GCF_963280865.1 Gymnoscopelus braueri | reverse complement strand
TGTTAGACTGATGATAGGTTCTTGGTTTACTTATGATCCTAGATTACTATTTCTATGCATGTGATGTATTACCTTATGTTATCCTTGCTTACTGTAAATCGCTCTGGATTAAGATTGTCTGCTAAATGCCTAAATTGTATATACTGTAGCTCAGCAGCACAAGCTCATGAATATTTATATTATATAATATGCGTCCTCCAACAGGCTTCAGTAAACATGTTGTTTTCCAAAGTTATACAATACCACGTAATCCATGGCTCTTCAACATGGGGTACGGGACCCCATAGGGGGTCCTCAGAGGTGCCATGGGGGGGCTGCACATTGTTTTTGTGTGATATGATTGTTGATGATTGTATTAAACATATTAATTACAAAGATTATGTGTAAGTAAACAAACATTTAATTTACATAACAGTGATGATAGTGCTGCAAAACTAATCTACAGTATGCACTTAAAAGACAAACCTGTGGAATACTTTCAAGCTATAGTCTCACATCTCTCTACGGTCATTTATACACATTGATGAGACAATCAGTTTAATATTCTGAGCTAGCGTTGAAAGACTCTTTTTAAGTTCCATTAATATGGAACAGCATTTTATACAACAGGGGGGGGGGGTCCCTGCTTCAGTCTCTCTCTCAGCTAAGGGGTCCTTGGTCTGAAAAAACATTGAAGACCCCTGAGTCATCAATAAATCCAGCTATTCTTAATCTTTACAACAGTTAGACATTAACCAGCCCTGTTTGACTTCATGTCCTCTGAGGCAGATATCATGACACCTACAGTATGGCTCTTCATTTGGCAGCTGAATCAAGACCTTCTCACAGACTTTTTTACACCTGGTGACCTGTCCTATTACTTAATCAGTGGTGGAAAAAGTTAACCTGACTCCGCCAGATGGGGGCGGTATTGACTTCACAATACGTGAAACAAAATTAATGTGACTCAAGCTTCTTCCATCTGGCAGAGTCAGGTTAGGAAAAAGTAGCAATGCCACAATTACTTTTAGTATTCTCTTAAAAGTCAAAGGCCTGCATTCAAAATTACAGTAAAATTACAAAAGTATTGGCATCAACATATACTCAAAGTACCAAAGTACTCATAACAGGATCAAATACAAGAATTGATTGATTGATTGATGTACTTTATTTAGTAAGACATGAGAACATCAGTACATGGAAGTACAAATTCACAATACAAGGTCTACTAAACTGGGAGACTCATTAAGCACTGAGCTTGTTTAAGATGAGAACCCCATGCACACAAATCATGATGACATATAAGAGACAGACATATATACACACTACTGTACAGAATGTCATACAATCAGCTTAAAGGTTACTGGTATGAAGAGATGTACAAGAGAAGAAAAATAAATAGGGGGGGGGGTAGGGGGGGTAGGTTAAGACTTAGACAGGGGCCATTTTCGAATTGCAGCCTCCTGAAGGTGTATCTTTAGGGCAGTTTTGAAAGTGAGTAGGGTTTTACACTCCTTTACTCCTTTTGGTAGGGCATTCCACATTTTTGATGAATAGCATGAGAACGAGTTCATCCCCTTTGTTGAGCCAAATCTGGGTTGCACATGATTTGTGGAGCTGCCTCTGGTGTTATGATCGTGGACTTCATTAACATTTAGGAAGTATTTAGAAAAATACAGGGGGGTCCCAATGTTGTGGTGTATCTTGAAGACCAGGCCCATAGCAAGTTGCTGTACTCTGTCCTCAACCCTAAGCCATCCAATCCTAGCAAAATGAGTAGGGGTTAGATGGGTTTTGTGATTGAGGCCAAGAAGTAGCCTTACTAGTTTGTTTTGGGATGTGTGGAGCCTTGTTTTTAACACATTGATTGCCAAGATCGCATCGATGCGTTCTTTCAAATCCATCGCTTGAATGCCAGCAATTCAAAAGAACGCATTGATGCGTTCTTTTGAATTTTCATTGTTTAATCTGTGATCGCACGGCTCTGTTTATTTCTCATCAGCACTTTCGTTTTCCACTTACGTCACACTCACCCGGAGCCGGATGTAAAAAAAAGAAATCATTTCCGGGTCACATTGTTTTTCTCCGGTTATTTTCGTCCAGAATAGGGAAAAACACGGTTTTTCACACGGTATAAAAAACGAACGGACAGCTCAACTTCTATTTTCTTTGGTCCGGGTGACTAACAGTCATCGTCGTAGTGTATCACATCGTTTTCAGGCCGATCAGCGGATCAGGGATTGTCGAAAACATAACATCCGGTGAATGACAGGATATGACGTGGGCCTGTTTGGGAGGGGGCGAGCGAGGTGGTCAATGTGTGGATTTGCTGCTCTCTACTGGTGGAACTGTCGTATGTGCCTAACACCACAATCAGAGAATTTATTTTAATGAAAAATTAAAAAATTAAAAAATTAAAAAACACGCAAATTGCTGGCACAGGGGTGAGTACAGTATGAATAAACTCTGGCAGTCAATGTGTTAAGGCCTTGGAGGTGTTGTGATACCATGAAAACAAAGAAAAACTAAAAAGTTCAACTTCAGCAGCAATAAATGTGCTCTTTACCCTGATCTGACTCTGTTAATGTTAATGAAAACTGAATGCATGATGTCAGAGAAAAGAACAATATGAAAACTGAATGCATGATGTCAGAGAGAAGAACAATATGGATTAACCACTTGAACCCCAGCATGCCTATTCTGGTGGTGGCAACGTTAGCCAAAAATAGCCGATCTACAAGCTCACAACACGTAGTGTTTCAACACGTTGTGTGCTTGTAGATCGGCTATTTTTGGCAAAGAATTTTATAATTTATGAACTATTCATAGTAGAGGGTTTACGTTTTCAACACATTGTGTACAATAGGCCAACATAGTCTAGGACCTGGCTAAGATATGTATGCACTTAATTTAGGAGAGAATATCTCAACTGTTTTTGGCTAATATGACCCCAAGGAACAACTTAGGAACTATGAGAAATTCTCTATCCAGGGCGAAATATCCGAAAATGACCACGCTCTTTTTAAAATGACCACACTTCCAACATGGCTCTATCTTCTAAACCGTTGGAGCTACAGATTTTCTGAGGTGCTCAAAATGTTCAGAATACTCATGTTTGGGGAACCCGTGCCCGAGCCAGCAACCCTACAGGTCATCATAGTGGCCAAATCCAATATGGCCGCCACCTGAAAAAGGTTTTGTCTATAACTTTTGAACCAGATGAGCTATGAATGCAAACTTGGTGTCTAAATCATGTTTTTTGACAATTAGAAACATGTTGAAACGCTTATCTTTATGACTGGGTGTGGCTGGACCTCTATTTTGCATATTTCAAAGATGGCGACTACCTGACAATTAGTTTTACTTTTTTTTTTGTGCAAACTTAGTGTCTATTTTATACTTTTTGAGCATTAAAAACACATTAGAATGCTCATATTATTGATTGAAGCCATCTAGAGCACTGATTTGCTTATTACAAATATGGCCTATATCCAAAATGTTATGTAACATAAAGTTTCATCCAGATTTGAGTGTAGAGTTGTTGCAATGAGTTAAGATCAAACTGAAGAAAAGAAACAATAGAATATGAGTTGAACCCAAATTATACAGCCACAGCCAGTACAGTATATGCAGAGCAATGCTCAGTATAAATTGAATAATATCATACTAGTCAAAGATGTATAGAATTGTAACAATATTATGTTTAAATTAGAATCACAGATTTGTTTTGTTCTAATCATACAACTTCTATATCGAGGTGCAACGGACTCCAGCTTCTTATAATTTGCTTTATGTCCACTACATGACTTTTGAAGCCACGTGGAGGAGGATGGTGCAAGCTTTACTGGCATCTGCAAGATGGGTCCAGTAAGGTTCCCAAGTCTTAGTCATGGAGTCCCAATACAAGCCCAACGTACTGAAATCTGGGATGTAATGGCCTTTTGACATGCTGAATGTATGTATCGTTCTGTTGCTGTTGTAACACCAAGACAATTATGTACAATGTACAATAATACAGATTGTTCAAATTCTATACATTCTATGATAGGATTACATTTATGCTGTGCGTTGTTGCACATACTGCACTAGCTGTAGCTGTATAATTAGGAATGAGTTCTACTCTAAATCATTCTATTGTTTCAATAAAATTACATCTGTAAGATACATTGGTTGTTTCATAACATAGTGGCCATATATGTGATATGCACATTAGAGTTCTCTAGATAGATTAAATCATTAAGATAAGCATTCCAACATGTTTCTAATGGTCAAAAAACATGACTTAGACACCAAGTTTGCATTTGTAGCTCATCTGGTTCAAACATAGCCAAAACCTTTTTCAGGTGGCGGCCATATTGGATTTGGCCACTATGATTATCCCGAAGGTTGCTGGCTCGGGCACCCTTGCTACGTCATCAGAGCATGCCCTGAGTTATATCTGGGACACATTTGGTGCTTTTAGATTGATTCACGCAAAAATATTCTTATGGCCCTGGACTGAAATAAGTTGACCGTATTTAGCCGTTTGTTTTAGCTGTTCTGTAATAAAATATAAAATTTTACATTTTACACTTTTCTATTTTTCACTAAACATGAGTATTGTGAACATTTTGAGCACCTCAGAAAATCTGTAGGTTTAGAAGATAGAGCCATGTTTGAAGTAGCAGTCATTTTAAAAGGGGCGTGGTCATTTCCGAGTATTTCGCCCCGGATAGAGTATTTCTCATAGTTCCTAAGTTGTTCCTTGGGGTCATATTAGCCAAGAACAGTTGAGATAATCTCTCCTAAATTAAGTGCATACACATCTTAGCCAGGTCCTAGACTAACATCATTTATGAACTATTCATAGTAGAGGGAGTTTCTCAAGGCATTTATGTACATTTGTCACGTTACATTGTACAAAAGCAACTGAAATATAATAACACTTATATGCTCCAATAAAATGTATTAAAGGACGTGTGGAGCCTAAGCTCTCATAGCCTCTGAAATTAAATGTTTCCTGGTCATTGATATGGATGCAGTCAGGTGACCTTCAGTTGCACTGCTTCTCTCTCCTGCAGTGGCCTTTACATTACATAGAGACACATCAAGTTGTGTGCGTGCTTACATGCAGGGCTGTGTGATGCCTAGTGCAGTAGATCTGTGGTAGTAGTGCTTGTAGTTAATGCTGCTTCTGCTTGCTACTCTGCTTTCAGCTACTGCCGCCGGTAGCCCTCCTTGCGGGGGGTGACAAGAGGAGCCGAGTGCGTAAGTCTCGTTCTGCTGGTACAAAGCCACTCCACCGCCAAGACTTATGCAGTGCCTCCTCGTGGCCACACACGGTAACTGGGCACCTTGAGGTCCCAGGCTAAACTGTAGGGGATCTCGGATCTCGGAGCAACAGTGGGCCCCAGAGGCAAGGCGCACAGGCCCACCGGTGTGTGGACACGCCCTGGCGCCTGCCAACCACTGTCCCAGCTATGGGCAAACAGCATGGGTGGATGGGGCTCATAGCCATGGAAGGAGAAGGACACTCTGAACTAAAACCAGGACTGCAAGGAGTTGTGCCCCACAGTCCTTAATCAGCATAGTAAAGCCAACTATGGAGAACAAAGTCATCCCAAATCCTATACTTCCAGCGGTGGGAGTTCGCATGAACATCGCAGCAGATAGTGGTGCTGGACCTTCTCCCGGAGAAGTTAAACTGATGGTGTCCTTACAACAAAACATTTATTTTTGCACTTAAGACGTGGTCTGACCAGCAGTATGCGGTGAGTCTTTTTAAGTCGTGTTATTACTTAATTACCGCATAAGACCTGGATTTAAGTCGCCCTTAATAGCGCCCTGAATGACTTTGCTGTTACAATAAAACGTATTTGCATAATACACAGTACGCACATTACAGCCCTCACTATGTATAAGTTAAGAATTTCCTGTTATGCCATCCTCATATAGCCAATAGATCTAGCCTATAAAAGAAACATTTTCAGATCATTAATAGCCAACCCTAGTTTTCTATACTTTAGCTATAACTAGCCAAGTTCTGATTGCATGCAGACTCATTTTTGCATGTAATTATACTCACCCATTCATATAGACCTCTACTACTGCTTTTTTTATTTCCTATCCTATTGTATGTATATACTTGACTCCTCTTGGGCATTTGATTGAGCACCGCTGCTATTGATTAGGGATTGCACATTACCTGCACATTTTGAAGTTGCTACTAAATTATAAGCTATTGCATCCAAAAACTCTTCCTTCCATTACCTCTAGTTACAGTATTTTATCATTATTGTATATTTTTCATTGTATATTTTTAATATACCGCTCAGCGGTTAGTATTTGGGACTTCTGCGCGCGGCCGGAGACACAATTATTTCACGGTAAGGGCCTCACTATCTGAGATTCCCAGGCTGAATTAAGGGCCCGAAATGCACACATTCAGTGACACAAGCTCTCTCTCTGCGCAGAATCCACAAATTATCTGTAAGTGTATTAAACACAGGTGAACAGAAACATATGCACATAGGGCATGTGCACTAAAAGAATCAAAAGCACAGGCATCAAAACATGATAAGACACACGCATGCACACCTGCACACACGCACGCATGCGTGAGCAGAAGGTGCTGGTGGCGGCATGCTCGTGAGAAGCTGTATTCATAGTCTTCATCAGTTTGAGGCAGTCCGGTTTGTGAGAGCGGAATAAGCTGTGAAAACCACAAAACTCTGTCAAGCTTTTAGAACGAGAAGCATCGCATGTACAAAAAAGGTCCATATCTATACGACAGTATATGAATTAATTACATCAATAAATGGAGGAAACTTATTATTATAATAGTATATGGGTTTATTCCAGAGAAGAGATCTTACAAGCGTCCGAAAAGCATGGTTCCAGATATATTCGTAGACGTAAAAACGAAGATACAGAGTTGTATACACATAACGTGGGGTTACGCCTTTCGTCATCACGTCAGCCGTCAGTTGTGTCTCGACTGCCTGAGAGGCACTTTTAACCATAATTAACGCATACAAATGGGAAATGGTACACTTTAGATCCATCAGAAAATGGTACAAAATGAGACACATTCAGTGTCTCCAGTTGTCCATTAACCTCTTGTCGGAAGGTTCAAATCTCCACAAGGATCATTTCAGTGTCGCTGCTCATGCTCGTACTGTTTTCATATTCGACGGGTCGTCTGCCTGCTGGGTGACTGACTGGTCAGCTGTCAGCTGGGACCTGGGTGGCTGATTGGTCGTTGGTCGGCTGGGTGGCTGATTGGTCCTGGGTGGACCTGGGTGGCTGATTGGTCGGCTGGCTGCTGGGTGGCTGATTCGTCGGCTGGCTGCTGGGACCTGGGTGGCTGATTGGTCGGCTGGCTGCTGGGACCTGGGTGGCTGATTGGTCGTTGGTCGGCTGGGTGGCTGATTGGTCCTGGGTGGACCTGGGTGGCTGATAAGTCGGCTGGCTGCTGGGTGGCTGATTCGTCGGCTGGCTGCTGGGACCTGGGTGGCTGATTGGTCGGCTGGCTGGTGGGACCTGGGTGGCTGATTGGTCGGCTGGCTGCTGGGACCTGGGTGGCTGATTGGTCGGCTGGCTGCTGGGTGGCTGATTGGTCGGCTGGCTGCTGGGACCTGGGTGGCTGATTGGTCGGCTGGCTGCTGGGACCTGGGTGGCTGATTGGTCGACTGGCTGCTGGCTGGCTTGTAAACAAAACAGGTCCGCCCGGCATAAAGCTCCTGGCGCTGGACCTCCAGGTGTTCCATGGTGGGCATGCGCTCCAGGCCCTCGGCCGTGCGCCACAGGAGGGTTACACCACACAGATCAATCAGCGAGCCGTCCACCAGTTCCTGAGACTCACTGTCCACCTGGACGGGAACAATGAGAACATAAGATTTGGTTGATGTTTTTTTAGACAAGAATGCACATACAGTACTATAATGAACATAGATTTTATACATACTTTCTCAAAAGCATAAAACAAAACAAGAGCTTATTTCCATTTGTGGTACTTTGAGAGCTCGTGCAAATTTGTTTGGGGGAGGGTAAAGACGTACATAAAAATAAAAAATAAATCAATCAATAATAAATAAATTCATTCAATTTCTACAATACAACTAGGATAGGATAATTCAGAAACAGGACGTTCATGAAAGTCCTTGCGGGCTTGTTTCCAATGAGGGCCTGTGAGCAATTAGGGGTTAAGAGTCTTGCTCAGGGACAAATTTCATTTCATCGACACATATGCTGGCGTGGCCTGGAATCGTACCTGGGGCAACCAGGGCCTCTGGCTCCCTAGGCAGGCTCACTAACCACTCAGCTATGGCCGCCCCTAACTAAAATGGCAAAACCCAAGGTACATAGGTTACAACTCAACATATTGATGGTTAGGCCTAGCTGATCTGAAGCCGAGCATTCCTATGTTGTGAATGTCATATTAGGCCAACATTCGATGCCAATATAGTCTAAAGGAATTGGTGTAGAGAGAAAAAGGGAGGGGATAAAGTATAGACCCCTGTGGGACCCATCTGAACTCAGCCCAGCACCTGGTTATTAGTGAGTGGATATGCGTGCTTTATTTTTGGGCGGTGTAGCCGCCCCTATAAGTGGGGTTGGGACACCTCATTCTCTGTACTGTGATTGGCTCATTAGTACACCCCTAGCTGTACTGTGATTGGCTGACTCTATTGGCTGACTCTATTCAGCACTGTGATTGGCTAGCGAGACACATGATAACATTAATAACCTATAAATAGGACTATGCACTTCAAAAAATCCATATTTTTTTGAAGTGAGCTTCCATCACTGTGATGACCACACCGCCCACTTCACACTGGGTGTGATTTTTTGTTTCTTCAAAGGGAGACACGTGGTGCACTAAATCATGCAAAACGGAAGTTTGTGTGACCCTCTGATTTCCCATAGCGTACTTTGATTTCGCACAATGATGTGCACTGTCAACCAGTGGTGTAAAGTAACTAAGTACATTTACTCAAGTACTGTACTTAAGTACAATTTTAAGGTACTTTTACTTTACTGGAGTATTTCCAATGTTTAATACTTTTACTTCTACTCTACTACATCTCAGAGGCAAATATTGTACTTTTACTCCACTACAATGATTTAAAAACTTTAGTTATT
The DNA here is from genome assembly GCF_963280865.1 of Gymnoscopelus braueri. Classification (NCBI taxonomy): domain Eukaryota; kingdom Metazoa; phylum Chordata; class Actinopteri; order Myctophiformes; family Myctophidae; genus Gymnoscopelus; species Gymnoscopelus braueri. The sequence goes on along the minus strand of NC_137606.1, from coordinate 21,539,993 downwards.
AGTTACTTAGCAGATATAAACAATTATATTATAAAACATACATTAACCACTTTAGCACTGTTTTATTTACAGGCTAAATGAAAATAGACGATCTAGAAGCTCACAACGCGCTGCATCGCGACGCGTTGTGAGCTTGTAGATCGGCTATTTTCAAACATTTTGTACTTTTACTTTTGGTACTTTAAGTATATTTTGATGCCAATACTTTTGTACTTTTACTCAAGTAACACTTTGAACACGGGCCTTTTACTTGTAACAGAGTACTTCTACATTGTAGTATTGATACTTTTACTTAAGTAAAACATTTGAGTACTTTTTTCCACCACTGTGTGCACGTGTACTGTTTGTCGTGAACATATATACTGTATAAAGTCCTCACCTTCTTCCCAGGTTGCTGATCCCAGGAGGTCTCCCGAAGGGTGAAGACGTTGCCGCACACCGATATCTCCCTCCACAGGCCGGGCTTGGAGTCCCGAGTGAAGCCATGGAGCGGGTGCATCACCAACACGCCGTTGGTGGTCAGTGCGTCCATCTGTCCATCAGTCGTCCATTTAACTGCCTTCTCCTGCGGGGGGAGGAAGGTGGTAAAAGAATCCTCAGATTTTTTCCTTAAAGGTTTCATGACATTCAGTCTCACAACACATTAAAAGAATTCATCATGGTCCTTCAAACGTGTATTAAAAGTTTTAACTGAAAAATCCACTCCAGTGATCCATGGCAGGATGATTTTTTTCTTTCTGATTTGTAAAGCCTTTTCAACTGCAATGAAAAAATAAATCTTTGCCTGTGGGTGTCGCTGTTGAGGGATTTTGACTGTCAATCATCGCCTCTGCTCCGCCCCCCACCCCCAAAGGAATGGATAGGGGAGGGGAGGGGCGGAGAGGAGAGGGGGCGGGATTAATGGACTGTGACATCAAAGTCCAGGGGCCAATCACAGATTACTTTTCAGCCTAATTATTCAGAAAACCCCAGACCACAGAAAATCCACTGAATGTTCAAAGTTCAGTTTCTTGGGGTCTAATTGAGGTCATAAAACCCCCCAAAAAACATGAAATGAAAATGAATGTCATAGAACTTTTAAGTAAAAGCAGCAATACCACAAAATACTATGTTACAAGTAAAAGGCCTGTATTAAAAATGTTACTTGAGTAAAACTGAAGTACAAAAGTATCGGCATCAAAATACACGTTCTTATAGTAACTGTCTAAAAGTACAATTTTTTTTCAAGAGTAGCAGATCTAAAAGCTCACAACGCATCGCATTGCAACGCGCTGTGATTGCCTATTTTCGAGGTATTCATTTTGAATGCATTTGTTCATGATGGATTGATCAATTAATCAAACAAGTTATGAATCCCTGCACAGTCGCACAGACACAATTGTGTATGAGGCATTTCATCTGACATTTACATAACCTACACCCAGGAAGATGTTCTTGGAGGAGTCGAAGCCGGCGGCGTAGACGCGCGCGGCATAGGGCGGGCTCCTCTGGCAGACGATGCGGCAGGCGAAGTTCGAGACAGTGTCCTGAACCGCCTTGCTGTCGGGCACTGTGTCCGTCACCACAAAGTCAATGGGACTCTCTGTGGACCGCCCGATCTGTTACAGACAAACACACAAGGGGTTTCACATTACTCACAGCTTGTTTACATGCACTGTAATCAACAACTTTCACCCTAGTGTCACTATTTTGGGCGTGTCATTTTAGTCACTCATTATAGGTGGTGATAGCCGAATGGGTAGAGAGGCCGCCTGGGAAACAGAAGGTCCCAGGATAGATTCCTTGCAAGACACTAAACCCCACTTATCCTCCAATCAGGAGAGAAGACCATTCATCAGCTTCAAATGTTCCAGTTCCAATTTTGACTGCTAATTCTTTGGTGAAAACATATGTTGTGTTTACTAAAGATCTGGAGAGACAGGGTTCTTACTGAACAAACACTCTATAACTATCACAATATAGCATGCATTTTATTCTAATGAGCAATCAATCCATTGTGTTCCACCTTGGATCAGTGGCAAGTGGCAACTAACGTAGCATACTTTATGTTCCTATTTATATATATATAGATGTATTGGTTATCTTATCAATCCAATCTTAGTGTTTTGGCAATTATTTGGGGGCCCACTTGCAATATCCTCACGGCCAACAGGTTGTGAATCACTGGTTTATGTAGCGCAAAACATAATGTATGCATAATGGATCCTACAGACCTGAAACATGTCCGTGCTTCTGTCAGAAGCATATTCCACCACGACCGTGGAGGCTTGGGAGAGAGTGTGGATTATGGTGTGCTGGTCCATCATGCTGATCGCCTATGGAACACAGAGACGTTCACTGTTAGAAACATCCACTTCTGGAGAAAGAACTCAACCGCAGACTTGAGTCAAAGCATAGATTCTCCTCAAATATTACAAAACAGCAAGTGAGTTGTTCTGTCAAATTTGTACTTGAGTTAAAGTAATGGAACATTTGCTTGAAGGGATATTTCACTTTCAAAAAAACTTTTGGTAATCTTATCGTCTACTCAGGCTTTTGTGAGCACCCTGGACCGTTTTTAAGTTGCTCGATTCAGTATTTACTATTTAGATATTTGATAGTCATTTTATCAGACATGCACCCTTCCTATACAAACCCATTGTAACTTTTTTTTTTTTACATAATCTTTTTATTGTTTTTCAGAGGCATCGGTACAAATCAGCATTTTACACAGATTACATTGTAAGTTACATTGTAACTTCAAACTCCATTTTAACCATGTTAAATTCATCAGAAACTGATATTGTCCTTCTAATACGTGAGGAGACAATGTTTTTTCATTTACTTTTTTCATTTATTTGTTATATATTTGGGGGAAAATCAATAGAATTAAAAACAATAAAATAATTAATCGCTGTGGGCAGCGGTTCCGGTAGGAGACACAAAGAGTCTCCTTTGTGTCTCCTACCGGAAGCGCTGCCGGTCGTCAGATTATTGGCTTAGGAATGCGACAAAAAACAAAAAATATCCATGAATTCAAGTCTCCATGGGGTGATTTTAGGGGTGAACTGTCCCTTTAAGACTTAAGACTCGTCAGCATATTTAACGCCTGGGGGAATGTTAATTAATATCATGTAAGTAAGATCTACAAGCTTAAATGAGCTTGTGAGCTTTTTGAATATCTTAAGTATAAAATAGGGCTTAAGTGTTTAATGACCAATAATTATTGTCCTATAACATGGTGTATGATTCTGAAGTGGCCATTCCGCATTTTGATACTAAAAAAGTATTGTTTTGATGCCAATACATTTGAACTTTGACTCAAGTAAAGAAAGTATTTTTTTGCTTTTTCTAAAGTCCCAAATTTGAGTACTTCTTCCACCACTGACTGTACCATAGCTGTCTGTGGAGTGCAGTCCTTGTGTACAGTGCCTGATCTCAAACCGTTGGCCTTGGGTGTCTGGCACAAAGCAAAGTGGCTTTTCATCCTGGACTCGTCCCCGTTGTGCCTGTGAAGAGAAGATGAAACAGTGGCGGGAGCGCTGGGGTTAATAAAGCAAGCTTGTGACAAGTTTAGTTTGGTTTCAGATCTTTGGAACAGCAAGTATGCGTGGGCAGAGTCGTAATATGGAGCTTCATGGCGAAGAGTCATAGGATTAACCTGGCCAGATTATATATGATGTACATAAAGGAAGTAAGGAGGAGGCCCAATTTCTTTCCAATATGGCTGCTGTGCACAGAGCCTATTCAATTAATATTAATAAGTGAATGTTTCATACCCCAGGACAATGAGCTCCCCATATTTGACTGGGCCTTTGATGGAGGCCGGTGAGGAGGAGATCTTTTCTGACATTGGTGCTTTCTTCTGAGGGATGTTGGTGCAGGGCTCTCCCATAACGAATCACTCCTCTGTCACCTGCTTCAAAGTGTAGTTGTTGTTGCTGTCCTTTACGCCCCACTTAACCTGCAGACATCACAAGAAAAACACATGTTAGGTTGCATTCCAAAATGAGGCATTCATATAATCTAAATCAACAAAGTAACTTTTTAATAAAGTTTTCAAATAATTCAGTAAAAAGTAAAATATTGCCAAACCGGCATGACACAAAAGAAACATGTTGATTGTGTGAGCTATTATAGCCTATAGACACACTAGAGACAATGTTTAGTTTGTATTTCAGACAAAACATCAGAAGCAAAGCCTGCAGTGAAGCTCTACATTTACTTACATTAAATAACTACTGAAATAAATACATGTTCACTGAGCAGCCTTTATCAGTAATATAAAGAGTTAAGGAAGAGTTGACAGAGCGGTTTAACTAGCATACAATGTTGCCATTCATTCACTACATTGTAACACAAGGTGTGTATATATATATATATATATATATATATATATATATATATATATATATATATATATATATATATATATACATAAGAAAACAATCACTCAATAAATGTCAAAAGGAAAAACCCAAGGCAATTCTACTTACTTGACTTATCTTGAGTAGGATATCCAACAACGGCTGGGTAGAAGAAAGCAATAGCTTCTCAAAACGTACTTATTGTAGTAATTATAAGAGCTCGTCCGTTTGGTCAAGTCCTCAAGCCTCAATGTATGGACTGAGGTTCATGGTATGCTATTTATATGTACTGCTGCTCTCTCTTTCTCTTTGATTCAATCATTTACAGTTATCTGACAATCATCTTGATCAAAGGGTTATCTCTCTCTCTCTCTCAATTCAAATCAATTCAATTCAATTCAAATGGGCTTTATTGGCATGAGAAACCATACGTTTATATTGCCAAAGCAAAAGTGGAACAAAACAATAAAAAAAACTACGTAGGTACAATTATACAAAGAATAAAGAAATGTGCAAACAGAGCTGTGTTACATTGCAACTTAGGGCGCTTTCACACTATGGTCCCGGGTGCGCACTCCAGACCGCTTGGCAGGTGTCGCGCTAGTGTGAATGTTGCGTATCGTTCCCCGAAACGGATAACCGTATCGCACCCGAAACCACCTCCGGAGGCAGTCTCGGATCCGGATCATGCGTTTTCGGGTACGGTACGCTGCAATGTGAAAGCAAGCGTACCGTTAGACGGAAGTGGCCCGCTATTTGGAATAGGTGACGGTATATAAACTCGACAAAAACAGCCAACAAAAACACGTCGCAGATCAATCCACAGGGGTTCAACCATGGCCGTAACATATCCACACCAAGCAGTAGCACAGCAGAGCAGTGCGCTCTGTATGTTGGATGCCGCATGTATGTTGGATGCCGCATGTTTGTTGGATGCCTGTATGTTGGATGCCGCACAGAGTCTGTCAGCGCAGCACCGGTTTGGAAAAAAGAAAAAAGACGCACCGACATTCCATAGGCTAAATCAATGCATTTTGTGATCGCATCGCACAACTAATAGCCTACTAAAACTAACGGGGAATACCAGAACATAATAATATTTTGACATACGGGAGAAACGGTTGGTGCGGATATTTAAATTGGATAAAATAATTATTGCGGTTGGATAACGGGTGGATAATTAATTTGTACATGCGGATTCGGATGACCATGAGAGGCCATCCGCGCATCTCTACTACATATCTTTGCTGTTAGGAAGAAACCCTGTATCCCATATTGCAACTTTTAATGCTTTTTCATCATAAATGAATGCCCTATTGTCATACAGTGTCACACAAAAGTAGCAAAAATAGCCAAGCTACAAGCTGAAAATGCGGCGCAATGCGACACATTGAGCTTGTTGATCTGCTATTTTTGATATTACAATATAGAGCAGATAACCACACTGATCTTGCATTGGAAAATATAATTTTTATTTTAAATATGAACAAAGGCAGGAGATGCACGTCCCCACAGTTCTTTTTTACACACAGTGCTGGACCCACAAATCATAAATAAATAAAAATAAAAAGGTGAGTCTGCACACAAACTGCTCTACAGTCTTTTTAAATTATAACCAAAAGCTCTAAAGTTAACGCTTCTCCCATGTAGGGCTAATACATTAATAAATAAAATAAGGAGACTCTTTTTAAATAACCAAAAGTGAACTTTCTCTTATTATTATTATTACTTTGGAGACTATGGCAAGCGCGATCCTATCCTATATATATATATATATATATATATATATATATATATATATATATATGCGCTAATGCACACAAGTGTTTCACCAGGTTTTATTTGTGTTGTTTCTCATAAGCGTACATCCGTTGTCCGTCAACAACACAGCAGTCTGTGCCTTGACTTCTGTGCGCTCACTGCGCTGAGCGCTCAGTGCGTTGACTCACTCCACAGCCGCAACCCTATATTTATGCGCGACCAGCACAAACATTGTCGCATAGTTGATGACGTCTGTGTCCACAGCCGGAACCACTATGTGCATGCCGCCACCTATAGGATCGGGGGTATATATGCAAGTGTTCTCTGGTGCGCAAGGATCTTGGCCAATGTGAATGCAGGCCAGCATTCGTTCTCGCGAACGGTTCGAATGCAAACGGATCCAGTGTGAAGCCGCCCTTATAGAAAACTATCTTACAAAACCATAAAAGTTAGACATCCAAGTATAGGAACAGTTTGCTTGGGAAAATCTTTTCAAACAAATGGCATCATTTCACTGTTCTGCATTCACTTCACTTCACTTTGAATAAAACCTTTGGGACAAATAGCAGCAAAGTTTTCTGTATGTAACGGTAGTTTGTATTTACCGTATTTCCAGTGGTGTAAAGCAACTAAGTACATCTACTTAAGTACTATACTTAAGTACACTTTTGAGGATTTTTCACTTTACTGGAGTATTTCCTATTTTCAATACTTTTACTTCTACTCCACTACATATCAGAGGTAAATATTGTACTTTTACTCCACTACACTTATTTGACAGCTTTTTTTTTTGAGGAATATTCTGGATGTTTTTTCCCAAATAAGAAGAACACGGTAGAAGGTTGTCTCGACTACATTCATTTCCTCTCTCTCTCTCTCTCTCTCTCTCTCTCTCTCTCTCTCTCTCTCTCTCACACACACACACACACACACACACACACACACACACACACACACACACACACACACACACACACACACACACACACACACAGTACACATTATCGTATCTAGAAATGCAATAATATCTGGCTAAATATTAATCTGTTCTGGACTCATTCTACCTGAGACAGCAATATTCAATATCACAGGTGACACTTAATAGACATCTAAATGATATTATGAAAATAACTGCCCAGAAACTGGTCACTGACAGGTTGGTTAAAGCAAAAAAGAAGTGTCTGGAAGCATTAAGTGACTGACATGACATTTCATGCTGGCTACCCCATTTAAAATAGCCATTTTGGCTATTTAAAAATAAATATAAATCAGTAAAAAGGTTACAGTAAAATTGTCATTTTCTCTGGCAAGGGGACCGCAGACGGATGAATTAATTCCTGGCAGTTAATGAGTAAACTAATTATGTTGGGGACAACCCACTCATCAACCCCACTTTGAGAACTACATTATCTGTATCATAAGATATAAGTCAGGATTATGCATGGTTAATCTTACACACTTATTCCCAAACAATGGAACTCAGTCTCTAATGCAGCTGATCATGCTGTGACGGTGAGAGGACGATATTGATTGATTGATTGAATATTTTATTAGGCAAAAAATGTAAAACAGCACAGTTACATTTAAAATACTTTGTCTAACAGGTCCGTTCATAAAAGTCCTTGCGGACTTGTTTCCAATGAGGGCCTTGGTATTCAATTCATAGGCATAGTGGCACCACAGTTCAAATATTATTACAAAATAAACAGCCAAAAAAATAACACTATGTACAACAAAAAAAATAAAAAATAGGGGGGAAAAAAAAATATGTACAAGAACAGGGGGGGGGGGGGGGGTCTGCTGTCTAACGGGAAAATGGTACTACCTCCTCCTTTGGCCTCCTGAAAGGTGATTTTTTTAAATGAGCCCAGCGAACTGCATTTTTTGAGGGATGGAGTTAGACTATTCCACTCCTGGGTGGCAGTGCTGTAGAAGGAGAATTTGCCCATGTTTGATTTATGGGTGGGTGGTACCAAATTGTTGTTAACGCTCCCTCTGGTATTGTGACTGTGGGTGTCGCTAACCTTTTGGAGGTATTTACTCAGATATGCGGGAATAGGGGGCATATCGGGCAAATTTTCATTTACAATTTTGAAGGCCAGTCCCATTTTTAGTTGTTTAACCCTGTCTTCCACCCTGAGCCAGCCTAGGCTGGCAAAATGGGTGGGAGAAAGGTGGGTCATGGGCCCCAATCCGAGGAGTAGCCGAATCAGTTTGTTTTGGGAGGTTTGAAGCTTAGTCTTCAGTGACACTGAGGTGTTGGAGTACCAGGAGGTGCAAGCATAGTCAAAAAGTGGTTGAATCAGGGCCCCAGAGAGGGTCCTGAGGGCCTGAGGGTTGACAAAAGAGGAAACTCTGCCCATAAATTTGGTTCTCTGGTTTACTCTTTTGACCACCTTTGTAGCCATGCTTTCACCTGTCAGGTATTTGTCAACAACACAACCCAAATAGGTAATCTCTTATCTCTTATCTCTTATCTCTTATCACCGTTCAATGAAGAAAAATGAGGAAGCTCGCTTGCTTCAGGTTTCTCAAAGTGAATATAGTTGTTATCCTGCGGCATATGGCTTTCCTGCGTTTTCCTGCGGTTGCAGAGGAGAACATTTGCAGTGTTCCCAGTTCCCACAAAGTTGCATGCAGTACTTCAGTGTGTTTCTCAGTCTATCAAAGATTTGTGTAGCTAAACTCCAAAAACCTATGTTACAGTTACATATCTTTAAAGTTTTTTTGGTAGCACTTTACAATAATGACCTGTTATAAAGCATTTATAAACGTTTATAAGCAGTTTGTAGACTATTAACAAATCATTAACAACCTGTTTGTTGACATTCGTAAATGATTACTAAAACCTTTATAACTGCAGTTACAAATCATTTATAAGGTATTAGTAAGTAGTGAACTATTCATGAATAAGCCATTTATATACATTTGTAAATGATTATTAAATGATTTGTAACTGACGTTATATAATATATACAAGCTATTTGTGGATAAAGAACTAATCATAGACAAACTGTTTATATACATTGGTTAATGATTATGAAATCATTTATAATAACATTGTAGAACATTTAAGAATCATTTAAACATTATTTAAAACACATTAAAACATTATTTATACTTGATCTAGTTCATCATTAAATAATGCAATTTAATGTGTAGGAAATCATTTGGAAATGATTCATATAGTGGTATAAATGTAGTTTTTTAGGGAGTTTTTTTTTCATGTTTAGCAAATGATGCGTAAGACATTCGTAAAGAGTATGTAAACCATTTGCAGACGTTATCATGGGCCTGAGCCTAGTTGCTTCTTTTGGGCTTGTTTTCATAGACCTGGCCGCTTGTTTCTTTTGCAAAATCTGGCAACACACTGATTACCTGCATTCCACCTGCAGTAGCCTACTAGGGAGGAAGTGAACAGTGATGCAGTTGCAGACTGGACAGAAATATGTCTAATTCATGTTTTATGTGTTTTAACTGTCTTGTTGCAGGTGATCGAACATAAAATGGCTAATCTTACACACATGAAGTAGCATTATGACCAGGGGGTATTTTGATGGTGGCCGTTTGTATCCACAATGTTTGTTTTGATGTGTAGGCTAGTGCTTAGCAGTTTAGCTTAGCAGCTAAAGCTAACTTGCACTGGGAGGTGGTGACTGCAGAGGCTCTAAGCTGCTACTCTGTGATTCTGTTGTGATGAATTTCTTTGTTTAAATGTCAGTGTGTTTGCTGTGTCCAAGAGTTGCTACATGTTATATCTTAATACATTGTTTTATACTTTTATACTCTATAACGTTACTTCTGCCACTTTTTGATGTCACATGTTTTACTAATCATTGTTAAACATGAAATAATAATGCATAGTCTTCACTTTACAACAAGGCCCATGATAACGTTTGCAAATGGTCTACATACTCTTTACGAATGTCTTACGAATCATTTATTAAACATGAAAGATAATTCTAGTAATTGTTTGGTGTCTGCATTCATGAAAGCCAGGTAGTTTGCAACAGGTAAGGACAAAGTCACATTAACAGACAGTTGTAAATGATGAACTGTCTTCACTTTACTATAGGGCACATAATAACATGTAATAAGGATTTATAGATATGTTAGGAATGTTTTACAAAGCATATGTTAAACATGAACAAACACATTAACAGACAGTTGTAAATTATGAACTGTCTTCACTTTACTATAGGGCACATAATAACATGTACTAAGGATTTATAGATATTTTAGGAATGTTTTACAAAGCATATGTTAAACATGAACAAACACATTAACAGACAGTTGTAAATGATGAACTGTCTTCACTTTACTATAGGGCACATAATAACATGTACTAAGGATTTCTAGATATTTTAGGAATGTTTTAAAAAGCATATGTTAAACATGAACAAACACATTTCCCTAATTACCGACAAGGAAAATTGATCATGTGGAAATAATGATCTGCAGATAATTTTTTAATGTTTAATTTGTACATTTAGAAAATATGTAATAATTGCATAGAAATGGTTTGTTGTTCATGCCTTGGGCTAGAACAAAGATTTAACACATGATTTATGAAGTCTTAATACATGTTTAAAGAGATGTCCTAAAACCACGAAAAAACTCAATTTATATCACTTTATAAATCATTTACAAATGATTTCCTAAAGTTTAAATGACATTATTTAATGATGAACAAACTTGAGTATAAATAATGTTTTAATGTGTTTTAGATAAATGATTCTTAAATATTCTACAACGTTATTATAAATTATTTAATAATCATTAACCAATGTATATAAATAGTTTGTCTATGATTAGTTCTTTATCTACAAATAACTTGTAGATATTATATAACATCAGTTACAAATGATTTAATAATCATTTACATATGTATTATACATGGCTTATTCATGAATATTTGTACTACTTACTAATGCCTTATAAACGATTTGTAACTGTAGTTATAAAGGTTTTAGTAATCATTTACAAATGTCAACAAACAGGTTGTTAATGACTTGTTAATAGTCTACAAACTGCTTATAAACGTTTATAAATGCTTTATAATGGGTCATTACAAATGATTTAATAATAATTTACAGATGTATATAAATGGCTTATTAATGAATAGCTTACTACTTACTAATACCTTATAAATGATTTGTAACCATAGTTATAAAGGTTTTAGTAATCATTTATGAATGTCAACAAACAGGTTGTTAATGATTTGTTAATAGTCTACAAACTGTTTATAAACGTTTATAAATGCTTTATAACGGGTCATTATTGTAAAGTGCTACCTTATTACTTTGAAAAATCTTCAATGTAAACGTGTGAAAACATTTCACTACAAAGTAAAAGCATAATCATTTAAAAAAGTGTATTTATCACTCACAAGTACAAATACTACACACCTCTATGTTCACATTCTCAGACATATTCCATCATATATTATGGTGTGTGTGTGTGTGTGTGTGTGTGTGTGTGTGTGTGTGTGTGTGTGTGTGTGTGTGTGTGTGTGTGTGTGTGTGTGTGTGTGTGTGTGTGTGAGAGAGGAACACTTTCAAGGCCATTCAAGTTCCTATAGAAACTTCATTTGTAATCATTGTCTAATATACAAAAGAACATCTACAGGTCAAATTACTGTGAAACAAATAATTAGATTGAGAATAAAAGGTATATTGAGATTTGTTTATTTCTATATGCAGCTAAATGTTGGTGGGACATGTTCCACCAAGACAATACAGCATAACAAAAGGATAATAATGATAAAGCAAAGTAAGCTCTGTAAAAAAGCATGCACACAATTATATAGATAGATATTCCATCTATATTCTAATAATTTATCTGAAAACGCTTGACTCAATTACAAAGACATACTACTAAAAAGAACAGTTCATAAACAGTATGTTTGTAAATCAACAAATCAACATGCTCATATTTATGTAATGTGTTTATGACCGTTTAGCCATCTTGATAGTTGTATAATGGATTATCATGTTACACTTGGTTATGTGGATGTGCTGATGTTTCTCATCTTCTATAATGAAGCTGTTTTCTTACTGTTCACACTAATCAGATTTATCTTTCATATGTGTGCGCTCATGACGTTTTCGGTTGCTTGTAGTAGTGAAACTCTTTCCACACTGACCACAAGACAACTGTTTAAATCCAGTGTGTACAACAATGTGAGCTTCTAAATTATTTGATTAACTAAAATATTTTCCACACTGATCACATGCATAGGGTCTCTCTCCAGTGTGAATTATCTGGTGGCTTTAAGGCTAGTTGTATGAGAGAAGTGTTGTCCACACTGATCATATCCAGAGGGTTTCTCTCCTGTGTGAATTCTGTGGTGTATTTTAAGGTGGCCCATTTGAGAGAAGTGTTGTCCACACTGATCACATCCATATTGTTTCTCTCCTGTGTGAATTCCCTGGTGTATTTTAAGTTTGGAGATCTTAGGGAAGCGTTTTCCACACTGATCACATCCATATGATTTCTCTCCATTGTGAATTATCTGGTGTTTTTTAAGGCTGTACATGTCAGAGAAGTGTTTTCCACACTGATCAAACCCTTAGGGTTTCTCTCCAGTGTGAATTCTCTGGTGTCTTTTAAGGTTGGACATGTGAGAGAAGTGTTTTCCACACCGATCACATCCATAGGGTTTCTCTCACTAATTGAAAGCCAGTGTATGACGTCATATTGATGAAAAAAGGGACACAGACACAGGGATTTGTGTATTTCTATATTTCTGGACAACAGCTGACCCGACCGACTTCCCACTCGGCACATCACTGTATACCAAATAGGGTGCTTAGGGTATTAAGCTCTACCATTCTTTGGATTAATTACGATGTGTTCAGCATGCATACTGAGGACACATGATGTGCATTAATACCTGTATGGAATCAAGCGGTTTTGTGGGCTTGCCCTCCTTCCTTTGTTATGAAGGAAGGAGGGCACATCGCCAAATACAGATGGTTAACATTGTTGGAATACATTGGATCTAAATGTATATGAGAATCATGACTTAACTATCTTGTTATTTTCGTCCTCCTACTAGACTGTGTCCCTGTATGTAAAGACACGTCTTATTTTCCACTATACTACTGCCATGTACAGAAAGGCTTTTAACCAAGAATGTGTAATATCAACAGACAGACAAACTGCAGACATATTTGAGAATAGACATATTTAGTCAATACATAATACTAACTAAACATTATTCATAGTAACAGCTGCCCTTTCTATCTGCTCAAAATTAGACATATTTGACAATAGACATTTTAGTCAATACATAATACTAACTAAACATTATTCATAGTAGCAGCTGCCCTTTCTATTGTGTTAGGACAAAAGGGGTCACCAGAAATGTGGGATGGAGCCATATGCAATTAACCTCACCTATTTGCTAAACTGGGCCATTTAAAAATCCAAAATCATGGGATGTTTGATCATGACTTAACTATCATGTTATATTCCTCCTCCTAGACTGTTTCCCTGTGTGTAAAGACAAGTCTTCATCTGAACAGAAGGAGAGGGGCCACAGACTGATCAAGAAGGAACCAGAATATCCACAGATTAAGGAGGAACAGGAGGAGCTATTCCAAACACAAGAGGATGTCCAGGTAGAGGCTGGTGGGACAATGTTGACATTACTAACAGTGAAAAGTGAAGATGATAAAAACAGAGAAACAGTCCCTCCAGCCAGCACCTCATCTGCACACAAACAAATACAAGCTTTTGCAGAGGACGGTGATTCATCACAACCAACTAGTGATGCTCAGCTCCTCTCTTCGCACTGTTCTGCATCTGATACTGAAGACAGTGATGAGTGGGAGGAGACCAGGGAAGCCCTGTCCATTTTTAACAACCTGCAATCACACAAGACACAAAATGTGGAAGGACAGAGACCGTATATGAGAAGCAAGCTGTTCCACAGTGTGAAATCATCAAAACAAATTCCATTCATGACGACTCAGAGAGTGGAAAATTGGGTAGCACTTTATATTAACTATACACTATAAAGCATTAGTTAAGCATTAGTAAATGCTTAATTCATCATGAACTCATCATTAGTAAAGCATTATTCATACATTACTAAGCATTAGTAAACACGGTTATAAATGTTGAAACTATACACTATTAAGTATTAGTTAAGCATTAGTCAAAACACTTAATTCATAATTAATTCATCATTTGTATAGCATTATTCATACATTACTAAGCATTAGTAAACACAGTTATAAACCTTTCAACTATACACAATTTTCAATTAGTTAAGCATTAGTAAGTACTTAATTCATAATGCATTCATCATTTATATAGCAATTAAGTACTTAATTCATCATGTATTCATCATTTATATAGCATTAATAATACATTAATAAGCGTTTGTAAACACAGTCATAAGCGTTTTATTGCCCATTGATAACCTAATCTTTAATGTGCTTAATGATTGTATTCTCACACTTTGTAAATGATAGATTCAACATTTATAAATAGGTATTATATCAATTTACAAACCAGTTATTTATGAGTTGTTAATGGTTCATACGATCATTTAGAAAGTCTAAGTAAACACCATATACAAACCACTTGGATGTATATTTATGCGGACATTTGTACATGGTTAGTGAGTGTGTTTATAAATGTCTTATAAACACTTATTCATACTCAATGAATGATTTATTAAGGTAGTTACTACTTGTTAGTTAAGTATTTTGCGTGAGCCCATCTAAAGTGAGGACTATCTATGCCTTATAAAGCATTTATAAATGAGATAGCGTGAGCCCATCTAAAGTGAGGACTATCTATGCCTTATAAAGCATTTATAAATGAGATAGAAGCAGTGATATAGAAAGTGCCAATATTTATTGCAACAATTGAGACAGAACATGGCCCGTGCAGTGTAAAAATACAATTAACATTCTTGTGCTGTATGAAAATAAACAAACAATATGCAATGCTATAAACATGTACACATGGCTGATAAATTAAATAAACATTTTACTTCATGAAAAGAAACAATCTGCTATGCTATAAACATGTAAACATGGCTAATAAATTAAATAAACATTTTACTAACTTTATGAAAATAAACAATAAAAAAATCTGCTATACTATGAACATGTAAACATGGCTGAAAATTTTAATTAACATTCTTGTACTGTATGATTAGAAAAACATTCTGTGTTCTGCCTTCACTATGCATATAGCCACCCTTGCAGAGCTAGGCAGACAGTTCAGGAAGTAAAAAAATTAAAAATCTGTTTGGAGGCAAAGTCTTGTTTTGGGTTTCTTCTTTAAATTATCTTCTTTGTTTTTTCTTATTAGTTAGGGAATTTTAGCAATATGTGTGGACCATCTGTGAAAAAATTTACTACCAATAGCTTTCTTCACCAATGTGTTCTTATAGGTGTCTAGAATCACCTCTCAATTTATATAAACCCAATTCCTCGTGGAAAATCCTGGAGAGCCAATCAAAGTCAAGGAGCCCAGAGGGCTTGGGTGAAAAATATGAAAAAAAGTAAAAGTCTAAAATCAACTTGTGAGGTGTCTAACTAGGGGTTTTGAGGGGTGCTGAATCCATTCCAACCATTATTTTTGAGTAAAAATGTCTCCCTGGCCATATAATATTGGTATATTGGTTATTGTTAGTGTATAATCAGTGTATAATCAACGGTAGGGGATTGGAGTGTTGTTGAATTGATTCTATTCTTAAAAATAAAATAAGAAAATATTGCCAATGACGTCTTTTGACGGCTGTTTTTAGTAAGCCCACACCGCCAATGTCTTTTTTTTTTACTGCTCCATTCACTTCCCTGTTAAAATAATAACAGAGAAAAAATATCCCTGTTTTCCTGTGTTTTACTATATATTTTTGAGTGAAACATGCTATTTTCAAACATCAAACAACAAATGTCAACGAGGTCGCGATGACCTCGTTGACATTTGTGAAACCACACCTGAAAACCTTCAGTGATTAGCAACCATCAGGGGATCAGTCATACTGGAGACCACAAGCCAGAAACAAGTCTGGCACTGTTAAGGTATGGTAGTTTATCTACTTTTTGGAATTTCTTTTCCTCTGCTGGCAAAACTTTTGATTACTGTGAATTTTGAATATAAATTTTCTCTAGCCTCTTGCTTACATTGAACAACCATTATTAAAACAATCATGACACTTGTCTTTTAGTAGGCAACAATATGGAAGAGGATTATGTAGCTTGTGCCTTAAGGTGCTTCATCTGTGGTGGTCCTGAGACTCAAAAGCTCTCAAAAGTCACCCAAAAAGGCTATGCACAGCTTTTGTCTTTTTCTGAGAGTGTGGATGATGCAGCATTAATCAGAAGACTACATGAGGACTGGAAAAACGGAGATGACCCCAAACTAAGATACCATTTGGAATGCAGAACCGAGCTATACGGTCGTGTACAAAGTATATCCACTGGAAATCGTACGTTTTTTTTATTGTGATGAAAGTTGCCACTTGCAGATTTCAATCCTATTCTGTGTTGTGAGTGAGTGACATCATAATTTAATAAAAACTTTAAACATAATCTATTCTTTAGAGCAAGATGAGCAAGACCAACGGCCAGACAGGAAGAATAGACGCAGGACATTGTCTGGGTCAAGTAGTTCAAGTGCTAGCAGCTCCACATCCAAAACAACGGCACACTTGATCTACCATAATATTTGCATCCTTTGCAATGAAGGTATCAATGTTGGCACATTGAAAAGAAACCCTGGTAAGTCTTTTGTATGTAAGATTCAAATGATTTTTGATAATTGTTTTTCTTGCTCCTCATTGTAGGCTTCCACTCAAAGTCAAATAATTTAATTATGCACATACTGTATGTGGCTACCTTTCATCCAGACAGAGCTCGGCAGTTGTATCGTGCACCTGATAATTTCTACCAGGACCGACTGAAAAGGAGTTTGATGCAGACAGCAAAGCGACGAGGTGATGACTGGGGACTTGATGTCGCTGGTCGCCTGTCTGGTATTATAGATTTGGTGGCAGAAGAGGCAGTATATCATATTCGATGCAGAAGAGACTTTGAGAACCCTGTTACAAAGTCTGAGGTAACATAATATGGATACACAATACAGCTGTACAATACAACTCACATTTCTTATCCTTTATTAGTCCCCCTCATTCCTGGACCCATATCAATCTCAGAATAAATTATTTTGAAGTCAAAAGTTTCACTATTAAAAATGATATTTCTTCCCTCAGGTCGGACGGCCTATTGATGAAGAGAGACTGTTGCTTGTTGAGAAGCTCTGCAAATGGATGGATGAAGAACTGGAACACGGTGTAACAACTCTTGCAGAGATCCACAAGAAGATGTTAGAGCTTGACCCCACAGAGGACAAAAGTCTGGCATATGGACGAAGGTACCTAAAAAAAAAGCTTCAGGAACATTATAAGGAGTCTCTCTATTTCACATCAGATGAGAGAAGAGAAGATATTGTGTGCCTGAAAGACACAACAAACGCAATCCTCAGAGACTACCGTCAACAGATTGTCAACCCCTTGCACACCCTTGACGATGATGAGCTTAAAGAGCTCATAATTTCCACAGCCATAAGCCTTATCTGTGGAGACCTGGCAAGAGTTCCACTTGACATGAAACAATACCCTTCAGTGGATAGTATGACTAATACACAGAGCCAGCTAGCTCTGATTCCTGATAGCGTTAAGCAGTTCTTGAAGCCAATCGTCAAAACAGATGAAAAGGTGGCAGTCTGGGGCCAGAATCTACTGAAAGCTTACCGACCTCGATCAGGAGTCATGCCCTCTCAACTCGGACTCACAATTCAGCTTGACCACAAGTTTGGATCCAAGTGGTTGATTGACCGCTGTCACCAGTTAGGATACTCAGAGTCATATGCTGAGCTCCATAGCTACAAGTATTGCTACTTGAGTGTTAAAAATGGACTTCAAACCACAGATCAGGATACAGACAAAAATGAAGTTGGAACCGTCGAGACTGAAGAAGAAAAAATTGATGCCATCCTATCTCCAGAACAGGCAGAAGAGCAAGAGGAGAATAGTGATGATGAGAGAGAGGGTGATGATCTTCAAACCTCTGCCCTCTTTATTCCAGAGGACAGCACAGTTCAACAATTTGTTGGTGATAACATAGATCTCAACATTGTGTCAGTTAATGGAAACACAGCCTTCCATGCTATGGGTGTCATCAGGGTAACTTCCCCGGCTCCAGCGACAACACAAGATGATCTTCTTGCTTCTATCCCAAGAAGAAAAATGGCCCTCAGGGAAAAAGCAGCAACTCTCAAAGCAGCAGAGGTGAGGATTCTACCATATCTTCCGAAAAAGAAAGTAGGATTGGCAGACATTCAGTTTGTTCCAGTAGCAGATCTCCACCAAGGGCCTCCAAAAATACAGCCAGGAGACATCGCTTGGATGGCAGGATGGGCAATCAAGAATAACAACCCAATGTTCGAACATCAGAACTGGAATGGCTTCATGAAGTCAATACACCGACCACAATGCAAGGAGAAGTCCCTCATCGACTTTCTGCCAATCATCGAGGGTGACCCAAATGAGTATAGCACAATATACACTACACTGATGTATTGCCTACGCCACAGCCAGTGTCCTGCCATCCTCACATTCGACCTGCCAATATGGTTAAAAGCTACTCAGGTAGTCCTCCAGTCTGACTTGCCAGTTATCACCAGACTAGGTGGGTTTCACCTCCTGAAAAGCTTCCTGGGGTCCATCGGGGTAATCATGGCAGACTCTGGGCTGCAAGAGCTGATACAGCTGGTTTATCCAGGGAGCAGCACAGTAGAACACATCCTCTCAGGTGGTGCTTATGCCAAGGCCATCCGCTTTCATCTACTTGCTTCAGCAGCAATTACAAAGTTTCTGCTGAGAGATGTTGAATTCACCGAGCAGGAGTATGAAGACATGGAGAAGTTCATCAAGACTGCAAAGGAAGTGAAAATAGGTAATTTGAAATCTGCTTCATATGTAAATCTCACACTATCTCTGAATATGCAAATTGCCATGTGTAATTATTTAATATATTTTGTATTTACATACATTTCAAACTTTCTTTAACAGATTCTATGGACACGCCAAAGATAGTCACTGTCTTTGAGGAAAGGATGGCTGAGAGGTTGAAGACCTTGGCAGAGGGAGGAAGAACACCAGCACTATGGGTCTGGTACTATAGTAGAATCGACCTGATCAAGGGGTTCATCAGAAGTGAGCGTATTCCAGACCACACTGGCCACCTCAGCTGCATCATTGGAATGCTCAACACCTTCGCAGCAGCGGGCCACCATCAGTATGCAAAGGGAGCTAGGCTGTATGTACAGCTGATGCAGCAGCGACAAGACAGTCCAGTGTTCCAGGAAACTCTTACCAAGTTCACAGTGTTTGGAAACCATGCAGTTAGGTTCTCAGAGCATGAGTGGTCAGGTACATGGACTGACATCACCATAGAGACCACACTCATGTGTGAGGCCAAATCCTCTGGCGGCCTAAACAGAGGGCGCTTCCGGAATGAATCTGCTCATAAGTCTTGGGTTCAGACTCTGAACCATTTCTCATTCATTCACCAGGAGCTGGAAGGCCAGAACAAATGTGGGGTACCTGTCCATACAGATGTCACAAGAGCCCAAATGCAAAAAGACAACAATGCTGTCAATGCCATGGTTGGATGGTTGGAAGAAGTAAACCCCTTCGATAACACACGGGACAGGAAGACCCTGGTGTCTTTCTCTACAGGGTTTAGTAGCTCTCCTGGAGATCCAGTAAACGCGGATCAGGCAGAGGAGATTGGCAGAACCATGCAGGCCAAGATGGATGGGAAAACTGTTCTTGATACAATGCAAACCAAGTACAAGGTGAAGTCATTAGCAACCCTCAGATCTGGACCGAAAGTCAGTGGGGAGAAGCTAGTTATTGACTCACTCAGGCTCTTCAACCGCCTAATCATCATCTGTGAGCGTGAAGTCAAGACCAAAGAAGCTCTGCAATTTGAGTTGACGCCAACACCGATGTCTCTTTTTGACAGAAACCAGAAGATGCGAAAGCCAGACAAGGCTGCCCTAGCAAAGTTCCTGAAGGCATTTGTGGAACCTGTCGAGCAACCCCCATGCCCAAGCCTTGTGATCGATGGTGGTTGGCTTCTGCACAATGTCAAGTGGGAGGCTAACCTCACCTGGAAGGACATCGCTGAGAACTACCTCCGGTTTGTGAAGGCCATGGGGAGCCAGCACCTCCGGATCACTGTGGTCTTTGACGGATATGTTAACTCGACCAAGGACCATGATCATGTCAGACGTACAAAGCATGCATGCTGTGACATCCAGATTCGTCCAGACATCCAAAACATCATTCCTAGAGAAAAGTTCCTTGACAACAAGAGTAACAAGGCCCAGCTCATCCTGCTACTTGCTGAGACATTCAGTAGTAGTGGAATCCGTGTACAGCAATGCTCCGATGATGCAGACACTTCTATCGTCCAGGCAGCTCTAGATGAAGCAAGAGAGTCTGCTGTTGAGGTGAGAGCTGAGGATACGGACATCCTGGTTATGCTCATTCATCATAAAGCAGACCACTCCATCTTCATCACAGCAGCAAAAAATGTATCTTATGATGTTGCAAAGATCCAAGAAGCCCTCCCAGAGAAATACAGGAAGTATCTGCTCTTCCTACACAGCTTCTCGGGCTGTGATACTGTGTCTGCAATTTTTGGTTTTGGCAAACCAACTATACTAAGTAAACTCTGCAAGACAGACCAAGCCGAGGCAGCCATGGACGTTTTTCTTGACATCCAAGCCCAGAAAGAAGCCATCATCACAGCCGGCTGTGAACTGTTCAAACTCATGTACCACGGGAAACCACCAAAAGACTTGGGGGACTTGAGATTTGAGATGTTCAGCAAGCATGCTGCTGCTGGGAATGTCAGACCAGAGAAACTGCCCCCGACTACAGCAGCTGCAGCACAGCATTCTCTCCGGGCATATCTCCAAACCAGAGACTGGCTACTGCTACAAAGTCCATCACTGGATGTCCTCGACTACGGGTGGAAACTGGGAGGAGAAGGCTATGCACCAGTCCCTACCACAGACCCCATTGCCCCAGACTATCTACTGAAATTCATCAGCTGCAACTGTGCGGGAGACTGTAGTACACGCAGGTGCTGCTGTAAAAAGCAGGGGGTCAAGTGTATATCTGCTTGTGGCAAGTGTAATGGAGAATGCAAGAACATCAACCAGGCAGACGAGAAAAGGAGTGAGGAAGATGAGGTGTTGGCTGAGTAAGACTGACACCAGGTTTCATCAATAATGCACATTTCTTACTTTACATTTTTCTTGTAATATGTAATAAAATATGTTGTTATGGAAAATGAGTTGTTTTTTTTACTCAAAACTAATGGTTGGATTAGATTCAGCACCTCTGAAAACCCCTAGTTAGAGTTAATTTTAGACTTTTCGTTTTTTTCACCGAAGCCCTTGGGGCTCCTTAAGTCCCCACATGCAGACAGTGTATCCCACTGAGCATGTGCACAGTAGGTGTACACTCTTATCAAGTGTTTAGCAATATTTTCTTATTTTATTTTTCAGAATAGAATCAATTCAACAACACTCCAATCCCCTACCGTTGATTATACACTGATTATACACTAACAATAACTAATATACCAATATTATATGGCCAGGGAGACATTTTTACTCAAAAATAATGGTTGGAATGGATTCAGCACCCCTCAAAACCCCTAGTTAGACACCTCACAAGTTGATTTTAGACTTTTACTTTTTTTCATATTTTTCACCCAAGCCCTCTGGGCTCCTTGACTTTGATTGGCTCTCCAGGATTTTCCACGAGGAATTGGGTTTATATAAATTGAGAGGTGATTCTAGACACCTATAAGAACACATTGGTGAAGAAAGCTATTGGTAGTAAATTTTTTCACAGATGGTCCACACATATTGCTAAAATTCCCTAACTATATTTGTAGAACAGCAATGACATGGAAAACACAGTGAATGGATTTGTTAAAATGTGTACTGAATAATGTTTTCCACAGTAAATATTTTAACTTTTTAACAATGCTTTTAAAGAAATGAATTAACTTGCAAACATGAATTAAGCAGCTAAACATTCACACAGTTGCAATGATGTGAAATTAACATGTACATAAACACATCCTTGGTTGTGCTGGAAATAATAATATGCAAATCTCTCCCAATATGCACAAATAAATCACTTGAGTGAAAATAAAAACACAACATTGCTCCCTATAATGGCATTACAGCATTAGCTCAGAGCAGAATAGCCTATAAGCTAACATGATACACAGCAGCCTGCAGCCTAATGGCTAACAGGCTAACAGGCTAGGCCATATGACTGGTACTGATTAGCAACAAACATGACGTTTTTACCACAGACAGAATACACAGTTGGGCTGTGAAAAAGGTTCTAGCAATCATGTTTCATCATTACTGAGACAATACATCACAGGGCCAGTACTTACAGACACAGCTGCACATAGCTTTGCTCTATGCTGAACAGGAAGTGAATGCACACTGCAGGTGTTGCCAGATTTTGCAAAAAAAACAAGTGGCCAGGTCTTTGAAAACAAGCCCAAAAAAGCAAGCAACTTGGCTCAGTTTTACCACTTTACATCGGCAATTTGAAAATAGCAGATCAACAAGCTCATAATGTGTCACATCAAGACACGTTGTGAGCTTGTAGATCTGTTATTTTCAAAAAAATATTAGGAAAAAAGTAAAATATTTTCAAAAAATATTTTTCCTTTCCATGAACATTTTTGGGAACCACTGGTTTAAAAAAAACATTAGAAAGTAAGCCCAATGAAGCAACTACACTTTAAAAAAAAAGCCCCAAATTGTTTATTATAAGCAGACATGGCAACACTGGTAAACAGGAAACACATTGATATCCCCTACCTGGCCACGCCCACAGTGGGCAGGTAGGTGGACAATGTTATACAATGTAATAAACATTATTATTTTTATTTGTTTTAAAGTGTAGTTGCTTAATTGGGCTTGCTTTCTAATGTTTTTTTTTAAACCAGTGGTTCCCACATTTTTTCATGAAAATATTTAACTTTTTTTCCCAATATGTTTTTGAAAATAACAGATCTACAAGCTCACAACGTGTCATGATGTGACACGTTGTGTGCTTGTTGATCTGCTATTTTCAAATGGCCGATAGCTGGTAAAACTGAGCCTAGTTGCTTGCTTCTTTTGGGCTTGTTTTCAAAGACCTGGCCGCTTGTTTTTTTTGCAAAATCTGGCAACACCTGCAGAGTGCATTCACTTCCTGTTTAGCACAGAGCAAAGCTATGTGCAGCTGTGTCTGTAAGTACTGTCCTTGTGATGTATTGTCTCAGTAATGATGAAACATGATTGCTAGAACCTTTTTCACAGCCCAACTGTGTATTCTGTCTGTGGCAAAAACGTCATGTTTGTTGCTAATCAGTACCAGTCATATGGCCTAGCCTGTTAGCCTATCAGCCATTAGGCTGCAGGCTGCTGTGTATCATGTTAGCTTATAGGCTATTCTGCTCTGAGCTAATGCTGTAATGCCATTATAGGGAGCAATGTTGTGTTTTCATTTTCACTCAAGTGATTTATTTGTGCGTATTGGGAGAGATTTGCATATTATTATTTCCAGCAAAATCAGGGATGTGTTTATGTACATGTTAATTTCATATCATTGCAACTGTGTGAATGTTTAGCTGCTTAATTCATGTTTGCAAGTTAATTCATTTCTTTAAAGGCATTGTTAAAAAGTTAAAATATTTACTGTGGAAAACACTATTTAACAAATCCATTCTATGTGTATTTCATGTCATTGCTGTTCTACAAATAAGAAAAAACTAGCTCTGCAAGGGTGGCTATACCCATAGTGAAGGCAGAACCCAGATTTATTTTTTCATACATACAGTACAAGAATGTTTATTACATTTTTCAGCCATGTTTACATGTTTATAGCATAGCAGATTCTGTATGGTTTATTTTCATAAAGTACAATAATGTTTACTTAATTTATCAGCCATGTTTACATGTTTATAGCATAGCACAGAGGTCTTCAACAGGGGGTCCGCGACCCCTAAGGGGTCCGCGGAGGTACTGCAGGGGGTCCGTGAAATTGTTGTTTGATTAAACAATATTTTTGTTTGAAAAATGTCAAATTGTCTTTAAACATAACATGAATCCATAGCAAACAGATAAATGGAGGCACAATGCACAATAACATGGTATGTTTATACATATTTTGTAGAGATTTTTTTTTTTGCACACCTACTGGGGCAGGTGCGTATAGGAGCAGGCAATATAAAACACACTTTTATACATAAATATACAATATATGTGCCAGCCCCCCCTACCCTACGAGGTAGGGGGTCCCTGCTCCATCTCCCCATCAGTTTGGGGGTCCCTGGCCTGAAAAGGTTGAAGACCCCTGGCATAGCAGATTGTTTATTGTTTAATTTTCATGCAGTAAAATGTTTATTTAATTTATCAGCCATGTGTACATGTTTATAGCATTGCATATTGTTTGTTTATTTTCATACAGCACAAGAATGTTTTATTTTTACACTGCACGGGCCATGTTCTGTCTCAATTGTTGCAATAAATATTGGCACTTTCTATATCACTGCTTCTATCTCATTTATAAATGCTTTATAAGGCATAGATAGTCCTCACTTTAGATGGGCTCACGCTATCTCATTTATAAATGCTTTATAAGGCATAGATAGTCCTCACTTTAGATGGGCTCACGCAAAATACTTAACTAACAAGTAGTAACTACCTTAATAAATCATTCATTGAGTATGAATAAGTGTTTATAAGACATTTATTAACACACTCGCTAACCATGTACAAATGTCCGCATAAATATACAACCAAGTGGTTTGTATATGGTGTTTACTTAGACTTTCTAAATTATCGTATGAACCATTAACAACTCATAAATAACTGGTTTGTAAATTGATATAATACCTATTTATAAATGTTGAATCTATCATTTACAAAGTATGAGAATACAATCATTAAGCACATTAAAGATTAGGTTATCAATGGGCAATAAAACGCTTATAACTGTGTTTACAAACGCTTATTAATGTATTATTAATGCTATATAAATGATGAATTCATGATGAATAAAGTACTTACTTGCTATGTAAATGATGAATTCATGATGATGTAAATACTTAATAATGCTTAACTAATTGTAAATCGTGTTTAGTTGAAAGGTTTATAACTGTGTTTACTAATGCTTAGTAATGTATGAATAATGCTATACAAATGACGAATTAATGATGGATTAAGTGTTTTACTAGTGCTTAAC
This sequence comes from Gymnoscopelus braueri, assembly GCF_963280865.1. NCBI lineage: Eukaryota > Metazoa > Chordata > Actinopteri > Myctophiformes > Myctophidae > Gymnoscopelus > Gymnoscopelus braueri. The sequence continues at coordinate 21,514,517 of NC_137606.1, read as the reverse complement.
TAATACTTAATAGTGTATAGTTGCAACATTTATAACTGTGTTTACTAATGCTTAGTAATGTATGAATAATGCTTTACTAATGATGAGTTCATGAGGAATTAAGCATTTACTAATGCTTAACTAATGCTTTATAGTGTATAGTTATTATAAAGTGCTACCGAAAATTGTCATCTGAAGCAGCACATGAGGGTTCATACAGGGGGGAACCCTTTTAGCTGTAAACTTTGTGGTAACAGCTTTAGTCGAAAGGATAGTCTGAAGCAGCACATGAAAATTCATACAGGGGAAAAACCCTATAGCTGTACAATTTGTGACAGCAGCTTTAGTCAAAAGACTGGTCTGAATCAGCACATGCAAATTCATACAGGGGAAAGGTCCTTTATATGTACACTTTGTGGCAACAGCTTTAGTTGTAAATGTATTTTGAAGCAGCACATGAACATTCATACAGGGGAAAAGCCCTTCTGCAGTATGTGGCAACTTTGTGGCAACAGCTTTAGTCACAAGATCAGTCTGGAGAAGCATATGAGGATTCATACAGGGGAAAAACCCTTTAGCTGTACAATTTGTGAAAGCAGCTTTAATCTAGACAATTTGAAGAGGCACATGAGAATCCATACAGGGGAAAAGCCCTTTAGCTGTACAGTTTGTGGCATCAGCTTTAGTCAAATGAGTAGTCTGAAAAAGCACATGATGATCCTTACAGGGGAAAAACCCTATAGCTGTACAGTTTATGACAACCGCTTTAGTCGTGCACATAGTCTGAAGATGTACATGATGATACATACAGGGGGAAAGCCTTAGCTGTGCAGTTTTTTTTTTCAGTCTAAAAAACCTGAAGCAGCACATGGTGACTGATATCTTTTGCTGTGCAAGATGTTTTGCAAGCTTTAGTCTAAAATGAAACTCTGAAGCAACACAAGGGTTCAGATAGAGGGAAAGTCTTATGGTTGTCCATTATGTAGCAAAAGATTTGTCCTATTCCAAAGTCTGAACATGTGCATGAGGTACAATCATTCACGTACTGTACTGGAATGATGCAGTCTACCAAGATACAAAATACAATACTTTCAACAAAATGTAACAAAAACCTCTTATTTCGTATAGATATACAAGCTCACAGCAGCGGTCCAACAGCATTGTGAGCTTGTAGATTGTGTAGTTTAAAATAGTGATGGTGAAGTTAAACTGGTTAAAATTATTGTAACTCTTTATTTGGGGGGGGCAGTGGGTACTAGTGGAAAAATCTGACACTGTGACATGTAGTTTAAAGACATGCTATGGGTTAAATGTATTTCTGAACATGGCAGCGTGGTAAAGCAGAATAGAGAGAAGATTAACTGTGTGTGTTGCAGAGATCAGGGAGACATGTGAGACATGACAGCAGTCACATTCAAACTCCAGTCACAACTAACTGGCTGCACCACCAGTCACCACCTTACTTTGCTTTTACTATTATTACTTTGAAAACTCTTCAATGTAAATGTGTGAAAACATTTCACTACAAAGTAAAAGCATAATCATTTAAAAGTGATTTATTTATCACTCACACGTACAAGTACTACACACCTCTATGTTCACATTCTCCAACATATTCCATCATATATTAGTGTGTGTGTGTGTGTGTGTGTGTGTGTGTGTGTGTGTGTGTGTGTGTGTGTGTGTGTGTGTGTGAATCGTGTTATTCAAGCAGAGCCATTGGAACACTTTCAAGGCCATTCAAGTTCCTATAGAAACTTCATTTGAAATCATTGTCTAATATACAAAAGAACATCTACAGGTCAAATTACTGTGAAACAAATAATTAGATAGAATAAAAGGTATATTGAGATTTGTTTATTTCTATCTGCAGCAAAATGTTGGTGGGACATGTTCCACCGAGACAATACAGCATAACAAAAGGATAATAATGGTAAAGCAAAGTAAGCTCTGTAAAAAAGCATGCACACAATTATATAGATAGATATTCCATCTATATTCTAATAATTTATCTGAGAACGCTTGACTCAATTACAAAGACATACTACTAAAAAGAACAGTTCATAAACAGTATGTTTGTAAATCAAAAAATCAACATGCTCATATATATGTAATGTGTTTATGACCGTTTAGCCATTTTGATAGTTGTATAATGGATTATCATGTTACACTTGGTTATGTGGATGTGCTGATGTTTCTCATCCTCTATAATGAAGCTGTTGTCTTACTGTTCACACTAATCAGATTTATCTTTCATATGTGTGCGCTCATGACGTTTTCGGTTGCTTGTAGTAGTGAAACTCTTTCCACACTGACCACAAGAAAACTGTTTAAATCCAGTGTGTACAACAATGTGTTTCTTAAGGCTGGACATGTCAGAGAAGTGTTTTCCACACTGATCACATCCATAGGGTTTCTCTCCTGTGTGAATTATCTGGTGTTTTTTAAGGCTGGACATTCTAGAGAAGTGCTGTCCACATTGATCACATCCATAGGGTTTCTCTCCAGTGTGAATGCTCTTGTGCATTTTAAGGTGGGCCATTGGTGAGAAGTGTTGTCCACACTGATCACAGCCATAGGGTTTTTCTCCAGTGTGAATGATCTGGTGGCTTTTAAGGTGTGACGTTCGAGAGAAGCGTTGTCCACACTGATCACATCCATAGGGTTTCTCCCCAGTGTGAATTCTCTGGTGGGTTTTAAGGTGGGACTTATTAGAGAAGTGTTGTCCACACTGATCACATCCATATGGTATCTCTCCAGTGTGAATTCTCTGGTGCATTTTAAGTCCGGAGATGTTAGGGAATTGTTTTCCACACTGATCACAACAGTGGATTTTTTTCTTAGCCAAGCTTCTTTGTTCATTCACATCTGGTAGGACAGGAAATCCAGCCTGATGATGCAACACTGGATTGGAAACACAAAAACACATTGGAAAATAACAAAATAAGGATTGTTGAGAGGTAGACAGTACTTCAGAGACCACAATTAACAACTTCCAAATATGTGACCCCCCCCCCCCCCCCCCCCCCCCCGGTTGACAAAACTTCCGGGGGCGGTGCGCCGGTTCGGACCAAAATGCCAGGGCTGAATTTTGGTCCCAGCCCGCCCCTGTTTATCAGCATTCTCGCCAGTAGTACCCCATTACTCAAAAAGCCCATAATAGTCACTATGTGATAAATAAGGGATATTAACTATTATTATTTGTTATAACTTTGTTTTTATTTAGCATTTAGTAATGCTTCTATCAACTTACTACAGCTGTACTGCTAAACAAAACTTCACATCTCTGAGTATGCCTTTCAGAGTATTGCTGTAACCTTGGCTTAAAATATACAAAAATGAACACTAGAATTATAGTTAATAAGACTGAAGCCTTATTAATTTTTAATTTTTAATTTTTAATTTTTAATTTTTAATTTTTAATTTTTAATTTTTAATTTTTAAGCGCTCTCGTTTAAAAAATAAACGAGAGCGCGCTCTACTGGTGGACTGTTGTAATTAAAATGGTTCATGGAAAGTTGCATGTTTGGAACAGTTGAAGGCAATAGTTCACCATTTCCGATATGTTTAGATTACTTTGTTTTTCTTTGTGATAAAAAAAATAAAATATTTTTTTTTGGATTTTGGCCTGCGGCCTTATTGAGTGACGGTGCGGGCCGCATGCGGCCCGCGGGCCGCCAGTTGCCCATCCCTGATATAGAGTCTAACAATAATGCATATATGAGAGAATGATAAATATGTCATTACAAGTCAGTACATCACATTAGTCCATGTGAACGTGAGTCAAGTCAAAGCAGGAGTGAGTATAAATCCAAAAGAACAGACACTGTCAGAGTCAAATCATATAATATAGAAAACATTAGTATTAACAATACATGTATAATACGGCCTGTACGTTATTAGAATGAAGTTGCAATGTAAGTTCAATCTTTTAATTTATTTCACTTTAGTACCTAGAAGACAGTGGTCTGGTTCTGTACAGGACTGTTGTTGTTTTGTACAGAACATTCATATATTCATGCATATACCTGGTCAGATTTAGCATTTCAATGCATCTTAGGTGTTGATGGGCTGGTTCACCATTAGCATCCTGGGTGATTAAAAGTGGTATCTCATAATACAGGTGTAAATGTCCTCAAAGGAGGTCAATCATCTACCCTATAATAGGGGGAGGAGTCTAATCTACTTAATCATTTTTGTTTTGTAACCATGTTATTAACTAAGGGTAAATGAATATACTGACTTCTGAAACTCAATCAACAGCACAAGTGAAGATGTACAATTTATTTTACATTTAACATCTCGAAGGGTAATGGGAGACCACTGCACAATCTCTGACTTTGAAAAGTAAAATATAAACCGCCACACTTCACTTTTTTCCTGTAAAGGTCACTAACCATTCTGCATGTCCTGCTATCTTTTACATGTAAAATAAAGCTTAAAGGAGGAGTTCACCCAAAAAATGACTTATTTTCTATCAATTGCACACCCTATGAAGCCTTGAATCCATGGATTCTTTTTTGTTTTTGTCACATTCCTAAGCTAATAATTTGATTCCTGTCTCCTACCGGCTAATGTATCCGATAGGAGACACAAAGTAGATTATTTGTGTCTCCTACCGGAAATACACACAGTCATCAAATTATTGTCTTAGGAATGCCACAAAAACTAAAATAAATCCATGAAATCAAGGCTTCATGGGGTGTGTAATTGATAGAAAATAAGTAATTTTTTGGGTGAACTCCTTTAATGAAAAGTCCATGTGCCAATGTTTAATGTGTAATCCTGTTCTAGTCATAGACCTTCATGGGTCCCATTTATCAATCTGCCCCCCCTAGAATGATGGGGATTGTGCATTTTGTTTTGCCTTATTTAAATAAGAGTGTAGAGAGACAGGAAGCAGATTTGATTGATTTAATACATTATAACATGATTATTAACAGTACAGTCAAAGTTTATGATAAAATGATAGCAATAATAACCCCAGGGGCTTGTTTACATTGTGGTCCATTGTTGTAATAAATACAATACAACACAACAATGATGTTGTTGTTGTTGTTGTTGATGATGATGTCAGGCCGCTCACTGACAGCAGAGACAAGATGAAGATATTACTTGACACTAACATTGAAAAATAGACTTAAGACTTATACAGTGTAATTTAACGAAAACACATATGGATGGAAAGAGAAGGTCTATAATCTACTGAAACCGTTTCAACATTACTAAAAGCTAAATTACTAGACTAACTTTAAAACGTGTGGAGCCAAAAAAGCCCATTGGCTGCCACACCATATGAAAAGTTCCAAGAAAGATTAATTGATAACTTTGAAAAGAGCTAGTCTCAGTGCTGTGGTCGAAAACCTGACTGGAAGATATCAAGGTCATGTAGTGCTAAGAAGCAGTTCAAATACAGGCTTTTAAATGATTTTAACCCACAGACAGGGGAGTATGGGGTATGTTGTGACCTTTTTTTGCTTTTGACTCGATTACTAAATACATAATGTTGTACTAAAATGTACATAACTAGAGTAACTTATGTGTTGATGGGCTGGTTCACCATTAGCATCCTGGGTGATCTAAAGTGGTATCTCATAATAATAAGTAGATTGAATATGGACTTCCTCTTTGAGGACCTTTACCTGTAAAGGTCCTCAAAGGTGCTATGAGGCTAACACTGGACACTACCTCTGACTTTAAAAAGAGAAATAAATAACGTGTTATCTTTTCTCTGTAAAGTTTTACATGTAAATGAATGGATAGCCGGGAGGCTACCCATTCATTTACATGTAAAATAAACAACTATGTCTGTCCTCATGTGTGAATGAGTCTCTCTCCTACCTCTTGTTATTCATTATTAGAGTCATTAAGGTTGACATAGGCCATTCAAGTCCCTATAGAAACCTAAACGATTGCTCCAAACTCCTTCAGAACAGTGAAACCTGGTTGGTAAAGGAACTGCTTCTTGTATTATGTTTATACTATGTGTAGAGAGACAGGTGACTGAGGCAGAGGTCAGGGAGACATGTGAGACACGACAGCAGTCACATTCAAACTCCAGTCACAACTAACAAGAAGTCTGTTTACTGCACTTACTGGCTGCACCACCAGACACCACCTTACTTTACTTTTGTTATTATTTGAACATTCCCAAAAGGGGTTTATTTATCACTCACACGTAAAAGTAATACACACCTCTAGGTTCACATTAGAAGTTGGGTTAAATGCAGCACTGAGATCAAATAGTTTCCACTGTCTGTATTTAAGTGGATGTCATTGATAACTTTGAAAAGAGCAGTCTCATTGCTGTGGTGTGGTCGAAAACCTGACTGGAAGATATCACGGTCATGTAGTGCTAAGAAGCAGTTCAAATACAGGCTTTTACTTAGAATCAGACAGGGGAGTATGGGGTATGTTGTGACCTTTTTTGCTTTTTACTTGATTACTAAATAAATAATGTTGTACTAAAGGTACATTATAGTTTGGGGATATTAGCAGAAAAAAATCCAATCTTGGAATAAATTCCTTACCAAAAAAATCTTCACCAATGTTTTTGTAAAAGTGTCTAGTAACACATCTTACAAAGACTGAAATGCAGTTTCCCTAGGGGAATTTTTGACAGCTGCTGAAAATTGGGGTACCCACCATAACCTTATGCAGGAAAAAAATATATAATTTAAAAGTGATTTATTTATCACTCACACGTACAAGTACTACACACCTCTATGTTCACATTCTCAGACATATTCCATCATATATTAGGGTGTGTGTGTGTGTGTGTGTGTGTGTGTGTGTGTGTGTGGTGTGTGTGTGTGTGTGTGTGTGTGTGTGTGTGTGTGTGTGTGTGTGTGTGTGTGTGTGTGTGTGTGTGTGTGTGTGAATGGGTTTCTCTCACTTTCATCGTGTTATTCAAGCAGAGCCATTGGAACACTTTCAAGGCCATTCAAGTTCCTATAGAAACTTCATTTGAAATCATTGTCTAATATACAAAAAACATCTACTGGTCAAATTACTGTGAAACAAATAATTAGATTGAGAATAAAAGGTATATTGAGATTGTGTATTTCTATCTGCAGCAAAATGTTGGTGGGACATGTTCCACCAAGACAATACAGCATAACAAAAGGATAATAATGATAAAGCAAAGTAAGCTCTGTAAAAAAGCATGCACACAATGATATAGATAGATATTCCATCTATATTCTAATAATTTATCTGAAAACGCTTGACTCAATTACAAAGACATACTACTAAAAAGAACAGTTCATAAACAGTATGTTTGTAAATCAACAAATCAACATGCTCATATATATGTAATGTGTTTATGACCGTTTAGCCATCTTGATAGTTGTATAATGGATTATCATGTTACACTTGGTTATGTGGATGTGCTGATGTTTCTCATCCTCTATAATGAAGATGTTGTCTTACTGTTCACACTAATCAGATTTATCTTTCATATGTGTGCGCTCATGACGTTTTCGGTTGCTTGTAGTAGTGAAACTCTTTCCACACTGACCACAAGAAAACTGTTTAAATCCAGTGTGTACAACAATGTGAGCTTCTAAATTATTTGATTAACTAAAATATTTTCCACACTGATCACATGCATAGGGTCTCTATCCAGTGTGAATTCTCTGGTGGCTTTTAAGGCTAGTTGTATGAGAGAAGTGTTCTCTCCTGTGTGAATTCTGTGGTGTATTTTACACACACATTACTCCTGTGTGAATTCTGTGGTGTATTTTAAGGTGGCCCATTTGAGAGAAGTGTTGTCCACACTGATCACATCCATATTGTTTCTCTCCTGTGTGAATTCCCTGGTGTATTTTAAGTTTGGAGATCTTAGGGAAGCGTTTCCACACTGATCACATCCATATGGTTTCTCTCCTTTGCGAATTATCTGGTGTTTTTTAAGGCTGGACATGTCAGAGAAGTGTTTTCCACACTGATCACACCCTTAGGGTTTCTCTCCAGTGTGAATTTTCTGGTGTCTTTTAAGGCTGGACATTATAGAGAAGTGTTTTCCACACTGATTACACCCATAGGGTTTCTCTCCAGTGTGAATTCTCTGGTGGATTTTAAGGCTCCCCATTTGAGAGAAGTGTTGTCCACACTGATCACATCCATATGGTTTCTCTCCTGTGTGAATTCGCTGGTGTATTTTAAGTTTGAAGATGTTTGGGAAGTGTTTTCCACACTGATTACACCCATAGGGTTTCTCTCCAGTGTGAATTCTGTGGTGTGTTTTAAGGTGGCCCATTCGAGAGAAGTGTTGTCCACACTGGTCACATCCATATGGTTTCTCTCCTGTGTGAATTCTCTGGTGGCGTTTAAGGTTGGAGATCGTAGGGAAGCGTGTTCCACACTGATCGCATCCATAGGCTTTTTCTCCAGTGTGAATTATCTGGTGGCCCTTAAGGCCGGACATGTCAGAGAAGTGTTTTCCACACTGATCACACCCATGGGGTTTCTCTCCAGTGTGAATTATCTGGTGTTTCTTAAGGCTGGAAATGTCAGAGAAGTGTTTTCCACACTGATCACATCCATAGGGTTTCTCTCCTGTGTGAATTACCTGGTGCCTTTTAAGGCTGGACATTCTAGAGAAGTGCTGTCCACATTGATCACATCCATAGGGTTTCTCTCCAGTGTGAATGCTCTTGTGCATTTTAAGGTGGGCCATTGTTGAGAAGTGTTGTCCACACTGATCACATCCATAGGGTTTTTCTCCAGTGTGAATGGTCTGGTGGCTTTTAAGGTTCGACGTTGTAGAGAAGCGTTGTCCACACTGATCACATCCATAGGGTTTCTCCCCAGTGTGAATTCTCTGGTGGGTTTTAAGGTTGGACGTTGTAGAGAAGCGTTGTCCACACTGATCACATCCATAGGGTTTCTCCCCAGTGTGAATTATCTGGTGGGTTTTAAGGTGGGACATGTTAGGGAATTGTTTTCCACACTGATCACAACAGTGGATTTTTTTCTTAGCCAAGCTTCTTTGTTCATTCACATCTGGTAGGACAGGAAATCCAGCCTGATGATGCAACACTGGATTGGAAAGACAAAAACACATTGGAAAATAACAAAATAAGGATTGTTGAGAGGTAGACAGTACTTCAGAGACCACAATTAACAACTTCCAAATATGTTGCACATTTTCTCAAGTTTTTGAGAAAATAAATCAAATCCCCAAATGTTGTTGGGGAAGTAGCCAACTAACTACTACTTACCTAAAAGCCTTCATACAAATATAATATTTGTGACTAAAATAGCTGTTCCGGAAGTTCACAACAACTTATGATGCAACACATTGCAAGCTTTTAGATGATGCCATGTTCATTGTATATACTATATATAAAGGTATTAAGCTGTTACTTAAGACTTAAGTAATACTAGCATCATATAGTATAGCATCATCAAGTCTTATATATCCATCATATAGTGAATAAGTGGTTGAATGAACTGTGAGACAAAACAGCAATGATCTAAATCTAATCTACACCAAAGCTACAGGTCAAATTATACGTTTAGTATAAGTCTAATATTAGAGACTTTATATTATACACATTTATATTGAGACAATCAGATATTTTTTTACTTGAAAGGAAAAGCAACAAAAACATGATGAAAATATGTTAACAGGAGGAAATGAAAAAGGAGGTAGAGTAAGTAACATACCAAGGTCTTTGTTTCCCTCCTGTTCAGCAGAGTTGAGGTTGAGAGAGTTCATCTTCACCTGAAGTCTGGAGTCCACAGTCAGATCTGATCAGAAATGATTGATATCCTGGAGGAGCTGTGGAAAAAATGACCCATACCAACTCTTCTTATACTAGAGAGTCTGAGGTGGAGCCACTAACTGCTTTGAATGATTGGCCAAAGACAACAATAGAACCATCTCTCCACCAATCACAATCTAACAAACTGTGCTCCAACCCTCCTTCCCCCCAGACATGCTCCATGCAACCTTCTACAAAGAAAATGATAACAAAACATCAGTGGTGTAAAGTATTTAAGTACATTTACTTAAGTACTGTACGTAGGTATTTCTACTTTACTGGAGTATTTACAAATTTCAGTTGTTTTACTTCTACAGTGGTTATCTGTTCGTTCATGCGCGATCTTCAAACGGCCGACTATTGCCGCCTATTGGACCTCAGAGGTACCTAAACGTACCTTTAAAAGTTGACGCCCACAGAATCTTAGCTCCTCCTTTTGCAAGGATTAGAACGTTTAGTGTGGCCATTCAGCCACAAGGTGGCGCTTGGTATCAAAATTAAAAAAGTTAAAGTACTGGTTATAAAGAAAGTCCAGTTTCACATGTTATGTTAAAATTGAAAATAGCAGATCTACAAGCTTACAACATGTAGCTTAGTTCTGCTATTTTTAAAATAGACAAAGTTTATATAAGACTGAAGTGGTTAATGTATGTTTTGTAATAATAATCTAAATCTGCAAAGTAACTAGCCTAACTCAAATTTTCCAACACTGCGCATTGCATCCGTCTGTGTGTGTGTGTGTGTGTGTGTGTGTATAAAACATATTTTGAAAGTAGCAGATCTACAAGCTCACATTGCCGACAGACAGACAGACAGACAGACAGACGGACAGACTGTCTGTCTGTCTGTAATATATATAATATATATTATTATTTTTTCTCGCATCACACATGCTGTGTAGTATATATCCTAATTTTTGGTATTTATAAACATACTTGTGTGAATTACGGAGAAATCTGAATGAAGTCTTGTTCGGGGAGGCGCTACGCACTTATGTGGATCTCTTTGTGTCAGTCGTGCGCGACCCATTTTTGGTGCGCAATACCGCCCGCCAAACGAAGTATATACACAATTGAAACCTAGCTGAGCGCACGGCACAACAACGAGAGAGAGAGAGAGAGAGAGAGAGAGAGAGAGAGAGAGAGAGAGAGAGAGAGAGAGAGAGAGAGAGAGAGAGAGAGAGAGAGAGAGAGAGAGAGAGAATGACTTAAATCAGGGGTCTTCGACAGGAGGTCCGAGACCCCTAGAAGGTCCTTAGAGTTACTGCCGGGCGTCCGGCAGTAAGTTGTGGTTCCGCCGTGTGGTGGGAACAGAGGTACTGTAGCACACGCTACACACACACACAGAAAGTAGGCTACATTTGGGGAGGCATTGTGAGCGTGTAGATCTGCTACTTTCAAAAGATGTTTTATATATTTTATACATTTGAAAAGCACAGCGAAGCTTTGAAAAGCACCTGGTAGTGATCTCTCTCTCTCTCTCTCTCTCTCACTCTCTCTCTCTCTCTCTCTCTCTCTCTCTCTCTCTCTCTCTCTCTCTCTCTCTCTCTCAGAATGTCCCGTTACTCAAGGTACATTTTGAATATATATATTTATTTTCTCATTCATTTGAAAATAGCCGATCTACAAGCTCACAATGCGTCGCCATGGGGTTGGTCGAATCCCCCCCCCCCCCATATCAAAACAGAAGATCTGCTTTCGGGAACCTCGGAAACGAGCCACTCTCGTGTTGTTAGTGTGTCTGGGGGGTCTGCAGGAGGGCGAGGTGGGGGAGGGGGTGGGGTGGAGGAGGGGGATGTCTGATCTCATCAGGTCATAACAAGATCTACAAGCTATAACAATGTGTCTCTCCCATGAGCATTGCAGCTTGAAGATCTGTTGTGTTTGTTGATCACACAGCCTCTCTCTCTCTCTCTCTCTCTCTCTCTCTCTCTCTCTCTCTCTCCCTCTCTCCGAGTACGCAAATGAGCCATGCGGTCTTACAACGTACTGTAAACACAAGCACTCCCTAGCCCAGATCTGCTATTTTTTTGTAACCTTGTGAAAACTTGTGAAATGGGAAAATAGCCGATCCGCTTTTGGGGGCAGGGAAACTAGTTTCTAGCCTACATGAGAGCTTCCTTTTCTCTCCTCCAAGGCACTAGGCAGGTTACAGTAGTCTATTCACACCTGGCTTAGACCGTGGAGTGTCATGTGTCATTGTTACAGTTTGGGGGTAGGGATCATTTGCATCTTTTGTGCGTAGTAGATGTGATTGTGTGTGTAAAGTGGTATAGTGTTTCACCGTGTCAACTCGAATGCTACTGAACAGGGATAAATTAATTAATTATTATGGATATAAATATAATAAGTAAACAATCAACAATTCAATGGCATTGCCAAATGCACATTTTATTTGACCACTTATTTTATTCTTAGTTTTAACTGCACCCTCAAAAACATTTTTTCATTGCACCCTCAAGCTAAGCTTCTGATTAAAGAAGTTAGGGACGCTTGGGGTTTCACCGTGTAAAGTAACTAAGTAAATTTACTCAAGTACTGTAGGCCTACTTGAGTAATTTCCAGCTTTCTGTGCTTACTGTGTGTGCACTTACACCGTGTGGCGTGTTTTTTTAATTTAAATTTTAACTGATTTTAAGACAAGTTGTCTGATTATTTTAAGTATAGCCTACTTATGTGGAACTTTTTTGTTGGATTTTACGAGACATCGTCAACAACAGCAGAGGCACTGTTTAAGCTGTTAAATGATGTCTTGGTCAGATTCTCACTGCCAGTAAGCAAGTGCAGAGGACAATGGCCCTATAGGCTACTGTATATTGATCACATGAACGCCACACAACAGCCTAATAAATGTTACCATCTGATTTATTTTCAACATCATCTTTTTACCTGGTAAACGTGAGCAATGTTATAGCCTTTCCAGGTTATTAGTCTATAATTTGCTGGCGGGGTTAAACCTTGTAAACATTACACATTACGTTCAGCTGATCCATCGTGCAATAGTGGGACTCGCTTTCAGACAGATCAGAATGGTGTTCAAGTTCTCTGTCAGTGTCAAGGCAATGCGGCCCGGGCCGACAGCTGTAAGTCTGGACGAGAAGTTAAACTCCGGTGTTGCCAGATTTTGTGAGAGAAATAAGCAACCAGGTCTATGAAAATAAGCCCAAAAGAAGCAACTGGCACTTAGGCCATTATAAGCACTTTAATTAAACCTTTGTGAGCTTGTAGATCTGCTATATTTAAAAACAAATCTTGTAATAAAATGTGGAAGATTTGGAAGATTTTTTAAACATTCTAACAACACAAATCTGCCTCCAGCTGGCACAAAAAAAATTCAGATGGGGCTTATAGGGATAAATTAGCTTACATATTAACTTGGGGGTCCATGACATAAAAATATTTGAGAACCACCGGTTAAAACAATTGAACAATTGTGAAGCAAGCCCAAATAACCAACTACACTTTAGAAACAAGCCCAAAAAACCGCACCCCACTGATACCAATATTTACAAGCAACTTTACAGAAAAATAAGCGCAAATTCGCTTATAATAAGCGGACATGGCAACACTGTGATACTACTCTAGATACTACACAGTATGTGTGATGCAAGAAAAAAAAATATATATAATCCGTCTGTCTGTCCGAAAGTACATTTGGGGTGGCAATGTGAGCTTGTAGATCTGCTACTTTCAAAATATGTTTTATATATTTTACACACACACACACACACACACACACACACACACACACACACAATGAATGATGAATGAATCAATGTATTTACTTAAATTAATCAATTCATAAATAGACGGGATGAATAATAACAATAAGCCTACTATATATACAACGTTTGTCTGTCTGTCTGTCTGTCAGCGCGCACAAGATGTACTTTGTAGATGTTACAATCTATCTTTAATAATACTAATTAGATGTGGTGTAAAGTAAGTTATTTTACTCCACTACAATTATTTGAAAACGAACTAAGCACATAGTTTGATGCCAATACTTTGTATCTGTATAGGAGTAATATACTTTAATGAATCAATGTATTTACTTAAATTAATCAATTCATAAATAGACATATACCTTAATGTAATGTAATCTAGAGTAATTTCTTTCCTCTGCAAACATTTTAGCTCTCTTATGCCACCTACTGTCCACCTACTGTATTACAGCGCAAGACACACCTCCAAGGCATAGCCACACCCCCAACCTTTCACAACCTAGGGTTAGGTGAGTCCTGGTAGGTACCTTTCAGAGACTGGGGCGTATAGGTCAGCAGGTAACCACTGTACTCCACTACATCTCAGAGGCAAATATTGTACTTTTACTCCACAACAATTATTTGAAAACTTAAGTTACTAATTACTTTGCAGATTGTAATTATTATTACAAAACATACATAAACCACATACATTTCAGCCATTTGAAAATAGCCAATCTACAAGCTCACAATGTGTTGCGATTCGACACATTGTGAGCTTGTAGATCTACTATTTTCAAAATATTTTTAATACATTTTACACATTTGAAAACTTGTGAAATGGGACATTCTGCATAATGAGTACTTTTACTTTTGGTACTTTAAGTACATTTTTATGCCAATACTTTTGTACTTGCACTAAAGTTAACACCGGATTTTTACTTGTAACAGATTATTTCTACATCGCAGTATTGATACTCTTACTTAAAGGGGAATTTTGGACTAAAGTTTTCTTACCTTTTCTATGACGTTATGATATCTTAGGATGAATGGTACAGTAGAATTTTTTCATAACTCCACCCCTGAGCCGCCACAGCTTAAAAGGTGCGCGGATAGGCCTTAGGTTAGATCACATATTTTAATAGCTTTTTTATTAATTTTTTTTGGTGAGATCTGACGTTCATAGTGACAGAACACTATGCAACCAAAAAAAAAAAAAAAAAAAAAACAGAAGTCTCGCTAGACGAGATTGAAATCTCGAGATTTCAATCTTGTCTAGCGAGACTTCTGTTATTTTTTTTTCTTTTTTTTTTTTGGGATAGTGTTCTGTCACTATGAACGTCAGATCTCAGAAAAAAAAAGAAAAAAAAAATCTATTAAAATATGTGATCTAACCTAAGGCCTATCCGCGCACCTTTTAAGCTGTGGCGGCTCAGGGGTGGAGTTATGACATTTTTCTACTGTACCATTCATCCTAAGATATCATAACGTCATAGAAAAGGTAAGAAAACTTTAGTCCAAAATTCTCCTTTAAGTAATAAATGTGAGTATTTTTTCCACCACTGCAAAACATCCATATATGACAAATTGCGTTGTTGGCTTCAATATATGAATCTTTATCCAATGAATGTATGGACATATTCTATGTTACATCAATATCATGGATAAATGTACAGTGTCAATAGGATTCAACAATGAGTATCTGAGTAATATATATATATATGGAGTCTAACAATAACGCATATATGAGAGAATGATCAATATGTCATTACAAGTCAGTACATCACATTAGTCCATGTGAACGTGAGTCAAGTCAAAGCAGGAGTGAGTATAAATCCAAAAGAACAGACACTGTCAGTGTCAAATCATATAAGATAGAAAACATTAGTATTAACAGTACAAGCAGTACAGTGAAAGGTTAAGCTAAAATGTTAAGTTATGTTACTAACACACTTTACTCCCTCACATCTGGACGTGTACATGTATAATACGGCCTGTACGTTATTTAGAATGAAGTTGCAATGTAAGTTCAATCTTTTAATTGATTTCACTTTAGTACCTAGAAGACAGTGGTCTGGTTCTGTACAGGACTGTTGTTGTTTTGTACAGAACATTCATATATTCTTGCATATACCTGGTCAGATTTAGCATTTCAATGCATCTTAGGTGTTGATGGGCTGGTTCACCATTAGCATCCTGGGTGATTAAAAGTGGTATCTCATAATACAGGTGTAAATGTCCTCAAAGGAGGTCAATCATCTACCCTATAATAGGGGGAGGAGTCTAATCTACGTAATCATTTTGTTTTGTAACCATGTTATTAACTAAAGGTAAATGAATAGACTGACTTCTGAAACTCAATCAACAGCACAAGTGAAGATGTACAATTTATTTTACATTTAACATCTCGAAGGGTAATGGGAGACCACTGCACAATCTCTGACTTTGAAAAGTAAAATATAAACCGCCACACTTCACCTTTTTCCTGTAAAGGTCACTAACCATTCTGCATGTCCTGCTATCTTTTACATGTAAAATAAAGCTTAATGAAAAGTCCATGTGCCAATGTTTAATGTGTGTAATCCTGTTCTAGTCATAGACCTTCATGGATCCCATTTATCAATCTGCCCCCCCCAGAATGATGGGGATTGTGCATTTTGTTTTGCCTTATTTAAATAAGAGTGTAGAGAGACAGGAAGCAGATGTGATTGATTGAATACATTATAACATGATTATTAACAGTACAGTCAAAGGTTATGATAAAATGATAGCAATAATAACCCCAGGGGCTTGTTTACATTGTGGTCCATTGTTGTAATAAATACAATACAACACAACAATGATGTTGTTGTTGATGATGATGTCAGGCCGCTCACTGACAGCAGAGACAAGATGAAGATATTACTTGACACTAACATTGAAAAATAGACTTAAGACTTATACAGTGTAATTTAACGAAAACACATATGGATGGAAAGAGAAGGTCTACAATCTACTGAAACCGTTTCATCATTACTAAAAGGTAAATTACTAGACTAACTTTAAAACGTGTGGAGCCAAAAAAGCCCTTTGGCTGCCACACCATATGAAAAGTTCCAAGAAAGATTCATTGATAACTTTGAAAAGAGCAGTCTCAGTGCTGTGGTCGAAAACCTGACTGGAAGATATCAAGGTCATGTAGTGCTAAGAAGCAGTTCAAATACAGGCTTTTAAATTATTTTACTTACAAACAGACAGGGGAGTATGGGGTATGTTGTGACCTTTTGTTGCTTTTGACTCGATTACTAAATAATTAATGTTGTACTAAAATGTACATAACTAGAGTAACTTAGGTGTTGATGGGCTGGTTCACCATTAGCATCCTGGGTGATCTAAAGTGGCATCTCATAATAATAAGTATATTGAATATAGACTTCCTCAGTTCATAAACAGTATGTTTGGAATTAATCAACACATCAACCTGCTCATATACATGCATGTAATGTGTTTATGACAGTTTAGCCATCTTGATAAACAATTGTTTAAACAGAAAACAGCATAAACAGAACCAAATATAGAATATATAATGTTCTGAATTATTTCACACAAACAGTTTATGGCAAAATATGGCTATTGACTTATAAATAATGCTGTCCATCCTTTATGCAACATAAGAGGATTAAATGACCATTTTCATTTCATTTTGTGTTGTGTGCCAATAGAATGGTTTTAGTAACATTATCTTGTGACTTAACTGGCCAATGTGACACTCTTAAAATATGCCATTAAACTACTGGGTTGGGTACGGAAAACTTTTTTCAATAAGGATATGCATGTATTGGAGGTGGTCAGCATCATGAAGATATGATTTAAGTGTATTTGTTTGAAAGTCATTTTTCTAAAAAACAGAAGTATGTAGGCCATTAATTTAGGACAGTGACAATGTGTGACATTGTTATTTGGCCTTACATGGCATAATGGTTATGTACATTGCTGTATGCGATCTATAAAGTTCTCATATGCAGGTTTATATGCTTAAGTTATTTGTCACCTTTAGGGTGTTGTTGCTGGAGGCTGAATCCTTTCCAGCCTAAATAATTGTAATGCACATTTCTTATCCCATGTTCCACTTCATTTACACAATACTGTCTGGGGCTGTATGTTCACTACTTATCATAATGAAAGGAATACTTGCAAATGATTTGGCCCTTCCTTTCTCACCTGTCCATTAACAATGGGACAAGCGTCCTCCAAAACATTCCAAATCATTTTTGTTTTCTAAATGGAAAAATATAACATTGATGCTGATAAATGGGTTCTCTCTCCTTATTGCTTTCCCACCTGGAACTATATTTTATGTTTATTAATTTGAGCTGAGGAGACCCCTGTTACTGAACAAGCATTATATCAATGATTACTATCAGAACATGTTTTGTTTTTACAACAATAACAGTTAAAAGTCAGTACTTAATGGTTTTAAGTCATTACAATTTAAAGGTTACTCTGAGTAGGTTTTTCGGTGATAGTTTTTAGACATGAATCATAATCTAACTAAATAGTTTCAAGCAAGCATGCAAGGCATGTTATTAAATCAACATACTGTGTGTACTGGATAGCAAGATAAAGTGCTGATCTACAAGCTCACAATGTGTCATTGAGCATGTAGATTGGCTGTTCATGGTGAGGACATTTGGTGTAGCTGGGGAAAAAGCGGTCCAAGTACAGAGTACTAATATCAAGATAGTTTAAGTGGTTGACCTGTGCTCAGATTTTTGTGTGTGAGCCACAGACAGTTTTTATGTTGCTCATTCAATTAAAAAGAAAACTCTCATCCTGATTGGATAAACATGGTATCCTGTCCTGAAACTGTAATTTGTGTTCACTATAATGCAGCAGAGACAGGGAAACCCCTGATCAAACACTCTGTAACTGTTGTTTCTTAAACTTTTGCACGTCAAGGACCCCAAAATTAATTAGTAGTGGTCAGCATCATGGAGAGATGATTTAGGTTGATTTTTTTGAAAGCCATTTCTCCTAAAACATAAGGAAGTAGGCCTGTCCTAAATTAATGTCAATGTGTGAAATTGCTATTTGGCCATAAATGGTATCATGGTTGTATGCAATCTATAAAGTTCTCATATGCAGGTTTAACTATGTAAAGGTCAAATATGGGGATGAACAGCTCAAGTTCTTTTTCACCTTTAAGGTGGAGGCTAAATCTTTGCCAGCCTAAATAATTGGAATGCAAATCAGTTCTTACCATATCTATGTTCCACTTCATTTACACGAGACTGCCGGGGGCTATATGATCACTACTTATCATAATGAAAGGAATACATGCAAATTATTTGGCCCATCCATTCTCACCTGTCCATTAACAATGGGAGTGTCCACCATAACATTCCACAACATTCACGTCCTGTGTTCTCTTAATGATTAGATAGAGTTTTAAACCCTACAACCAAAAATAATGGATGAATTTGTGTAATTTTGTGTATTTAAAAGGGGTGTAAGGGATATTATGTTTGCTAAACTAAGTGCTACATACATTATCTGTATTCCTATAGTAATAACTGACATATTGTTTGTTCATTAACTGGGACCTCTGTGCTTCTCACTTTACTAAACAGAACATTACATTTCTGGTGCAGCGCGGAACAAAACGATGCTTCACCGGCGCGTTTCACTGTTTTAGAGCTCCTTCAGCAGCCGCTGGTTCAAAATTGCAGCGCTTTTCGGCGATAGTTCTGTCTTCTTTCACTTTCTCCACGCCGTTTGGTGCCCCCCCAAGGTTGGTCAAGGATAAACTGAGGGGGCAGAATTTGCAACTGAGGGTGCCAGGCCCCCTCTGGCACCCCGTGGCGCCGGGCCCGGAGGAGACCCCTGTTACTGAACAAGCATATAATAACAGTTAAAGGTTAGTAATTTTTTGTTTTAAGTTACTAACGGTTTGATATGGAAGACTACCTGGATGATTTTGTGGCAAAAAAATAATGGACGTGTACAAAACATGTGCATATTTCAAAAAATGCAACAACCAACACAACATTCTGCTAAAAATGTTATATAGGCTAGTGATGAAGAAACTAATACTACCTCATTAGTTGTTTTATTTGTGTCTCACAAGTTATACTTGAAAGAAGCACCAGTACAAAGCAGCAGTTGTGTTTTCCAAGCACACTTGAACGCCTCAGAGACGTGCGCAGTGAAACATGACGTCATCACGACCTCGTTCACGATGGCGCGTAGCTCCGTTCCGTGAGCAGAAATTGGACTTCCGGTTTTCGAGCTAGCAGAAATAAGGTTTCCGGTTGCCTTCAGAATAAGATCTACATTTTTTTATATTTTTTAAAAGACACAAATCTATTTTAAAAATACATTTATGATGTATGCCTTTTAAATGAATCATACTAAAACACTTCCAAGTGGCAAGTTTAAAAAAAGGACACAATTGTATATAAAAAATACTAACTAACTAACTAAGGGCTACAGCCAATAATACAATTAAAACCAGCAATGACACAGGTGAAAATCAATACCATGGAGAAACTATTTTAAACAAACTGTTCTCAAACTTCCTCCCAACTATTCCAATATGGTCAGATCTACTCTCAGGTGATTTGCAGCGATTCTCTGGAGCCTATGCTGCACAAATAAACCATGGTAAGAAAAGCACAGCTATTAGTGAGGCCATGTTCAAAAACACAAAAGTGTTGCTTTTACGAAATGAGAAACACAGAATTGACGAATGTATACAGCGCATACGCTCACTATACAAGCAGTCAGCCATAGATTTCATTGCCAAAGTAGGCTACAGGATATCACAGGCATCACAGCGTCCACACCCACCACCTGTAGAAAAGTGGAACAAAAAAAAAACTCAGCCGCCACAGCTGAAATACTCTTATCAACATAAGCCACCAGCAGATTCAAATATTTTCTTACAAAATGACAGCTCAGCAAGTGTGCCAGACAAAACAAAGGCACAAAACAGAGGCACAAATGAGGAAATATGCAATAGTATATGCAGGTTTGCAAATAATGAGAGTAATTGTTGGCTAAATGCAACCCTACAATCGATACTGCATCTGCAAGTAGTACAAGATAAATTGAAACAGTTGACACCTACTTATATGGTTGCGATGTCATCAATGCCAGGGAATTTAGCAGCTCTCATCCAAGCGTTTTTTCAAAATCCAGGGCACACATTTGATGCTAAAACAATCCATGGTGTCACTCAAGAATTAGTCAAGAGCATCCCAGCGTTGTCCTTGTCAATGCACAATGACCCACTAGATTTGATACACAAATTATTAATCTGGTTGCATGATTGTAGTGTCCAAACAACTGCTATGGCAAAACATACAGACATCTGTAAAAAATGTGCATCGAAAGTTGAAAGCATTTCATGCGCGCCTACTGTTTTTGCATTACCGCTGACACAGAAATGTGAGTCCCTCAATTCTCTTTTCGAACACACAATCATGGAAGGTGAAGGTCAACAGAGATGTACAGCATGTGGTTCAGCAATGAAGAGACAAATATGTTGGATTGATGCTCCTGATGTCATTACTCTTTCTGTGTCCCGTGTTGATAATGGTGGGACGGTGCTCCACACGCCTGTAGTCCCATCTGATATAATCGAAATTCCCATTCGTGACAGCAGTAAAATTAAGTATAAGTTGGGCTCAATCATTTGTCATGTAGGCTCAGTGGCCAAAGCCGGACACTTCTGGGCACATTTGCTTTATGACAATGTTGTAATTAGAGCAGATGATACAAATATAAACATCCTTCAACCAGCAAATGCATTGCAATTGGCAAAACCACATGGGTACATTTATTTCTATGTGAAATGTAATGATGCATCACTTAATGCTGGCATCACAATAGAGGACAATTTGGAAGATATTGGCCATGGTGTGGATTTGTTTTTTTGCAATGAAAGACCAAATCACAATATGTGTGAAGCCATACCATTACCAATACTAACATTTCTAAAACAGACATCTGCTTTCCAAAAATGTCACACACGGCTTGCAGCAGCAGCAGCAGCAGCAGCAGCAGCAGCGCAGTCCCCAGCATTGTTTAACAAAGCGCTTGAGAAACTCAATGTTGCCAACACTCAGGTGGTGTCATTAGTGTCTCGGCAATTTTCTATGACAGACGTGTGCCACATATTAGACAGCTTTGTGGATGACACACTTGGGGCTCCTTTCCTTGGAAATGACCTGCTTTGCCTTAAAAGTCTTGGTCGCTATATTTGTACTCAATGTGGTGACCAGGCCGTACCATCTAGAAAGAACAAGTCACAACTCATAGTGCAGCCACTTGAAGTGTCACAAAAAGGCATCTTGGACGCAGTTGCAAAAACATTTCCTGCTCAACTTGACCGATGTAAAACATGTAAGCAGGACTTAAGCTTATCAACCTATAAAGTAATTCACAGCCCACAGTCTTTACTTCTCCTGCTAAGATCTGGTGCAGAAATTCCAAAAACGTTCACTCTCTCCTGTCTGTACCACCAAAATGATTATGCTGTGTCCAGTATTTGTGCATTTTTTGATAAGTCACCATATGTGTCATTATACACCTGTAAAGACCAGCAATGGCATATCATGGCAAATGCATCCAATGACACAGCAGGCTATACCTTTGAGCTGATGCAAAAAATACTGACCACAGCTAGTTTCTTTGTCGTGTCATACGAGAAAACGAATAGTGTGAAACTAATCAACTTTCCGCAGGTCAAACGAAAACATAAATGCACAGCCAGATGCAAACAACCCAAGCAGACAAGGGATAGAAAAGTGAGACCCATTTCAAAGCCAACTGTGAAGAATAACGGGTGGCTGAGTGATAAGACGATCGATGAGTACCATCAGCTCTTGCTTTCTGGTGTTGAAAAAAAAGCGTATATTTGTCCCAGCACTTTTGTCAGCCAACAGTTACAGAGTACTTGGTGTGATGACATCAGTGTCCTGCCAGATGTACCACGAGCATCAGGCAATTGGTGGAATTATGAGTTGGTGATATTGCCTGTCAACGCAAATAAGTCCCATTGGGGAGCCATCGCGGTAGATTTCTCAAAAAAGACAGTGAAGGGTGATGTTATAGCATTAGATGTTGTGATAATGGATTCACTACGTGTGTACTGAAAAAGGCCCTTTTCTGACCCCTGACCTCACTGGACGGCCCGCCACTTTTCAAAATGCACCTGTGCCGCTTAGCGGAGCGTGTGGCGGTGTAGAGGGGGTCTCCCCGAACGCGTGCGTACCTTGCAAGTTCCGGCACCAAGCTCCGTCTCCTGTCCAGTGTCCAATTTGTATAGGCTATGCACTGAAAAAGGCCCTTTTCTGACCCCTGACCTCACTGGACGGCCCGCCACTTTTCAAAATGCACCTGTGCCGCTTAGCGGAGCATGTGGCGGTGTAGAGGGGGTCTCCCCGAACGCGTGCGTACCTTGCAAGTTCCGGCACCAAGCTCCGTCTCCTGTCCAGTGTCCAATTTGTATAGGCTATGCACTGAAAAAGGCCCTTTTCTGACCCCTGACCTCACTGGACGGCCCGCCACTTTTCAAAATGCACCTGTGCCGCTTAGCGGAGCATGTGGCGGTGTAGAGGGGGTCCCCCCGAACGCGTGCGTACCTTGCAAGTTCCGGCACCAAGCTCCGTCTCCTGTCCAGTGTCCAATTTGTATAGGCTATGCACTGAAAAAGGCCCTTTTCTGACCCCTGACCTCACTGGACGGCCCGCCACTTTTCAAAATGCACCTGTGCCGCTTAGCGGAGCGTGTGGCGGTGTAGAGGGGGTCTCCCCGAACGCGTGCGTACCTTGCAAGTTCCGGCACCAAGCTCCGTCTCCTGTCCAATTTGTATAGGCTATGCACTCCTTTGAACAGCATTTATCCATTTAGATAAATTATTAATGTTTTAAATCCGTTTTTGTTACACAGTAACATAATATGTGTTATATAGCTTCGTTTAAATGCTTAATTTATAGTTTTAATGTGCAAATGAACCGTTTTTCAATGGTTTTCAATGGTTTCTTTTTACTCTAGAGGGTACTCTTATTCTGAAGAGATCGTCAACCGGAAGTCTTATTTCTGCTCCGTTATTTCTGCTCACGGAACACAGATATGGCGCGTCTACATGAGAGCAGCACAGCAGTAGCTGTGAGATATATTCATTCATAAAAACGATATAAATAACAGAGCAGATACACCAGCTGTAGCTACAGTGTGGTGCTGTGTGTTAGTGTCACCAGAGGGGAATCCTGCAGCCGATTGGTGCAAGAACCAAACGTTAACCCACTCGGTGAGATAAACAAAATGTACCTGTATTGCTAACTAGCTAATGCTAACTCACTGCTACATGTTGCTAACAGCTAGCATCCTGCCCACTGAGCATTTTTGTGGCTATTAGACGTCTAAAATACGTCTAAGGGCTAGGCTAAAACCGGGTTATAATTGGTCTAAAAGTGAAAGTTTTTTCAACGTCTATTCTTAGCCTAGATGTTGATTAACTGTTTTCAGTGGTGGAAAGTAACTAAGTACATTTACTCAAGTACTGTACTTACAATTTTGAGGTATTTGTACTTTACTTGAGTATTTCCAATGTCCAGTACTTTTACTTCTACTCCACTACACCTCAGAGGTAAATATTGTACTTTTACTCCACTACAATTATTTGAAAACTTGAGTTACTAGTTACTTTGCAGATATAAATTATTACATTTGATTATAAAACACACATTAACCACTTTAGCCCTGTTTTATATCTAAGCTATTTGAAAATAGCAGATCTACAAGCTCACAACGCGTCTTAACCCAATGAGCTTGTAGATCTGCTATTTTCAAATATGTTAGTACTTTTACTTTTGGTACTTTAAGTACATTTGGATACCAATAATGTTGTACTTTTACTCAAGTACATTAATTCTGAACTTATACTTGTAACAGAGTATTTCTATAGTGCAGTACTGGTACTTTTACTTAAGTAAAGAATTTGAGTACTTTTTCCACCACTGGAAATGACGTCTATAATATAAACCAGGGGTTTTCAACCGGTGGTCCGCGGAGGTATAGGTGGTCCCTGGCCATGCATTTAAAAAAAAAATGTTTTGCTTTTAATAAGTTTCAGGAGTTCTCACTATATGGTGTGTGTGATATGAAATGTGAGCTTTCCATAATCACAGTAATCTTTAATCATATTCCATCATATACAAGGGCTTTTGCTGAGAAAAGGGACAGACCCCAGTCACTTTCAAATTAGAGCACTGCAGAGGGCAGGTGTGTGTGTCTGTGTCCAGCCTCGGAAACCCATGCCTTTTTTTCAAAAGAAAAAAAGGCTGTGCGAACCATGCAGGAACGCTAGTGTCTTAGGACCTTGTTATCTCCTAACCAATCAGAGTGCAGAGGGGCGTCGCTCTAAATTTGGTGACGTCAGCGTGCACAGGCCGGGGGGGCGGGGGGGAGGGGAGGCGGGGACATAGATTGGTGAAGCAATAGGAAGCGCCGCAGGAATCCCTGCGGCTGGGTTTGGATCCGCCCTTCAAGACCATCGATTGGGCTCGTTCTTTCAGTCTAGTGTCCAGCTGACACTCGTTGACTCTCGTTAATGTTATAGGCATAAAAGCAATTATGCTTCTGCACTGTCAAATAGGCCAACATCTAATCTAAGATTAGTGGGACTCACCATTGAGTCACAGGACTCACTTAATTGAAAACAAACAAAATCACTGTCTTTTTTTAGATACTATGTTGATATTATAGCTATTTTATTTGATTAGATGTATTATGTTCCTGACAATTAGTTGACTTATATATTAGTTGGCATATATCGGTATCGGTTGATATCGGTATCGGAAATTAGGAGTTGGACAATATCGGAATATCGGGAAAAAAGTGTGGTGGGTCTATGATTGACTGGGTCTATGATTCCCCAGGTTGCTCTTAGTCAGGATGGTGGTCCCTAGGTCATAATCAGTTGAAAACCCCTGATATAAACGGTCTAAATACAGACGCTTAAAAAACAGCTAATCAACGTCTAGGCTAAGAATAGACGTTGAAAAAACTTTCAATTTTAGACCAATTATAACCCAGTTTTAGACAGAGGTCTAATAGACGACTATGGCTCACTGGGTGTTTACACAGGCAAAGCCCTGTTGTGAGAGTTCAGTCCTGACGTTGTCAGAACTGGAAGGATGTGATTCTGTGAGATATATTTGGCTGTTGAAATGTTTCTGCTATAATTTACTAGTGTTGTGGAAAATATAGTATGTGATTGTTATTGTACTAAACCGAACAAAAACGTATTTAATCTTTAAAAACTTTATCTTATAAGATGCACTTTCAAATGGAAAATGTTACCACTTACTCCTTATGGTGCAAATGCATTTTAAAAGGTGCATTCCAATTTATTTTTTATCATAAAGGGTAATTTACAAGATGTATTCTACTGACACTGCTAAACACAGTGTGAGTTAATGAGTTAGATAAGAGGTGTTTGAGATTTTTTGTATGTTGATATACTGGTGAAACTGAAGGAATTTAATTCATTTATGTTGTATTCCAACCAGTTATTGGTTGAAAATATGCTACGAATATATACATATATTAATTCTAAAATTCATTTGTTTAGAAAAAAATGCAATTGGCTATAGTTACTGGGACTGATTTGTCATATTGATGAAAACAGGGATCACCACGTATGGGTATTAAACGGACATTCAGGGATTTGTATATGCCTGGACAACAGCTGACATGACATCCAACTCGGTTGTAAATTGTAATTTATGTGTATACTGAAATGCCAGAGGACAAAATGTAGTTTGACAACTTTCTGTTACTGATTGCTTGTCTCTTTAGGTCAGCAGGACTGATCCATTCACTGTGTGTACTGAGGGGTGTGATATGGTAGGCTACCTGGGTAATGTTTTTCTTCTGTTCTTCCTTATATATATTTATGAAATTCAAAGATGCTAAAATATTATATAGTTATATAATTAAGAATGTTTTCAGATAGTTGATGTGCTATGCTAATGTAAATGTAACTCCAGGGCCATTGGAAGCATCTTAGCTCCCCCCACTTCCTTTACTCTGCCCTGATTGGTTGAATTCAATGTGTGAAAGACGCTCCTCAGGTATAAGTACCATAACATTGTTGTAGTCTATGTTGTTTGTGCTTTCAGCAAATTCAGAGACAAGACAGAGAACCAGAGCTTTCATCCCATTTGGAAGGATTTTACATGGAGGAAGACTTGAACAAAAAGGTAATAGGTTGCACACTGTAATTGTGTTTTTTAGAATGTACCATAGTAATGGTAAAATAGTATATTGTTTAATACTTAATACTAACCTTGAAGAAGACAACTGTCAAAACGTTCATTTTATGTATTATAAAATAATATAGTACACGTTTGAACTGTAGATATGAGCTCTGCAACCTCTATGTAAGTGTTTAATACCGAGCCATTCATCATTACAGATGAACCGACCTGAGGAAGTTGAGCAGTCCTTTAGAGAACCCAAAAGGAGGAAGGTTGAGCACCAGGTTTGTTACTTATGTATGTGTTTTTGCATAATGATTACAATCGGTTATCTATTATATTGTGTGTATGTTGTATTTTGTATGAGATAAGTTGTCATCAATCGTTTGTTTCTGCATTTTATTTCACAGGTGCATGTGTTGAAGGCGTGTTCCATCCCTCTATCACGTGTAAGGTTTAGCAATGGACTGTTGGATGTGAACAATGCAATAGTTTCATTGGATCTTTCTAACCCTGTGGAACACACTGCTGTTCCAAAAAGCAAAGAGGTAATTTCTATTGGTTGAGGCTTTATTACAACATATTGAACCCTAGCATCGGAAATAGCAGATATTAAAGCTCACAAGTTGTATGTTAACGCAGTGCCAATGCATTTTCAACGCATTGTCAGTGTGTTGAGAGCTTATAGGTCTGTTTGTTTCATTTGTGTTGAAGAGATGTGATGAGTTGGTAATAAAAGGAATGGGTCAAGTAGCTGGGGAACACCAGTCAATGAAATATTTAGGGTGTGTTAAGTGGCTTAGTTTTTGTGGCCCATAACTCTAATGTTTTTCTCAAATCAGAAATTTAGAAGATACATCTGCCACATCCAAGAGGAGACTGGCTTTATTTAAATATTTCATTTATTAATGGATTAATTTTGAAACAATGAAAAACAAAGAAGCATAGTTTTGTTTACATAGTTAATTCAACTGTTTTCCCTCTCTTTTCTTCTGTTTCTTTTTTTTATAGGTGGAGTTAACACCAGGTGTTGTGGAGGTGTCCTCAAATCCATCGCCCGCCAGGGATGTGAAACTGGTTATAAAGGAAGAGAGTCTTTGTATGCCGTGCACAAGATACACCAAAGGTGAGAGTGATGATGATGATTTCATAGCTGAACCATTGACTTCAGATGTGAATGCAATGATTGGTGTGATCAAATATGTGATTGCTCCTGTTAATATGTGACAAGAGAAGGATGTTTATCACATGTATGCAGTAGGAAGCGAGTTGGTCATGTGGTACGTAGCTATGGGAAACCAGACAAGTGAATAGCACAGCTTTTTTTTTAACAAACTATGCGGGGGACACACATGTACGCACACATTCAGATATACACACCGATATTGTGTGCATTTATACATAGACTGCTAGGCTGATGCCTGTTGAGAAAGATGTTTGTTGAGAGTGCTTGCCTCTCAGGTTATGCATTACCATGCATGACCTATACATATTATGTTATTTCTCCTCCTAGACAGTGTTCCTGTGTGTAAAGAGGAGTCTTCACCTGAACAGAAGGAGAGGGGCCACATACTGATCAAGAAGGATCCAGAATATCCACAGACTAAAGAGGAACAGGAGGAGCTATTCCAAAAACAAGAGGATGTCCAGGCTGATGGGCCAATGTTAACATTACTAACAGTGAAAAGTGAAGATGTTGAAAAAAGAGAAACAGTCCCTCCAACTAGCACCTCATCTGCACACATACAAATTCAAGTTGGTACAGAGGACAGTGATGCATCACAACCAACTAGTGATGCTCAGTTCCTCTTTTCACACTATTCTGAATCTGATACAGAAGACAGCGATGAGACCACGGAAGCCCCATCCATTTTTAACACACTGCAATCACAAACGACACAAAATGTGGAAGGACAAAGACTGTCTATGAGCAACAAGCTGTTACACAGTGTGAAATCATCAAAACAAATTCCATCCATGACGACTCATAGAGGGGAAAAGCCCTTCATATGTACACTTTGTGGTAACAGCTTTAGTCACAAACGTATTCTGAAGCAGCACATGATGATTCATACTGGGGAAAAGCCCTTTAGCTGTACAGATTGTGACAAAAGCTTTAGTCGAGCAAGTGGTTTGAAGCAGCACATGAGGGTTCACACATGTGAGAAACCCTATAGCTGTACAGTTTGTGGCAACAGCTTTAGTCAAATGCCGAGTCTGAAGAAGCATATGAGGATTCATACAGGGGAAAAAACATTTAGCTGTACTGTTTGTGGCAACAGCTTTCGTCAAGCAAATGGACTGAAGCAGCACATGGGGGTTCATACAGGTGAGAAACCCTTTATCTGTACAGATTGTGACAGCAGCTTTAGTCGCAACTTTGTTCTGAAGCAGCACATGGAGATTCATACATGGGAAACACCTTTCCGCTGTACAGTTTGTGGCAACCGCTTTAGACGAAGGGGTAATCTGACGCAGCATATGAGGGTTCATACAGGGGAAAAGCCCTTTAGTTGTAAAGTTTGTGGCAACTGCTTTAGTCAAAATTCCAATCTGAAGAAACATGAGGACTCACACAAGCAAGAAACAATACATACTGTGAATGTGAGTTAGTTTGTTTTGTTTTGCAGTGCAGTTATATTGGGAAATATAGTTAACTGTTTTGTTTACATATTGTATTGTGCTCTTTGGGTGGGAAACTTTGATTATACAGTGACCTGTTATTCTGCATAGTGCAGTATATTGATTATACAGTGACTTTGTGTTTGTTTTTCTGCATAGTGCAGGCTATTGTACAGGTGTAAAAGCAGCGTTTACAGGACAGTCTGACAGATTATAAACTGTAATTAAAAAGGAAGCATTCTCAAGTGACGGTAATACCCTTTATATAATGCCATGGTAATGACCCAGCCACACTCAAAAGTTCAAAGTTACAGTCACTGGCCACAACCCCCCAGTTTCAATAGATAAACACAAATGACTAAATGTTATTTAGGTTTAAATAAAGACGATACCCAATGAAGATTTCCACAAGTCACAATTTTTGTACATGGCTTATTGAAACACTGGGTATACGCATTATGTTTTGCTATTTGTGATGTACACCGTACTGTGTTTATGTAACACATGTTTTTTTAAAACATCCTTTAGTTGGATTGTAACTAATGTGTTTTTCACATCTTATTATGGACTCATAAAGTTGTGTTGGTGCTCACTGGCCTGATGGTTTGTTTTTATTTTCATAACATCTGTAACGTGCTTGGCAACGTGTCGTCACCACGGGGGGGGGGTTGGGCGTGGCATAGTAGCTGCAAACATATTAGGGGTAAGAGTCAATGTTAAGTCAAGCTGTTTATGACTAGCCTGGTAAACCCTCCCTCCGGAAATCTCAATTCCATTTCATTTCAGGAGTGAGTCTGGCATGATCCGCCTTTCTGCAATATTGGCTCTGTATGCCAAACGGCCGGGCCTATCAGCGTCGTCGCTCATTGTTCTGTGATTGACAGCTTACGTTGGCCAATCAGGTGGCGAGTTCGAGTGAGCCCAAAACACGAACGGCAGCCATCTTTTTTCTTGTGCGGCCAATTCTCCGCTATTTTTTTAACTTCAAAAAGCTCTCTAACTTCTATTTTGAGGCACGGAATTTACTTATAAGATATCGTTTGGATAGAATTTAGTTGTTTAACTTCATATATGTGGTCAATTAATCATGACAAAGCCTATTTAAAAATAAAAATTTAGAGAACCGGTAGGGGCGGGCAGTGACACCATTTTATCCGAATAAGGCAACCCATTTTGGGTATGGCTGTCTCAAAAGTCCCGTCGAGTCACATTAAGACTGGTGAACTGCTGATTGGCTGAAGGGGAAAAATTATCATTGGCTGAAGGGGTTGTCAGTCAACGGTATTACTCCCGCCCAACTCCAGCACAGCCAATATTGCAGACAGGCGGATCAGGCCAGACTCACTCCTGAAATGAAATGGAATTGAGATTTCCGGAGGGAGGGTTTACCAGGCTAGTTTATGACCCCCCAAGATGGCCACCGCTACCAATCCTTCAGGATTTTTTGCTACGCACTATAGAACCATCAGAACTACTCGCATGTAAAGACAAAATGCTATGGCAGCAGTAGAGCCGTGAAGCAGAATAAATGGAAAAATCCAGACGTGAACATAGCTTGTTGTTTGCCTTTCAGGTGGCTACGCATTTCCCATTCACAAAATACTGTTATATATACGGCTATATTATCACTACTATGTTGTGTTAGAAACCTGCATCCACTTGTGGTGTTAGCGGGTCAAATTTGACCCGTGATTTAACTCGTGAAAAAAATCAAAAAATAATTATTGGCGAGAGTATGTTTTACCCCCTGTACGCCCGTCCGTCCGTCTGTGGACAGCTAATCTCTGGCAACGTTGGCCCGGTCGCTGCGAAACTGTGCACACACACTCCCTGGATGCCAATTCAGAACCTCTGCCCCAAATTTTTCACATGGGCCTGCTATAGCGCCACCAGGAGGCTGATTTGTGCAAAACAATTTTTTAAATATTACTCCTACAGATTGTATACAAACGTCATGCAAATCGGTACACAGTATCTTTAAAGTCATGCGATGAACACGGATCTGTCCGATTTCCCATAGTCCATCCTCATTGGCTAAGGTTGGCTTCCAAAGTTTGCAGGATTGCTCCATTTTAAACAAAATGCCTCAAATTATGCACCCAGCTTGCAATTTCTGTGAAATTGTACACGCACATTCCCACTAGGCTGAGGAAGAAATGCCACCCCTTTCACATTGGCCTGTTATAGCGCCACCAGCAGGTCGAATTTAGTAACACACATTTTTGGAACAAAATGCCTCAAATCATGAATGCAGTGTCCCATTGCCGTGAAAGGCCTAAGAAGAACCGGACACCCTTTTCAAATGTGCCTATTATAGCGCCACCAGGAGGCCACAATAACATACCTGACCTGGCGGAGTCTCGTTTTCATTCATTTTTTTCTCCCACCTCATAGCTGACTTGTAATGCATTCATAACCAAGTAAACACTTTTTAAAATATTATGTTGGGTTAGGGTTAGGGTTCCATCTTTCAATATGTTGTTTTCTATTGTAAAAATGTTAAAATTCTCATTACATTGAAAAACTCATTACATTTCCTATAATGAAGACAATGGATAATGATGTTATCTAGCTATAATAGACTAACATAAGAACACACTTCTAAAAAAATAAAAAATGTGTTTCAATGTTTTCAAATGGCAGACTGTGGTTACAGTTTTTCACAATTGTTAACACACAAAAAGTAAATATTCGGTACAATCTGCACACCCTTCACTTCATGTACTAATCGCTCGTATATGAGCGGAACCCACAGAGCCGGGTCCCACTGCTCCAGGCCATGGAGGAGGCTTGTGGCGACGTCACTGTTGAGGCCTGTCAGGGCTTCATGAGCCACTCAAGGTGTTTCTTCCAACGCCGCTTGGACAGGGAGAACATTGCCTGTGTTGTGGATGAAGCCCTCTGGCCAGACAGGAACCGGAGGCTTGATGGCTAAATCATGTAGAGAAATAAAAATGTTTTGGCTGCATATTTGTGTTTTGTATGGCTGTGTGTACCAAATGAAAACACGAGTTGTATGTGTCACCTGTGGACATGAACTTGACAATGAATAGATATAAACGGACAATGTACAGTATGGACTGAGTTATGATGGAGGGAAGGGTGTTATACTGGCGAGTGCCTGTGTTGGTTCTTAGTTTAGTTTTGTTTTAGTTTTTTTTTATTTATCTCAGGTAATTTGTAAATATGTAGATAACTTGTCTGGCCTTCTGTTGCTCTCTTGTTTTGATCTCCTTCCCACCTGCCCCCCACCCTCTTCTTCTCCCCCCCCCCTCTTCTTTCTATGGAAACTAACGTTGCGATGGGAACGATGTACAAAAAAAGAATTTCACCCACTTTTTTACCTTGTAAACCTGTGATGTGACAATAAAACTGATTCTGATTCTGATTCTGATTCTTCTGTTTCCCCTTCCCCGCTGCAGGTATAATGAGAGGGCGTTGAAACAGGCGGCAGTGATACCTGACGCGCCGTTATTGGATGGCAGCAGTATAAAGGAGGCATCATTCGGCAGCGCGAGTCAGAGACACACGCCGCTGACTACACCAGACGCCCGACACTACGCTGCACGCCACCACGCTGTTCGCCCGACAACACCGACCCCCCTGCTGATATGCCAGTTAACCCTGCTTGAAAAGGGACGTTACCCACGAGAGACGAGACCCAGCTTTGTGTGAGTGTGGTGCTATATTGTAAACCCGACCGTTACTTATGAGCCTTCCCAGTTTCCACTCCTGGACGCCGCAGAACAGCGCTGATCGCCCCTGACGTCCCGCTGATGATCGCCACGACAACGCAGATTGATACTACTACATGCCAGCCAACCCGGCCTAAAAGGGACGGTCCTTCCGAGATCTTATCCTTGTGTGAGTGAGACGCTACGTCGAGTCCCGCCACAATCGCTTACAGCCTTTTGTTTCCTCCTCAGCTTCCATCCACGGACTTCAACGCGGCTCTGAATAGCCACGGGACACTCGCTGCTTCCCGGGACCTGTTGCTAGGCAACCGACGCCACATACGGGGCTTCTCCTCGTCCGGAGCCCCGATTGGACAAGGGACAGTGACGCTACTCGGCCCGACTGGGCCTCTATTTGAGGAGGACTGAGATTGAGCATCTGGGCTCTGGGGCCGTGAGTTTGGGATTTAGGTTTAGTTATATATTAAATTATTATATTGATTTTGATTCATTAACTGTTATTGTGGCTGTGCTCTTTAGGATATTTTATTATAGTAGTAATGTGATGGTATTATAACTGTATAGCTTAGTTAAGAGGGGCTGCTTGCAGGGGTGGGATTATTCTAAGTGGGGTTTCCTAACCTGTCTCATACTGCCCTCCTTTGGTGAACACGCATGGTTTGGATTTTACTGTCGTAATTTCAATAGAAGTGTTATCCTATTTTAGTAGGCTTATTGCAGTGATCTTTTGGTGTGCATTTGATTTGCCGTGGCATCTTTTATTATTGAAGTGTATTGGTATTACTTGGGCTAGTTAGAGAGTGGGTGGGAACAACGCTGCTAAAATATCCTTATTCCTGTGGGCATAATATTAAGTGGGTTTTGTATTTATTGCTTGTCATTTTACATTCCCAAATGTTTTATATTCATTAACTTATAATAAAGTTGTACTTATTTTCTAAACGACTTGCCTGCTGATTGTGGTGTCTCGGGGGTATTGCATATTTGAGCCCTTGCCGGGTGACATATGTACTTGAGTAAAAGTTCAAAAGTATTGGTATAAAAATGTAGCCTACTTAAAGTACCAAAAGGAGAATGTCCCATTTAACAACTTTTCATTGCGGCGCATTCTGTTTTCAAATGGCAGACTGTGGTTACGTAATGTATGTTTTGTAATAATAATCCAAATCTACAAAGTAACTAGTAACTCAAGTTTTCAAATCATTATAGTGGAGTAAAAGTACAATATTTGTCTCTGAGATGTAATGGAGTAGAAGTAAAAGTACATTCTTTTTACTGCAGTAAAATAAAAAGAGATTGCTCAACATGTTTTATTATTTCAACCAGGCCTAACTGTCCACCATCAGAAAGTATGGAATGTGCCTGAATGGTGTTTAATGACACATGAAACACCTGGACAGTACATTGATGTTGTGAGCTTGTAGATCAGCTATTTTCAAATAGTGATGATACAGTTAAAGTGTTTTTATTTTTTTTTATGTTATATTAACTCATTTTGCAGGGGGACCCTGTGGAATCCTGCTGGGGGTCCCCGGACCCCACTTTGAGGTTGAAAACCTTGTCCACAACTGGTTGTGAGCTTGTAGATCGGCTATTTTCAGCATTTTATTTTTATTTTTAATTTTGATTGCAAAATTGCAACGTGACTGTTTACACATTAAGCAGGTATTCAGTTTCAATAGTGCACATTTCGGTGTGTGTGTGTGTATGTGTGTGTGTGTGTGTGTGTGTGTGTGTGTGTGTGTGTGTGTGTGTGTGTGTGTGAGTGTGAGTGTGTGTGTGTGTGTGTGTGTGTGTGTGTGAAAGACAATGAGAGAGAGAGAGAGAGAGAGAGAGAGAGAGAGAGAGAGAGAGAGAGAGAGAGAGAGAGAGAGAGAGAGAGAGAGAGATGGGGGGGTTGTTCAATGTCAACCGGGCCTAACGGTCCACCATCAGAAAGTATGGAATGCACCCTGAATGGTAATGATACATACATACTCATTTTGCAGGGGGACCCTGTGGAATCCTGCTGGGGGTCACTTTGAGGTTGAAAACCTTGTCCACAACTGGTTGTGAGCTTGTAGATCGGCTATTTTCAGCATTTTATTTTTTACATTAATTTTGATTGCAAAATTGCAACGTGACTGTTTACACATTAAAGTATTCAGTTTCAATAGTGCACATTTCGGTGTGTGTGTGTGTGTGTGTGTGTGTGTATGTGTGTGTGTGTGTGTGTGTGTGTGTGTGTGTGTGTGTGTGTGTGTGTGTGTCTCTCTCTCTCTCTCTCACTGTCTCTCACATTAATATGGTGTAGTACTAACTAAACATAATAGTAACAGCTGCCCTTTCTATCTGCTCAATATTAGACATATTTGAGAATAGACATATTTAGTCAATACATAATACTAACTAAACATATTCAATGACTGGGAGCGCCATGGAGAACGGCAGCTTCCGTACGCGCTCCGTAACATCGCAACGTTTTTCCATCTTTTTAGTATTTTTTAGCCTTCTCTTTTTTCCCTACACCGTCGCGTGTCTAAGGAGTTATGACAGACAAGCACTTATGGACATCAGCACAGCGATTACACACAGAATTCCGGACTTTTTTGCCGAAAACCTCCCACTCGGCTGGGTGGGGGGAGGGGTTCCCTTTGTTCCGGCTGGAACAACATACCCGAGGCGACGGAAAAGACCAGGACGACGAGGGACAAGAGCGGGTCTCCTCGTAAGAACAACAAAACGTGGATATAAACCTGCACTGCCTTCAATCCTGCTAGCGAACGTTAGATCTCTGTGTGAATCAAGAACAGTGACCACTATGGACGACTTATTGGCGCGCGTAAAGTATAACAGTGAGACAAGGAACACGTCCATTGTTGTGCTAACAGAGACGTGGCTAACGGAGTTAGCATCTGATTCTTCCATCACTCCTCCTGGCTTCACCGCGTATAGGAAGGACAGAGACCCTGTACTGAGCGGTAAGCAACGTGGGGGGGAGTTTGTGCCTTGATCAACAACAACTGGTGCAAAGATGTTAAAATCCTAGATAGTCACTGCTCACCAGACCTTGAACTTTTAATCATAGCCTGGCGTCCTTTCTACCTACCACGCGACTTCAGCATTGTGATTGTAGCCGTTGTTTACATTCATCCTGGAGCTAATAAGGACACAGCTATGAGGGAATTACACCAGGCGATCAGTGCACAAAAAAATCGCCACCCGGACTGTGCAGTCATCTGCCTAGGCGACTTCAACCGGACAGACTTAAAAAAGGTCTTTCCCAAATTCCACCAGCATGTCGCCTGCAGTACCCGTGGTGACAATATTCTTGACCACTGCTACACGCCCTTCAAGGATGGATACAAAGCTCTCCGCCGCCCACCGCTAGGAAGCTCTGACCACGACGCCATCCAGCTGCTACCTGCCTACAAACAGAGGCTAAAAAGGGAGCCGGTCGTTGAGAAGGAAATCCGAATCTGGTCTGAGGACACAGACGCTATGCTACAATCCTGCTTCTACCAGACTGACTGGAGGATGTTTAAGAACGCCGCTGGGAATAACATCAACGAACTCTCAGACTCAGTCACTGGCTTTATCAGTAAGTGCATAGATGACATAGTCCCAAAAAAGATCTATCCCAATCAGAAACCATGGATGGACAGCGGAGTACGTGCACATCTGCATGAACGGGATGCTGGTTTCAAATCTGGCGACGTGGAAACGCGCAACACGACGCGCGCGGCCCTAAACAGCGCCATCAGGAAGGCGAAAAAGGCCTACACAAAAAATATGCAAGACAAACTCAGCAATGGCGACATCAGGAGCACATGGCAGGCGGTACACACCTTGACAGACTGCAAAACAAGAACCAGAAGCGAGGTGAACCCGCCTGCCTCCCTCCCCAACGAACTGAACACTTTCTACGGCCAGTTTGAGATCAGCTCCAACCGCGGCAGCCAAGCGGGGCCATCAGCAGCACCAGCAGAGGAGAACCCTCTAACCATCTCGGAGAGAGAAGTGCGTACAGCCCTCACACGGGTCAACATCCACAAGGCAGCCGGACCTGATGGGATTCCAGGCCGGGTCCTTAAGACATGTGCAGACCAGCTGGCGGGTGTCTTCGCTGACATCTTTAACCTCTCCCTCTCCCTGGCTGTGGTCCCTGCAGGGTTCAAAATGTCAACCATTGTGCCCATTCCCAAAAAGGCCAAAGTGACATGCCTGAACGACTGGAGACCTGTTGCTCTCACCCCGATCGTCAGCAAGTGTTTTGAGAAACTGGTGAGGGAATACATCAGCTCCACGCTACCTGCCTCGCTGGATCCGTGGCAGTATGCATACCGCAAAAACAGATCCACCGACGACGCTATTGCCATGGCTCTCCACACCGTCCTCTCGCACATGGACAACAAGCTGCTGAAGGACAAATATGTACGTATGCTGTTCGTGGACTACAGCTCAGCATTCAACACCATTGTCCCAGCAATACTTGACAAAAAGCTCAGAGACCTAGGGCTACACCCAAGCATGTGCGACTGGATACAGGACTTCTTGTCCAACCGACATCAGGTGGTGAGAATGGGCAGCATCACATCCGACCCCCTGACCCTCAACACCGGAGCACCCCAGGGATGCGTGCTGAGCCCTCTCCTCTACTCCCTGTACACGTATGACTGCGTAGCCACACATGTCTCCAACACCATCATAAAGTACGCGGACGACACGACAGTGATAGGCCGAATCGTCAACAACGACGAGTCTGACTACAGAGAGGAGATCAAATCACTGGCACGCTGGTGCCGGGAGAACAACCTCTCTCTTAACGTCGACAAGACCAAAGAACTGATCGTGGACTTCAGGAGGCCGCGGAGAGACCATGCGCCCATCCTCATCGATGGTGCTGCAGTGGAAAGGGTCAGCGAGTTCAAGTTCCTCGGAGTACACATCGAGGAGGACCTCAAATGGGAGACGCACTCCACACACGTGAGGAAAAAGGCTCAGCAGCGACTGTACTGGCTCCGCCGCCTGAAGAAGCTCGGAGTAGGACATCGCATCCTCAGGCTGTACTACAACAGTTCTGTTGAAGGCATCCTAACAGGCTGTGTCACGGCCTGGTACGGGAACTGCACTGCCCGAGAAAAGATCAGCCTACAACGAGTAGTGCGATCGGCAGAGCGGATAATGGGACTCGAGCTCCCAGCGCTCCAGGAACTGTACAAAAAGCGGTGTGTGGTCAAAGCCAAGCGCATCATCAAGGACAAGCACCACCCAAGTCACAGACTGTTCAACCCCCTACAACGACCGCGACCGGGCAAGGGGCTCTACCGCAGTATCAAGAGTTCCACCACCAGGTTCTGGTGTAGTTTCAATCCGGCTGCTGTCAGAATGCTGAATGGGGCATAAGCCTGAATGAGGCATAGGCCTTGTTCAGCAGCCTGACAACAGGCGGCGCAGACTTTTCTGGCTCTTCCTGAACACACCTGTGGATTATACCAGGGACAATGACTTGGACTTTACCCCCCCCTCGGACACACCTGTGGACTACACCAGGTACAAATGACTTTTTGTTGCACTCCCTCATGGAGCTACCTGCGGATTAGACTAGGGTCAGTCCACACTAGGTGGACACGCACTGACCTTTTGCACCTTAATCCCTTGTATAACGCACTGACTTTTTTTTGTTTTTTTTTTATTGTGCTCCTTTTCCTCTAAGCACCTTAACGTCCATTGTCTATCATGCACAGTATAAGTATAACATGCACAGTATACAATATATTGCTGCTATGCTCAGGCACCTTAGTTTAGTTTTTTTAGTTTTTTATTATCTCAGGTAATTTGTAAATATGTAGATAACTTGTCTGGCCTTCTGTTGCTCTCTTGTTTTGATCTCCTTCCCACTTGCCCCCCACCCTCTTCTTCTCCCCCCCCTCTTCTTCTCCCCCCCCCTCTTCTTTCTATGGAAACTAACGTTGCGATGGGAACGATGTACAAAAAAGAATTTCACCCACTTTTTTACCTTGTAAACCTGTGATGTGACAATAAAACTGATTCTGATTCTGATAGTAACAGCTGCCTTTTCTATTGTGTTAGGACACAAGGGGTCACCAGAAATGTGGGATGGAGCCATATGCAATTAACCTCACCTATTTGCTAAACTGGGCCATTCAAACATCCCAAATCATGGGAGAGAACCCATTTATCAGCACCAATGTTATAAGATGTTCCAGATACCTAGATCCAAGTTAAATTTGATTGATTATCCTGTATCCTGCATGTGTTCTGTCTCCTGTTTGGATGAAATTGTTATCTTGACCTGAATATGAATTATATTTTTGCTAAAGAGCTGGGGAAACACATAGATCAAAACATATCACTACACCCATTCAAATACATCAGTGCCAGTTTACACATTGCATTGTACAGTTTGAAACTAGCTGTGTCTAATCAGTTAGAAGACACAAGTTGTGCATGTTGTGGAATGTCTTGGTGGATGCTTGTCCCATTGTTAATGGACAGGTGAGAATTGGTTAGGGCATGTAACCCTATTGCTAAATGCATAGGCTATTCAATTTGCATAGTCCTTTTAGTATGATAAAGAGTGTGCATATAGCCCCCTACGGTATTGTGTAAATGAGGTGGAATGAAGAAAATAACCTGTTTAAATCATGTCTTCATGATTCTGGCCACCTCCGATACATGTTTATATCCTTATTGATCCCAGTAGTATAGTGACATATGTCAAGAGTGTGCCATTGGCCATTTAATGTTGCTTAAGTCACAAGATAATGTTACTTAGACCATTTTATTGTCACAAGACAATACAACGGAAGCAATGTTACAACCTTTTAACTTGGCATCATTCAGAAGTAATTTGGCCCAAGTCAGGTTACAATTTTTACAACGTAAATTTGTCATTTAATCCTCTTATGTTACATAATTGACATACAGCGTTATTTGGATATGCCATTATTTTGTGATGACATGCAGGATTTATGACAGGATTGAGTGGATCTTCTATCTATTCTGCTTTTCCACGCTGCCATGTTCAGAAATACATTTAACACAGAGCATGTCTTTAAACTACATGTCTTTTGATTGATTGATTGATTGAATATTTTATTAGGCAAGAAATGTAAAACAGCACAGTTACATTTAAAAATACTTTGTCTAACAGGTCCGTTCATAAAAGTCCTTGCGGACTTGTTTCCAATGAGGGCCTTGGTATTCAATTCATATATATATAGTGGCACCACAGTTCAAATATCATTACAAAATAAAAAATAAAATAACACTATGTACAACAAAAAAAAAATTCTCAGTGTCAGATGTTTCCACTGGTACCCACTGGGTCCCCCCAAAAGAAAGAGTTAAAATAGCATCACACACATTTTAACCAGTCTAACTTCACCATCACTATTTGAAACTAGACAATCTACAAGCTCACAATGCTGTTGGAACGCTGCTGTGAGCTTGTATATCTATACAAAATAAGAGGTTTTTGTTAAATTTTGTTGAAAGTATTGTATTTTGTATCTTGGTAGGCTGCATCATTCCAGTACAGTACGTGAATGATTGTACCTCATGCACATGTTCAGACTTTGGAATAGGACAAATCCTCTGCTACATAATGGACAATCATAAGACTTTCCCTCTATCTGAACCCTTGTGTTGCTTCATAGTTTCATTTTAGACTAAAGCTGAAACATCTTGCACAGCAAAAAGATATCAGTCATCATGTGCTGCTTCAGGTTTTTTAGACTAAAATAAAACACTGCACAGTTAGGGCTTTCCCCCTGTATGTATCTTCATGTGCAGCTTCAGACTATGTGTACGACTAAAGCGGTTGTCACAAACTGTACAGCTATAGGGTTTTTCCCCTGTATGGATCATCATGTGCTTCTTCAGACTACTCATTTGACTAAAGCTGATGCCACAAACTGTACAGCTAAATGGCTTTTCCCCTGTATGGATTCTCATGTGCCTCTTCAAATTTTCATTTAGACTAAAGCTGCTTTCACAAACTGTACAGCTAAAGGGTTTTTCCCTTGTATGAATCCTCATATGCTTCGCCAGACTGATCTTGTGACTAAAGCTGTTGCCACAAACTGTACAGCTGAAGGGCTTTTCCCCCGTATGAATGTTCATGTGCTACTTCAAAATACATTTACGACTAAAGCTGTTGCCACAAAGTGTACATATAAAGGACCTTTCCCCCGTATGAATCCTCATATGTTTCTTCAAATCACCCATCTGACTAAAGTGGTTGCCACAAACAGTACAGCTAAAGGGCTTTCCCCTGTATGGATACGCATGTGCACCTGCAAAGTTTGATTTAGACTAAAGTGGTTGCCACAAACTGTACAGCTAAAGGGCTTTTCCCCTGTATGGATATGCATATGCACCTGCATGTGCACCTTTTGACTAAAGCTGCTGTCACAAACTGTACAACTAAAGGGCCTTTCCCCTGTATGAATTTTCATGTGCTGCTTCAGATTATGAATTTGACTAAAACTGTTGCCACAAACTGTACAGGTACAGGGTTTATCTCCTGTATGAATCCTCATGTGCTCATTAAGATTACCTTTTTGACTAAAGCTGTTGCCACAAATTGTACATGTAAAGGATCTTTCCACTGTATGAATTGTCACGTGCTTCTTCAGACTACCCTTTTGACTAAAGACGTTGCTACAAAGTGTACAGCTAAAGGGTTTCCCCCCTGTATGAACCCTCATGTGCTGCTTCAGATGACAATGTTCCACTCTCTGAGTCGTCATGGATTGAATTTGTTTTGATGATTTCACACTGTGGGGCAGCTTGTTTCTCATAGACGGTCTCTGTCCTTCCACGTTTTGTGCCTTGTGTGATTGCAGTGTGTTTAAAATTGACTGGGTCTCCTCCCACTCATCACTGTCTTCAGTATCAGATTCAGAACAGTGTGAAGAGGGGAGCTGAGCATCACTAGTTGATTGTGATGCATCACCGTCCTCTGCACAGGGTTGCATTTGTTTGTGCGCAGATGAGGTTCTGGCTTGAGGGACAGTATCTCTGTTTTCAACATCTTCACTTTTCACTGTTAGTAATGTTAACAATGTCCCACCAGCCTCTAACTGGAGATCCTCTTGTGTTTGGAATAGCTCCTCCTGTTCCTCTTTAATCTGTGGATATTCTGGTTCCTTCTTGATCAGTCTGTGGCCCCTCTCCTTCTGTTCAGATAAAGACTTGTCTGTACATACAGGGACACAGTCTAGGAGGAAGAAATAACATGATTCTCATATACATTTAGATCAAATGTATTCCAACAATGTTAACCATTTGTATTTGGCGATGTGAAACTGACCCTGTGATGTTTCATAACAAAGGAAGGAGGGAAAGCCCACACAACCTCTTGAATTCATACATGTGCATACACATTAATGCACATCATATGTGTCCTCAGTACGCTGAACACATCCTAATGAATCCAAAGAATGGTAGAGCTTAGTACCCTAAGCACCCTATTTGGTATACAGTGATGTGCCGAGTGGGAAGTCGGTCGGGTCAGCTGTTGTCCAGAAATATAGCAATCCCTGTGTCCCTGTTTTCATCAACATGACGTCATACACTGGCTTTCAATTAGTACGGTAACGGTCAGTGGTGTAATGGTGATTTTCTTCCTCGGTGGAAATCAACCTGTTGCACTTTTTTTCTGAACACCAATCATCATCGCTCTCACCTTTGGAGTATCTTGTGCACGGCATACAAAGACTCTCTTCCTTTATAACCAGTTTCACATCCCTGGCAGATGACGACTTTGAGGACACCTACAAAAAAAAACTGTTGAATTACCTACGTAAAAAAAACATTTTGTTTTAGAATATTTAGTCAATGCCAGTCTCCAAATTTCACCTTCAAAA
This sequence comes from Gymnoscopelus braueri, assembly GCF_963280865.1. Taxonomy (NCBI): domain Eukaryota; kingdom Metazoa; phylum Chordata; class Actinopteri; order Myctophiformes; family Myctophidae; genus Gymnoscopelus; species Gymnoscopelus braueri. Next base: position 21,471,626 of record NC_137606.1, on the reverse strand, counting down.
ATTAAATTAAAACATAACATACACACAAAATAATAGATAGATAAGACATTGTGATAGTTTGACCATAAAACAAACATTACACACCTGGTGCTCAACTTCCACCGGTTGGTTCATCTGTAATGATAAATGGCTTGGTATTAAACACATTTAAAAAGGATAGAGGTTTGTCAAGGTTAGTAGTTTGTATAAAACAATACAAAGGCACACTCTTTGACTAAGGTAAAGTGCAAAGTCTCAACCACACAATTACAGTGTGCAACCTATTACCTTCTTGTAAACTTCTTCCTCAAAGTGAAATCCTTGGAAATGGGATGAAAGTTCTGGTTCTCTGTCTTGTCTCTGAATTTGCTGAAAGCACAAACAACATAGACTACAACAATGTTATGGTACTTATACCTGAGGAGCGTCTTTCACATATTTAATTCAACCAATCAGAGCAGAGTAAATGAAGTGGGGGGAGCTGGGATACTCCCAATGGTCCTGGGCTGACATTAACATAGCACATCACACCCGGAATCATTATTTTAGCCTATATAACATTTTAGCTACATTGTGTGGTGTTTGATGTATTTTTTTTTTAAATTACACACATGTTGTGCTTGTCCATTATTTTGCTACAAAATCATCCAGGTAGCTTACCATATCACACCCTTAGTACAAGCACTGAATGAATCAGTCCTGGACACCCAAAGAGAGAATGAAAACTGTCAAAGTGCATGTCCTCTTGCTATCCAGTACACATTCTGGTGATTTAATGACATGCCTGCTATGCTTGACTGTAACTATTGTATTAAATGATGATTTATGTCTAAAAAAAACATCACCCAAAAAACTACTCAGCAAAACTTTAAGTTGTAATTACTTAAAACCACATTGCATAATTTGTGCTTGTTTATAATGTATCCCTTTAAATACATAATTGCCAGTTTACACAAATGAATCCATTAATTCTGGTTGTATGGTTTGACACTCCATATATATTTAAGCATTTAGAAAACACAGGTAGTGAATGTTGTGGAGTGTTTTGGAGGATACGTGTCCCACTGTTAATGGCCAAGTGAGAATGGATGGGCCAAATCATTTGCATGTATTCCTGTCATTATGATAAGTAGTGAGCATATAGCCCCCGACCTTATTGTGTAAATGAGGTGGAACATATAGATAGGTTAAGACATTTGCATTACAATTATTTAGGCTGGAAAGGATTTAGCCTCCAACAACAACACCTTAGGTGACAAATAACTTAAGCTGTTTTTCATCCCCATTGACCTTTACATAGTTAAACCTGCATATGAGAACCTTATAGATTGCATACAGCAATGTATACAACCATTATGCCATATATGGCCAAATAACAATTTCACACATTGTCACTATCCTACATCCCTATATTTTAGAAAAATGACTTTTTAAAAAATCAACCTAAATCATCTATTCATGATGCTGACCACCTCCAATGAATGCATATCCCTATTGAAAAAAAGCTTGCCGTTCCCATCTCAGTAGTTTAGTGGCATAGGTTAAGAGTGTGACATTGGCCATTTAAGTCACAAGATAATGTTACCTAGACCATTTTATTGTCACAGCAACAACGTGACTTAAGCAATTGTACAACCTCTGTTGTAACATTGAAACATGAAATGGTCATGGTCAAGTTTTCAAATCAATATAGTGGAGTAAAAGTACAATATTTGTCTCTGAGATGTAATGGAGTAGAAGTAAAAGTACATAAAAAGAGATTGCTCAACTTGTTTTATTATTTCAACTAGGCCTAATTGTCCACCATCAGAAAGTATGGAATGTGCCTGAATGGTGTTTAATGACACATGAAACACCTGGACAGTACATTGATGTTTGTGCTTGTAGATCAGCTATTTTCAAATAGTGATGATACGGTTAAACTGTTTTTAAATTGTTTTAATGTTATATTAACTCATTTTGCAAGGGGACCCTGTGGAATCCTGCTGGGGGTCCCCGGACCCCACTTTGAGGTTGAAAACCTTGTCCACCACTGGTTGTGAGCTTGTAGATCGGCTATTTTCAGCTTTATATCTTATTTATTTTTTACATTAATTTTGATTGCAAAATTGCAACGTGACTGTTTACACATTATGGTATTCAGTTTCAATAGTGCACATTTCGGTGTGTGTGTGTGTGTGTGTGTGAATGAGAGAGAGAGAGAGAGAGAGAGAGAGAGAGAGAGAGAGAGAGAGAGAGAGATATGTTCAATGTCAACCGGGCCTAACGGTCCACCATCAGAAAGTATGGAATGCACCCTGAATGGTAATGATACAGAAACACCAAACATTGATGTTTGGTAGGTCATTCATGAGCTGAGTGGTGGGACACTCAACCGAACTCGCTTCCAGTCATCCCGGTTCTCCCATACATTTGGTCATTCAATTCATTCTGGGACGTGTGAATGACCCAGTTTAGCAGGTTGGTGAGGTAATAATTGCATTTGGGACACATCCCACATTTCTAATGACCCTTTATGTCCTAACACAATAGCAAGGGCAGCTGTTATTGTGTACAGGTGAAGTTAGTAGCCTATCTAGTGCTGACTAAATAATATCATTGTGTGTCTGAATGCATGTCTGGCTGTCTATGTTGTAGTTGCTAAGATTATGTAAAAGCTATGGAAAACTTTTTTCAAGTTTTTCAGAAAACAGAACAATACTTTCAGTCATTATTTTAGGAAGGTGAGTTGTAAAATTACTATTTGACCATAATGAGAGAATAACATAATGCTTGTATACAATGCTGTGTGCAATATATATATTCAGTGCCTTTAACTATGCAAAGGCAGAAGAGGGGTGAAAAATGCTGATTAATCCTAACTCTATACATGCTTGACTCCATCCACACAGTACTGTATGCTCAGTACTTATAATACTAAAAGGAATACATGCAAATCGTTTGAACCACATTCAGCAATAGGGTTACATACACGCCCTAACCCATTCTCACCTGTCCATTAACAATGGGACAAGCATCCACCAAAACATTCCACAACATTCACAACCTGTGTCTTCTAACTGATCAGGTACAGACAGCGTTTCAAACTCTGCAATGCAATGTGTAAACTGGCACTGATGGATTTAAAGCGATGTAGTGATATGTTTTGTGTTACATAGCTCTATATTCCAATAGTAATCAACTGTCATGGCGTGTTTATCCATTAACTGGGATCTGTGTTTCCCCAGCTCTTTAGTAAAAAAATAAAATACATTTTCAGGCCAGGATACCAATTTCATCCAGGAGACAGAACTCATGCAGGATAAACAAGCACAATTGGAAGTGATGAAACAGTCACTGGAAGACTTTAACATTGATGCTGATAAATGGGCTCTCTCCCATGATTTGTTGAAATTGCTCACCCACCTGAAGCTATATGTTCCTTTTATTAAAGAGCTGGGGAGACCCCTGTTACTGAACAAGCATTATAGCAATGATTACTATCAACATATAGGGCTTTACATTTGTTACCAAAAAACATTTGGTTTTACAACAGTAAAAGTTAAAAGTCAATAATTGAATGAATTGGTTTTAAGGAATTAAATGTTACGCTGAGTAGGCCTGTGATTATAGTTTTTAGACATAAAACATTATATTAACAATAGTTTCAAGCCCAGCAAAGCATAATTGAATTGAATATATAATATAAATTCAAATATGCTAGAATATTATATAGTTATATAGTTAAGAATGTTTTCAGATAGTTGAGATGCTAATTCATGTGCATGTAACTAACTCCAGGGCCATTTGAACCATCTTAGCCCCCCCCACTTCCTTTACTCTGGCCTGATTGGTTGAATTCAATGTGTGAAAGACGCTCCTCAGGTATAAGTACCATAGTGTTGTTTTAGTCTATGTTGTTTGTGCTTTCAGCAAATTCAGAGACAAGACAGAGAACCAGACCTTTCATCCCATTTCCAACTATCTAGGAAGACTTGAACAAAAAGGTAATAGGTTGCGCACTGTAATTGTGTGTTTTAGAATGTACCGTAGTAATTGTAAAATAGTATATTGTTTAATACTTAATACTAACCTTGAAGAAGACAACTGTCGAAACGTTCATTTTATGTTATATAAAATAATATAGTACACTTTTGAACTGTAGATATGAGCTGTGCAACCTCTATGTAAGTGTTTAATACCGAGCCATTCATCATTACAGATGAACCAACCTGAGGAAGTTGAGCAGTCCTTTAGAGAACCCAAAAGGAGGAAGGTTGAGCTCCAGGTTCGTTACTTATGTATGTGTTTTTGCATAATTATTACAATCTGTTATCTTATTATATTGTGTGTATTTTGTATGAGATAAGTTGTCATCAATCGTTTGTTTATGCATTTTATTTCACAGGTGCATGTGTTGAAGGCATGTTCCATCCCTCTATCACATGTAAGGTTTAGCAATGGACTGTTGGATGTGAACAATGCAATAGTTTCATTGGATCTTTCTAACCCTGTGGAACACACTGCTGTTCCAAAAAGCAAAGAGGTAATTTCTATTGGTTGAGGCTTTATTACAACATATTGAACCCTAGCATCGGAAATAGCAGATATAAAAGCTCACAAGTTGTATGTTAACGCAGTGCCAATGCATTTTCAACGCATTGTCAGTATGTTGAGAGCTTGTAGGTCTGTTTGTTTCATTTGTGTTGAAGAGATTTGATGTATTGGTAATAAAAGGAATGGGTCAAGTAGCTGGGGAACACCAGTCAATGAAATATTTAGGGTGTGTTAAGTGCCTTAGTTTTTGTGGCCCATAACTCTAATGTTTATCTTAAATCAGAAATTTAGAAGATACATCTGCCACATCCAAGAGGAGACTGGCTTTATTTAAATATTTCATTTATTAATGGATTAATTTTGAAACAATGAAAAACAAAGAAGCATAGTTTTGTTTACATAGTTAATTCAACTGTTTTCCCCCTCTTTTCTTCTGTTTCTTTTTTTTATAGGTCGAGTTAACACCAGGTGTTGTGGAGGTGTCCTCAAATCCATCGCCCGCCAGGGATGTGAAACTGGTTATAAAGGAAGAGAGTCTCTGTATGCCGTGCACAAGATACACCAAAGGTGAGAGCGATGATGATGATTTCATAGCTGAACCATTGACTTCATATGTGAATGCAATGATTGCTGTGATCAAACATGTGATTGCTCCTGTTTGTACGTGACAAGAGATGGATGTTTATCACATGTATGCAGTAGGAAGCGAGTTGGTCATGTGATACGTAGCTATGGGAAGCCAGACAAGTGAATAGCACAGCATTTTTTTTACAAACTATGAAGGGGACACACATGTACGCACACATACAGATATACACACCAATATTGTGTGCATTTATACATAGACTGCTAGGATGATGCCTGTTGAGAAAGATGTTTGTTGAGAGTGCTTGCCTCTCAGGTTATGCATTACCATGCATGACCTATACATATTATGTTATTTCTCCTCCTAGACGGTGTTCCTGTGTGTAAAGAGGAGTCTTCATCTGAACAGATGGAGAGGGGCCACATACTGATAAAGAAGGGACCAGAATATCCACAGATTAAAGAGGAACAAGAGGAGCTAATCCAAACACAAGAATATGTCCAATTAGAGGCTGATGGGACAATGTTAACATTACTAACAGTGAAAAGTCAAGATGTTGAAAACAGAGAAACTGTCCCTCCAGCCGGCACCTCATCTGCGCACAAACAAATTCAAGCTTGTGCAGAGGAAAGTGATGCATCACAACCAACTACTGATGCTCAGCTCCTCTCTTCACACTGTTCTGAATCTGATACTGAAGCCCAGTCCATTTTAAACACACTGCAATCACACAAGACTGTGGAAGGACGAAGACCGTCTACGATTAACAAGCTGGTACACAGTGTGAAATCATCAAAACAAATTCCATCCAAGACGACTCATAGAGAGGAAAAGCCCTTCATATGTACACTTTGTGGCAACAGCTTTCGTCAAGCAAGTGCCCTGAAGCTGCACATAAGGGTTCATACAGGTGAAAAACCCTATAGCTGTACACTTTGTGGCAGCAGCTTTAGTCAAAATGGTTATCTGAAGAAGCATATGAGGATTCATACAGGGGAAAAGCCCTTTAGCTGTACAGATTGTGGCAACTGCTTTAGTCGATCAAGTGGTCTGAAGCTGCACATGAGGGTTCATACAGGTGAAAAACCCTATAGCTGTACAGTTTGTGGCAGCAGCTTTAGTCAAAATGGTTATCTGAAGAAGCATATGAGGATTCATACGGGGGAAAAGCCCTTTAGCTGTACTGTTTGTGGCAACCGCTTTAGTCACAGCAATGTTCTGAAGCAGCACATGATGATTCATACAGGGGAAAAGCCCTATAGCTGTGAGGTTTGTGGCAACAGCTTTAGTCAAATTAATTATCTGAAGCAGCACATGAGGGTTCATACTGGGGAAAAACCCTTTAGCTGTACGGTTTGTGGCAATATATTTAGTCAACGTAGTCATCTGAAGCAGCACATTAAGATTCATACAGGGGAAAAGCCCTTTAGCTGTACAATTTGTGGCAGCAGCTTTAGTCAAAAAGGTGGTCTGAAGAAGCACTTGAAAATACATACAGGGGGAAAGCCCTAGCTGTACAGTTTTTGGTGTCAGCTTTAGTCTTAAAAAACCTGAAGCAGCACAAAATGACTCATTTAGGAGGGGAAAAAAACTGTGCAAGCTGTGCAATTTGTTTTAGCTTTAGTCTAAAATGAAATGAAACTCTGAAGCAGCATTCAGATAGAGGGAAAACCTTATAGTTGAACATAATGTAGCAGAAGGTTTGTCCTATTCCGAAGTCTAAAAATGTGCATGAGGAACATTCATTATAGTATGTTTGACGATGACACAGATGCTAAGGCAGAGGGAATGACAAAGTCTGACAACTTACAATATTTTACACTTTTTTATAATGTATCAAAAACCAAAAACATGTATATACTTTTGCAATGGTTATACTGCATAGTAAGTTCAAGTTTCCTCTCTGTTCTATAGTTGCTACGGTAATGCCAATTGAATTGAATCACTATGCATCCGCTTTTTTCCCCCCGATCTCATTCTTAATGGTGCCTGTGCTGGAATTTGACGCATGCAATAAGATATAAGGATAATCTGAGTCTGATTATAAACCAGTTGAACCCCAGCTTCCATATTCTGGGGGGAACATAAACCAAAAATTGCCAATCTAGCTCACAGTCACAACAACCCCTTTGCGTTCTGACGTGTTTTGAGCTCATAGATGGGCAATCTTTGGTCTTTTTAGTCTCATATATCCTAATAATATGTCAACTTTCCGAGGGCGAATGAACAATTGCGTTCCAGATGTCCTTCTGATGGATTTTTCCTGGCTGTCAATGTTTCTATCGTCCATAAAATCGATCTGAAAGTGATCCAAACAATCGTGTACGATGTAACTCTTTTGAGGCAGCTCATTCAGTTTCCCCCATGCTAAAACCGGATGTGTCATCATCATGATTTGTGCACATGGGGATCTCATTTTAAACAAGCTTAGTGCTTTATGAGTCTTCCAGTTTAGTAGACCTATTGTGAATTTGTACTTCCACGTACTGTTCTCATGTCTTACTAAATAAAGTCCATCCATCCATCCACGTGTGTGGGCGTTCCTGCCTATCTCCGTGTGTATTTATACTACCTCATTAGTTGTTTTATTTGTGTTTCACGAAGTATACCTGAAAGCAGCACTATAGTACAAAGCAGCAGTTGTGTTTTCCAAGCACACTTGAACGCCTCACAGACATGCGCAGTGAAAAATTACGTCATCACGTCTGCACACGTCACGTCCTCTTTCACACTGGCGCGTCTACATGAGAGCAGCCCAGCAGTAGCTGTGAGATATATTCATTCACAAAAACGATATAAATAACAGAACAGATACACCAGCTTAGTGTGGTGCTGTATGTTAGTGTCACCAGAGGGGAATCCTGCAGCCGATTGGTGCAAGAACCAAACGTTAACCACTCGCAGAGATAAACACATCTACACATGTACCTGTATTGCTAACTAGCTAATGCTAACTCACTGCTACATGTTGCTAACAGCTAGCATCCTGTTTACACGGGCAAAGCCCTGTTGTGAGAGTGGAGTCCTGACGTCATCAGTACTGGAACAGATGTGATGAGATATTTTTGGCTGTTGAAATGTTGCTGCTGTTAACGGATTTAATCCTACTTTGAAAGATGCACTTTCAAATGGAAAATGTTACTTGCTAATATTGGTGCAAATGCATTTTAAATGTGCATTCCACATAAAGGGTAAATAATAACAAGATGTATTCTACTGACACTGTTAAACACAGTGGCCCTCATTTATCAACGCGGTGCAGCCCAAATAATGGGCGTAGAGCGAGATCACCGCACCTTTCGGCATTTATCAATATATCCTGACGTGGGCTTCATCCTACCATACGCTGAGATCTCACGTCTGGTCGAGACCAGTTGTTGACGTTGGCTGCGCCCGTTTATTCCATTCTAGACCTGCGGAGCAGCATTGTCTGACTGTCTGACAGGCATCTGGACACATAATCCACTCCTAAATGTATATCTACACACTAATAATTAATCCCTGTGAAAATATAACATTTTATAAAGTAATTTAAACAAACTGCTTTAACAGTCAATCAGTTGCATTGGCTATTTTAAAATAGCAGATCTGCAAGCTCAAAAACGGGTCGCATCGCCACGCGTTGTGAGCTTGTAGATCTGCTATTTTCAAAATATACGAGCGCTTTTGCGTCGGGACTCCCGAGTCCCGCGGTCGGGACTGCCGACGATCTTTTCATGGACAGTGAGGTGTACAAACTTACAGTAGCTTGTCCTATGTTATGGAGTTCTGTCATAGAGAGTTTTGAAGACTGCAATCTGGCTGTGTTAAGGATATAAACCCGACGCTCCAATCTCTTATTAACGGGACGGACCGAAACCACTGCCGTCTCACGGGGAATATCCTACATGACTGCTTGTGCACTGCTCGGTATGGGTTAAATAAATTAATATACAAACGTATTCCATTCATGGCGATGTGATTGGTATCATAATATGTCATTCATGTAGGCTACAAGCCTAGTGACAAAGATTGTACCGCTACGGTAACGGTACGGATTACAATACATGAAAAACACAGCTGGGCGGGCGTGTGTGTGTGTGTATGTGTGTGTGAGAGAGAGAGAGAGAGAGAGGGGGGGGGGGGGGCGTGTGCGTGTGCGTGTGTGGCGAGGCAGGCGGGGGAAACTCTTTCTCATTGGCTTTTGATGTCTTTGGTCGTATTCTGGTCCTTCTTCATGTCGTAAAATCGGGGCGTTTTGAGAATATTTAAGGGCGTGTTATTTAAATGACGCTAGGTTCCAGCCGTGACATTTATCAAGCCTGGGACCAAATGTAGGCTCGGATCAGCTGTGTAGGATTCGTTGATAAATGTGACTTCGACGTTGGTGTACGGCCGAATATATGGAAAAATATAAGCCGGTTTATAAGCTGCGTTGATAAATGAGGGCCACTGAGAGTTAATTAGTTCCTTTGGGTGCTGTATCATTACAGACAAGAACTTTGAGTATTTATTTTAAGTTCATGTTTGATAAGAGGTTTTTGATATTTTTTGTATATTGGTATACATTTTTTTGTATTCCAATCAGTTATTCCCAGCCAACATGTCCATCTGGGCCCCAGGTGGGTTTTAACTGGGCAGATGGGCATGGGTTACATCTGGTTTTGCACATGGGTTCCACCAAGCACCCACTTGTGGTAGCCCATATGGGCTTAAGTGGGTTTCTAACTGGGTCTTAGGTGGGTTCCAAATGGGCAATTTTATGTCGGAACCATGTGGGCGCCACCTGTGTTTGCCTATATGGGCTTGAACTGGGACCTGAATGGGCCTTAAGTGGGTTCCAGCTGGGCAAAAGTGGGTTTCTGACTGGGTCTTAGGTGGGGTCCAAATGGGCAATTTGATTTCGGAACCATGTGGGCGCCACCTGTGTTTGCCTATATGGGCTTGAAATGGGACCTGAATGGGCCTTAAGTGGGTTCCAGCTGGGCAAAAGTGGGTTTCTGACTGGGTCTTAGGTGGGGTCCAAATGGGCAATTTGATTTCGGAACCATGTGGGCGCCATCTGTGTTTGCCTATATGGGCTTGAACTGGGACCTGAATGGGCCTTAAGTGGGTTCCAGCTGGGCAAAAGTGGGTTTCTGACTGGGTCTTAGGTGGGGTCCAAATGGGCAATTTGATGTCGGACCCATGTGGGCCTCACCTGTGTTAGCCCATATGGGCTTAAGTGGGTCCTGACTGGGTCTTAGGTGGGGTCCAAATGGCCAATTGTATGTCACACCCATCTAGGCCTCACCTGTGTTTGCCCATATGGGCTTGAAGTGGGATCTGAATGGGCCTTAGGTGGAGTCCAACTGGGCACGTTTGAGACCCATGTAGATCCCACTTCTAGCAGCCCAAGTGGGTAACATCCGGGCCCTTTGCCAACATGGGTTTCAAGTTGGTCCTGAAGGGATTTAAATAGGACAATTAAACAGTATATTGACAAGAACCATGTTTAACTACTGCTAAGTTTTACCAGGGTGAAAAAACAATATCAGACAATATATCTTTTGACAATGTTTATTATTTTAACTTTCGGCCTCCTGGTTTTTAATAAACCAAATACAAATATTAGAAAAACAAATACAAAATGCTTTGATAATTGTAAAATATAAAATGTATAAATGAAAATAAAGTGCAAAAGCTTTCAGAAATTGTGAAAAAAATTTAAAAAAATTAAAAAAATAAATAAATAAATGAAAATAAAGTGTAGACAGTATTATTGGGCCAATATATCTTCAACTCTCGTAAACAATCCCTTTAACTCTCGTAAATTATCATTAAGATAGAACTCTTGTAAACAATCATTTGTAATGATGTAAAAATGACAAATAACAGTGCAAACTCTAAAGTAACAACTTAAATGTTCTGGACACAAACTAATGAGGAACCCATATCTCTTAACTCAACTTCAACAAAAGGAGGGTTCTTCTCATGAGGTAGTTAATTATTCCAGCAGAGGGCCATTTCAGCCAACAAATCCTGAATGATAAACACACCACAAACTCTGTGTGTGTGTGTGTGTGTGTGTGTGTGTGTGTGTGTGTGTGTGTGTGTGTGTGTGTGTGTGTGTGTGTGTGTGTGTGTGTGTGGCCTATTGGGCCTGTTCCTGATTTTCCTGGGTGTTCACTGTGTTTTCGAGGGATCTCCTAGCTCGTAGGGTCCGGTTTCCACCACGGTCTCGAGCTCCGGTGAACCATTTGGACACGGCCATCTCTGCATCCTTCTGGTTTATATGCTGCGTGACGGCGTTCTTCTTTATTGCCCCTAAAATTAAATGACAAGAAGCCAACTTAGTAATGCTGGCTTGATTTTTACATTATGAAACCTTATAAGACAGACTTTTCAAAAGTTTTATATCGCTGAGAAATGTGTATGCTTTTTAAAAACAACCGAGTCAAATCTGAGAACAGTTCAAGCTATTCACACGGCCAAGTGCTACAGGAAAAATGCAGGATTATGTATAGAACCTGACAGCTAAGGTGGCTAAGATGTTCTGATGCATTATTGAGGATTCTTTGCTGAACAGAAAAAGAAAACGGAACAATAATTTTAAATGTCTTGAGCTATGGTGGCAATTTAGTTTTCATGTAGAACAACAAAGTTCAGGTGGCACCATCATATGTTATGGCAATAACACAAAATCTAATTTACCATATAGAACCTCAAAAAGTGCCAGTCCTCGGAACTCCTTCTTGCCACTGCGTCCGAAAAGGTTATACTCGAGTGCCAGCGTATTGGTCAGGAGGAACCCCATCATCCTCCTGACACAACGGTCCAGGGAAGTCCCCCCAATGTCTGCAACCACGGCAACCTGAGTATGATAAAAGTCACAGGAAGGAAATTCTGTATTAAGTGAACAGCTAAGATGTCAATGCCCGTTGTGTGCATGCACTCAAAGGGCAGGTTAACAGACTACCAATGTGATTAGAAAATACAAGCCCATTTTGAAGTGAATAAGCGATTTAGAAAATACAAGTACATTTTGAAGTGAATAAGAGATTTGAACTTACAACTGCAGACTTAAAGTCAGGGTCACCCAGCTTTAAGTTCATGGACTCGAGATCTGCCACCGTGTCCAGCGGGAACACAGCTCCTTCAGGCAGCTCGAGCGCTGGCAGAGATTGTTTCTCCTTCAGCAGCATGTTCAGCATCTGCCCATGGACCTTCCGAGTGCTCTTTACTTCCTCTAGGAGTCTCACGAGCTGGGTGAACATGTGTTCTCCCATGCCTGGTGCTCGTGGTGCTGGACTCGGGCTGCTCATCGGGGTTCCAGCTGTGGGTCGCCTTATTGGGGTTCCGGCTGTGGGTTGACTAGGGGTTCCAGTGGGGTGGCTCATTGGGGTTCTAGCTGTGGGTCGACTCATAGGGGTTCCAGTGCGGTGGCTCATCTGGGTCCCAGTGGGGCGGCTCTGTGTCACAGTTAATAATAATACACTTTATTTGTAAAGCACCTTTCATGACATGAAATGCAGCTCAAGGTGCTTCCAATTACAGTAAAGTAAAACTAATTTAACGATAAAGCAAAAAAAGGTAAGCAAAAGCATAAAACCACATTTAAAAATCAACCAAAAGCCAGAGTGAAGAAATAGGTCTTCAGCAGTGCTTTAAAGCTATTCACAGAGGCTGCCTGCCTTAGGTGTAATGGGAGTTTATTGGGGTGCTCACGTTTGTGGGTTCAGTGGGGCGGCTCACTTTCTTGGACAGTGCATGGGGAGGTGTAGGTGGTAGTTGGCCATCATCGAAAGCTTCCGATTCCTCCTCACTCGTAAGCGCCTCCCTCTGTTTTGGCGTTGGCCTACATTCAGTTAAAAACAAAACAACAATTTTAGCAAACATAAAAAAGTAACTTTAAGCAGTAGTTCTCAAAATGGAGTCCGGGGACCCCCATGGGTCCTTGAGGGGGTTCCAGAGTATTCCCAGCAAAATGTATTAAAAAAGTACAGGCAAGAGGGACAAATCAGTTTAACCATGCATACATCAACCATTTGAAAATTGCTGATCTACATGCTCACAACACGCCGCAAAGCAAGGCGTGGTGAGCTTGTAGATCGGTTATCTTCATTTCTTTTGTAACGATGAAATAGGGCATTCATTTACGAAAAAAATAAAAGTTTAATTATGGAGATACAAGGTTTCTGCCCGACGGCAACAATATCATGAATAACAGTGATCAAAGCTACAGAAACACATTAAATAATGAGTTGATATTTAATGTATACAATCATGCTGTTTGTTGTGCATGGTGAGGGCTTGCATGTCAAACAGCTCATATATGAGAAATATAGCATGACATGACATGGAGGAGCGAGCGAGCAGGAGTGTGAGGAATTGGAATGTGGTCGTCAGTCTAACCTGCTTGCTTCCTCCGGACTCGCATCTACTCTTCACCTCCTGGCTCGGAGGTGGGACTAATGCGTCTAATAATTATAATGGGTTAGATACAGGGGGAAATTCCAGGTTTCAGGGGTCCTTGAGGGGGTCCTCAGATAAATCCCCAGATAAATGGAGGCTAGTTAGGAACCAAATGGACCCTTATGTTGCTGTAACTCTCAGGGTTTATGGTGGTCCGTGGTCTAATGCAGGGGTTCTCAAAGTGGGGTCCGGGAGGGCCCTATATTCATCAGCTATTTAAAAAAAGAAAAACCTTGACATAACACCACAAATCTTGTATAGGGTCCTTGGCACAAAATCTTTTCAGATGGGGTTCCGTGGCCAAATACACACCTTGACAAGAAAACATTTTAGAACCATTGCCTAACAACAGCTATTTTTAGTTACCTCCTCTGTCGCCTTCGGGATGCATCATCACCATCAGTCGCCATGTCCGATGACGTCTCTCCCAGCTGGAGCTTCTCACGAGCCACTGCGTATGTCTCTTCAGGAAGAACACAAAAACAGGGGAAGGGGACATTAAAGCAATACAGCTTGTCATTTGTGGACTGGACATCTTCATCTCCAATTTACTTAGACAAAGAGAGAAGAATTACCCAAAAGAAAAACACACACACACACACAGTATTGCTTTACGGTAAAAAAAAATGTGTTTAACATGAATTGGCCTCCTGGTGGCGCTATAAAAGGCCCATGAGAAGAATCTGGGGCAGAGGTTCTGCTCCGGCATCCAGGGAGTGTGTGTGCACAGTTTCGCTGCGATCAAGGCAACGGTGCCGGAGATTAACTGTACACAGACCGAATGACACGGACGGAAGGACGGCCGGACAGACAGGGTGCAAAACATAATCTCTTGTCATGCCTTTCGGCCTGGGGAGACAATAAGGGTGGCTGAGAGCATCACATAGCTATATCTAGCCTATTATTAAGTCTACTTACCATGATTACAGTGGTCAGTTGACTCCAACACTGCCAAGCAGCTTCCACAAAAGCCTAAAATGTGAGAACACAAAACATGAACTATGAATGCTCTAACACAGACAAAGCACATTAAAAAAATATCACTTACCCTACCTTTAAAAAGAAAAAAGTGTGTGTGTGTGTGGGGGGGGGGGGGGGGGGACAGATAAATCATGGTAGGTTTTTCTCTAGTAAAAGCTTCACTCTGCCTTCATTAAAATTTCCTTTGGCAAAAGGATTACCCAAAGTATATGAAGCAGTTTCCATTAACTAACCTTGGTGTAGCCGGTCTGGGCCTACTTCTCAGCAGACCCTTGCTACGACTCTGCGTTGTGTTGTGCGTGTTTGATGGACAAGGAGATTCGGTTGGTGTCTTTAGCCGAAACTGTGGCGTATTTATTTCTCTGGACTGCATGAAATAAACACAATAATGCAGCAGCATTAGTACACAATAGGACGTCTGCAACACACCAGTCTCAGTCTGTCATACAAACAACTGAGCGACTAGTACTTATAAAACATTCAGATATCAATTCTGTCACAATAGATCACAATACACTGTATACCATTACAGTTACACTGGAAATGTATACACCACCGGCTAATTAATATTTTTTAGACATGTAAACAAAACAATAAAATAAACACATAGTACAAAACACAATAGACCAAAAACATGGGAGCAACAAACATACCTGCATGAAATAAACACAATAATGCAGCAGCATTAGTACACAATAGGACGTCTGCAACACACCAGTCTGTGGTGGGGAAAAGAAAAAAAGAAGCCATTAAACATGCTGCAGGTGCTGTGTGTGAGTCCTCACAAGTGCTGCTAAACAGTACACTTAACAAAAAGTTTGCTAAAACACTCAAACCTCTGCAAAACAACTACACAGCAACACATTAGCACCATGGAATGACATTATAACCTTGTTTCACAGTTTAAGATTATATAAACACTGTAAACATCATTTAGAACAGAAATCTACAAGAGCACAGGACAAACTCTCCTCACCTCAGTCTGTCATACAAACAACTGAGGGAGAGAGGGTGCAACGCAGGTACATGACGTCACTGCAGGAAATGAAGACTTCAAAATAAAAGCATTAGCTCCCAAAACGGTCTTTTGTAGTAAACATACCAAAATAAAAGTGACAATAAATAATATTGGAACAATAAAATAAAACGTGAGGGATTATTGGTGGAATGCATTTCTGTATATTTATATACCTGCTACATTGGCAGTGGTGTAAAGTAACTAAGTACATTTACTCAAGTGCTGTACTTAAGTACAATTTTGAGGTACTTTCACTTCACAGAAATACTTCCAATTTTAAGTACTTTTACTTCTACTCAACTACATCTCAGAGGCAAATATTGTACTTTTACCCCACTACAATTGTTTGAAAAAAAAAAAAAAAACGTTGTAGATTTTGATTAGTAGCCTATTACAAAACATACATTAGCCACTTCAGCCATTTGAAATAAGCAGATCTACAAGCTCACAATGCGTCGCATTGCAAAACATTGTGAGCTTGTAGATCTGCTATTTTCAAAAGTTTTTTCTGCATTTCAAAACTTGAAATTAGACATTCAGCATAATGAGTACTTTTACTTTTGATACTTTAAGTACATTTTGATAACAAAAACTAGCATTCTAGCTAACATTATGCATTGCTTTTTTCCCCCCCATAACCACTAGCATTCCTATTATGTGGGAAACATCCGCCCAATTCTCCCAAAATAGCAGATATACAAGCCAAAGTACATTTTTAATTCCGGACTTTTACTTGTAACAGAGTATTTCTACATTGCAGTATTGATACTTTTACTTAAGTAGACGATGTGTACACACTGAAGCTTGGATAGGCTGGCTTAGTGCTGCTCGGATGCAATCTAAAGCCAGCCTGGTATATCCGGTAAATGTTCACATACACACATATGCAAACATGATGTCGTTTCCGTATCCGCTCTAGACCGGAACTATTACCTACTAAGTGAATTGATACCAGACCAGTCCAGTTAGCTCTGTTCATTCTTTTTCTTTTAGTTCACCATTATAAATGAACGAACTGCTTCACAGTGGTGCTGGTTACAACTATGCTAATGCAATTATTAAAAACGCTAAAAATCTATAATTTTATACACACAGATAAACTAATGAGAATGCATTTTAATCACGAAACTTGGCGGGCTAACGTGAACTAGCATGCTAGCTAATATTATGCATTGCTCTCCGGACTAAGTTGCCACGGCAATATAATATATTATAATAATAATAATAATAAGTTTAATCAAACGATGACAGCCAGATGATGGTATCTGAACGGGATAATACATACTATTCTCCATACTAGGACTCACTTACCAGTTAGCTATCATGCTAATAATGACTACCAAGCATAGACTGTGCTACCATGGCTAACAAGCTACAATGAACCTCCAGCCCGCACATAATTCACAAAACATTTAGTCAAAGGATGACAGCCAGATGATGGTATCTGAACGGCATAATAAATGGTGGTACAAACTATATTACTGGCCCCAAAAAATGGAGGGAAAACAGCTTGTTACTTACTTAAATACATATCTCTCTCAGTTCACTGCTCCAACACTCCGTCTCCTTGGAGTGTATCCAATCCGAGAAATAGATCGGGAGATTCTGGAACTACTTCTTTTAATGTCCAACAACCTTTTATTGATTTTATTTTGGTTTGTTTCATCTAAAAGTCTCCTTTTTGGCGTACGGTAAATCCACCGGGCGGTTTGAGAATTCAAACGGGAATGACTGACGTGACGTCAGTTCCTGTAGTTGCCAGTGTTTCCATATTTTGCGAAAGAAATAAGCAGACAGGTCTATGAAAACAAGCCGAAAACTGTGTATTGGCATACGGTCATGTGGTGACTAAAGGCCACATGGCCTATATATACATATATAGAATTAAGGGATCAAAGCTTTCCCTTTATTTTTATTTTTTTGTATATTGAAAATAGCCGATCTACAAGCTCACAACGCGTCTTCAAACAAGCCGCTTATAATAAGCAGACATGGCAACACTGCCGTGGGCTTACGATGCACGGCTGCAATGCATTCAGGGACTTGAAGTTGACTTTAAAAGTGTTAATTGTTCTTCAACCCAACTTTTTGTTACTTGTAATTGAATTTATCTGCAGGTAGGAACCAACAATCTGATACAGTACCAAACTGACACAGAGGCAGTTATACTTATTATGGGCAGGAAAATTATTAAAGGTTTTTTAAGGTTTATATTATGTGTAATAAACCTTGTTTCAGGTATGAGAAATGTAAAGAGCCCGCCCACAGAATATTTCTACTGTAAGCATTAATAACGGAGGCAGAACTTCCAATGGACATTAACAGGATACTTTATTTATTTAACTATACTAAAGCAGAAAACACTAATAAAAGACGAGAGGTAACCATAGGCAAATCGTATTACAATTCATTGAATGATCAGTTATAAACTATAGTCCTAATTAAAACAGCTCGAGCATGAATTCATGAACACC
Organism: Gymnoscopelus braueri; assembly: GCF_963280865.1. Taxonomy (NCBI): domain Eukaryota; kingdom Metazoa; phylum Chordata; class Actinopteri; order Myctophiformes; family Myctophidae; genus Gymnoscopelus; species Gymnoscopelus braueri. Next base: position 21,453,619 of record NC_137606.1, on the reverse strand, counting down.
TAGAATATAATCAAACACATTTACTAGAAACTCTAAAACTACTACTTAACTTTCCAAGGATAGGAAACCCCCCAAGGGGTCTGGGCTTTGGCGCTGGGTCAGCAGACTTTGAATGACAGTTTTGTGTGAGTTGCCCCAGCCAGCACGCCCACGTGGGACCCATATGGTTTCAATGCGGGCTACTTGGGTACCAAGTGGGAATGGGCTTGAACTGGGCAAATTATGAGGGTCCCACATGGTCTGCATATGGGCTAACTGGGCACGGGCTTGAACTGGGCAAGCCCATGCCGGGCCCACATGGTCTGCATATGGGCTAACTGGGAGTGGGATGGAAGTGGGCAAGCCCATGTGGTTCCCACATGGTCTGCATGTGGGCTAACCGGCATGGGTTGGAAGTGGGCAAGCTCTAGCCTCTATGTAGATGAGACGTAAACTTAATCTGTCTGTGTGTGTGTGTGTGTGTGTGTGTGTGTGTGTGCGTGTGTGCGTGTGTGCGTGCGTAGGTTTGCTGTGTTCAGCGCATAGATATCGATACACATAGAACTGTTCTGACTGCTGCTGCTCATTCCAACTGCAGAGCTTCACTTTCTATGCTTATAATGTCTATGCTGACTGAGCTACGCTTCCACGCTCGACGGGATCATAGATGTACAAGCCCACAAGCGTTGCGGAGACGAGTTGTTGTGCGTTTGTAGATCGGTGATTTTTGACGCGCGATACCGTCGTGCGTCGAAGTATAAACCAAGCTCATTGAGCCATGAAAAGCATCACAACTCATTGAGTTCTCAACGGATTTACACACGGTTTGGTTTGTATGATACAGGATTATTCTGGCTGTAAACATAATATAGTATAGCCTAACTTATAAAACAAAAACACTTTTTGTCTGTTAGTTATTGCAGTGAAAGGATATGAATCATATAATACAGCAGTATTTTATTATTAGTCAAAAAGGTACAAAAAGGTGTGCTTGCACATATTTTCACAAATTGGTACCACCTGTGACCATATATATATTTTTTTGTATTACTATGTCATAGCTTATATTTTGGTATGATAAATATGCCAATATAGTAGCACAAACCTACCCCCATGCCCACTTAGCCCATATATAGCCCTTATGGAACCCACTTTTGTGATACCAGTCCTAACCCATGCCCACTTCGCCCGTACATAGCCCATATGGAACCCAGACATGGGTGACCAGTTCTAACCCATGCCCACTTAGCCCACACATAACCCTTATGGGACCCAGACATGGGTGACCAGTTCTAACCCATGCCCACTTAGCCCGTACATAGCCCATATGGAACCCACTTTTGTGATACCAGTTCTAACCCTCTAATTGCTTTAAAAATATATATGTATATATATATTCCAACTTGCTTTTTGACGCTGAATCCAACGGTGCCAGTCTCAAAGCTGCACGACCCCTAGGGGCCAAGATTATCATAAATAACTGTCTCAAAGGCTTGGAAAAGTCATTTTTCAAAATCAAACATCAGATTCTGGGTCAGTGTGTTGCCCAGAACGTGCCCATATAACTTTTGTCATACACAGCCTTACGGTTCTCCTTAATTAGCTGGGGTCAAGGGGCTATCTTCTGTGCGTTATATCTCGATAACGATGCGTTTTTGGAATCCGCCTTTTGGATATGTCGTACAGCTCATTAAGGCGCACGCGTGGATGCCCTTGGTGTCCCGATCCGACATTCCTACGAGAAATTTGTTTTTTAAAGTTTGCATTCATTATGGTCTAAAGGTCTAACACTCTATGTAGCTCCCTGAAAGTAGAGGACTCTGCGTGGGAGTGTTGTACGAGAAAGGCGAAGACATCGACGCGTGCGCCTCTGCGAGCTTTACAACATATCCGAAAGGCGGATTCTAAAAACGTATCGTTATCGAGATATTACGCTTTATTGCGCGTTCTAAGTCGACATTTGGTGACCAGTTCTAACCCATGCCCACTTAGCCCGTGCATAGCCCATATGAGACCCATACATGGGTGACCAGTTGTAACCCATGCCCACTTAGCCCACACATAGCCCATATGGAACCCACTTTTGTGATACCAGTTCTAACCCATGCCCACTTAGCCCATACATAGCCCTTATGGGACCCAGACATGGGTGACCAGTTCTAATCCATGCCCATTTAGCCCACGTATAGCCCATATGAGACCCAGACATGGGTGACCAGTTCTAACCCATGCCCACTTAGCCCGTGCATAGCCCATATGAGACCCATACATGGGTGACCAGTTTAACCCATGCCCACTTAGCCCACACATAGCCCATATGGAACACACTTTTGTGCTACCAGTTCTAACCCATGCCCACTTAGCCCATACATAGCCCATATGGGACCCAGACATGGGTGACCAGTTCTAATCCATGCCCACTTAGCCCGTACGAAACCCATATGAGACCCAGACATGGGTGACCAGTTCTAACCCATGCCCACTTAGCTCGTACAAAGCCCATATGAGACCAAGTACAGGGTGATCAATTCTAACCCAAGCCCACTTAGCCCATATATAGCCCATATGGAACCCACTTTTGTGACACCAGTTCTAACCCGTGCCCACTTAGCACGTACATAGCCCATATGGGACACAGAAAAGGGTGACCAGTTCCAACCCATGCCCACTTAGCCCACATATAGCCCATATGAGACCCAGACATGGGTGACTAGTTCTAACCCATGCCCACTTAGCCCATGCATAGCCCATATGAGACCCAGACATGGGTAACCAGTTCTAACCCATGCCCACTTAGCCCATATGGAACCAACTTTTGTGATACCAGTTCTAACCCATGCCCACTTAGCCCTTATGGGACCCAGACATGGGTGACCAGTTCTAACCCATGCCCACTTAACCCACATATAGCCCATATGAGACCCAGACATGGATGACCAGTTCTAACCCATGCCCACTTAGCCCGTACAAAGCCCATATGAGACCAAGTACAGGGTGACCAGTTCTAACCCAAGCCCACTTAGCCCTTATATAGCCCATATGGAACCCACTTTGTTACACCAGTTCTAATCCATAACCACTTAGCCCGTACATAGCCCATATGGGACACAGAAAAGGGTGACCAGTTCCAACCCATGCCCACTTAGCCCACATATAGCCCATATGAGGCCCAGACATGGGTGGCCAGTTCTAACCCATGCCCACTTAGCCCACACATAGCCCATATGGAACCCACTTTTGTGATACCAGTTCTAACCCATGCCCACTTAGCCCATACATAGCCCATATGAGACCCAGACATGGGTGACCAGTTCTAACCCATGCCCACTTAGCCCATATGGAACCCACTTTTGTGAAACCAGTTCTAACCCATGCCCACTTAGCCCATACATAGCCCATATGAGACCCAGACATGTGTGACCAGTTCTAACCCATGCCCACTTAGCCCACATATAGCCCATATGAGACCCAGACATATTTGACCAGTTCTAACCCATGCCCACTTAGCCCACACATAACCCTTATGGGACCCAGACGTGGGTGACCAGTTCTAACCCATGCCCACACATAACCCACATAGAACCCACCAAACTTGCCCAGTTCAAGCCCGCGCCCACTTAGCCCATATAGAACCTATATGGAACCCACTGCAATTGCCCAGTTCAAGCCCATGCCCAATTGGTACCCAAGTAGCCCACATGTGCCCCACATGGGGCCCAGGTGGACATGTTGGCTGGGATTGGTTCAAAATAGGCTATACACATATATAAATATATTAATTCTATTTAGAGTTAGCATTAGGATGATGATCCATAGGGATGTCCCGATCCGATCACGTGATCGGGGATCGGGGCCGATCACGTCATTTTCAAAAGATCGGAATCGGCAAAAAAAAGATCGGGGATCGGGAATAAAATAAAAATAAAAATAATTAATATATTTTTAAATATTTTATTAATACAATATTTGTATTATTATATTTAACGTTCCTAAAGTCATTATTAACAGCGTCATATGGAGAAGTGTTCTCCCTCGGTAAAACACCTCGTAATGAGAAGTCTCTCGTCTCTGTAACGTGCTGTATCTGCAGGCTGCAGCTCTCCAGCCCTCCCCCTCCCCCTTCCACTCACTCACTCTCACACACACACACACACACACAGGGTGGCCCCGTGGCGTTGATGGAGGGAGACGCACGCAGGAGGAGTAGCAGTGGTCGTCAACGTTGTAAAACATCTTGGATAGACCACTGGAATAATAACTGATCATCATACATCTCAAATATAGGTCTACTACTAACCTTTGTTGCTGTTGTCATCTCAAATTGACCAGCCAAACTAAAATCCACCATTTTAGAGAGTTGCTCCAACTTCCTTGGATTAGATCAGAGTGATCAGATGCGATGCGTTTTCAACACAAATGCGCATATTAATGCCAGTCAGCTGTGTAACAATAGCAGGTTAACGATTGCTCCTTGAGCCTGTATGCGCATTTGACCACATGACAATCAACAGCACTAATTAATGGCAGCTGTGTGTGTGTGTGTGTGTGTGTGTGTGTGTGTGTGTGTGTGTGTGTGTGTGTGTGTGTGTGTGTGTGTGTGTGTGTGTGTGTGTGTGTGTGTGTGCGTGCGTGCGTGCGTGCGTGCGTGCGTGCGTGCGTGCGTGCGTGCGTGTGTGTGTGTGTGTTCAATGTCCAACTGAATGTTTTCTGTAGTGTAGATATCAAGTAATTCCCTGTGAGAGCAGGGGTCTTCAACAGGGGGTCGGGGACCCCTAGGGGGTTCTCAGAGTTACTCTCCAAATCTTTTTTTTTACGTTAACCACATGAACCCTAATATCCCTCTCACAGGGAATTACTTGATATCTACACTACAGAAAACATTCAGTTGGACATTGGACATTGAACACACACACACACACACACACACACACACACACACACACACACACACACACACACACAGTTTGAGCTTTCACTTGCTGTGCTGCTGCGCAACAGGGCAGATCTCCACCAGGCCAGGTGGCCCTACCCAGGCCCATGAAATTGATAGGCAGTCTACAGTAGCCAATTAGAATGAAATCTGCTAAAACTGACTCATACACTAATACAGAACCATATATAGGCTAAATATTGTCTCTGACTCTCTGTCGGTTGGGAAAACTGTTCCTTTTATTTTAAAACAATTTCAAATGGTGAAAAAAGCCAATCTACAAGCTATAATTATTAAAAATTAAGAAATACTATATTTTAAATAGTGAAAAATACAGAAAATAGGGGAAATACATAAAATCTCTAATCTGTGATTCTAATGTGATTAATGTGACCCCTACAGTCAGTGAAGTCCAGGGCTGAATGTGACAAATATTGAGACAAATAGGCTATAACCCAATACATAATTTTATTAAATAAATGGGTTATATTTTACAGATAGTTACACTATTCTTGTACGATATTAAAATTAAATCATCCTTAACCTTCAGGTTAATTCATTATTTCCGTGGACTTAAAAATCATCGTTTTTTTTGATGGCCTTCTTTTTGATTGGCCTTTTACCGGCCCTACCAGCCTGTAGGGGGAGGTAGAGAGTAACATATTATGATACCAGCCTGTAGGGGAGGTAGAGAGTCACATTATAATACCAGCCTGTAGGGGGAGGTAGAGAGTCACATTATAATACCAGCCTGTAGGGGGAGGTAAAGAGTCACATTATAATACCAGCCTGTAGGGGGAGGTAGAGAGTAACCTATTATAATACCAGCCTGTAGGGGGAGGTAGAGAGTAACATATTATATTACCAGCCTGTAGGGGGAGGTAGAGAGTAATATATTATAATACCAGCCTGTAGGGAGAGGTAGAGAGTAACATATCATAATACCAGCCTGTAGGGGGAGGTAGAGAGTAACATATTATAATAGCAGCCTGTAGGGGGAGGTAGAGAGTAACATATTATAATAGCAGCCTGTAGGGGGAAGTAGAGAGTAACATATTATAATACCAGCCTGTAGGGGGAGGTATTATATCGGTGCCGCGCTATGAGCTTGTAGATCTGCTATTTTTGAATACCCAAAAATCTTAAAATGACACACAGATGCGTTCCCGGTCTTAATGGATTAATAGAAGTTTTACCACCACTGGCCTGCACTCCCATTGGCCAATTTCAATATAGGAAGACATTGTTGCGACATTTATTTGGGTCTTAAATTACATTTGTTGAGGTCTTAAAAAGTCTTAAATTTTACTTTCAAAATGGTGCAGGAACCCTGAATACACTGATGACAGTGCTGTTAAACAAGTCTAAGGTTTAATCTGCAACACAAATTGTATACATTATGTAGTGAGGGTCCCTGCTTCATCTCTCCCTTAGCTAAGGGGTCCTTGACCTAAAAAACCTTGGGGACCCCTGCTGTAGTAATCAGAGTAGACCCTCTCCCTCACGCTAAACTTAATTGACTTCTAAGTTCCACTTCTCCCCAAAAGGACACCTTTATTTTCCATCCTGAATGACAAGTCTAATATTATTATTGTATTTTGGCTGTGTGAGATAACTGCAAGCCAATGTTAAGAGATTCAGTATTTGTCTTCATTTCTTTAATTAACATTTCTTTTGTTGGCAATAATTCAACTGTCAGCCAGTGTTTTGAGACATATTGTCTTTTATGGCTACAAAATAAATGATACAAATAAATTCTACATGCATAAATTATAATTTAAAAATGTTTTTTTAAATGAAAAGATCGAATCGGGAAAAATCGGGATCGGCAAATACTCAAAATCAAAAGATCGGGATCGGATCGGGGGCAAAAAAACGTGATCGGGACATCCCTAGATCCTAATGCTCGCATATGTTTAGAAAAAAAGTGTAATCGGCTGCAGTTGCTAGGACTGGTTTCAGAGATGCACCATTTACTTCAGATGCGAATGCATAGATTGCAGTCAAACATGTGATTGCTCCAGTGTGTACATGTCAAGAGACAGATGTTGATCACATAAATTCAAGAAGAAGCAAGATAATAATAATAATAATAATAAGCGTTATTTGTATTATATAGCTCAAAGTGCTTTACAGAGCAAAAATACAATTACAGTAAAAGTACAACTAATTTAACAATAAAGCAAAACAAGAAAAGCAAAAGCATAAAACAACATTAAAATGATAGCAAAAGGCAGTGAATCGGGCAAAACAGTGAGGACATGTATAACAACACAGATATTTAAAAGTCATCCAAAAGCAAGAGTGAAGAAATAGGTCAGGAGCTGTGCTTTAAAGCTATCCACAGAGGCTGCATGTCAAAACAACATTAAAATAGCAAATCCTACTTCATAAATGTATTTTTCTTTCAAGACCTTAAGTCTTACCGTTCCATGCTCGAATGTAAGAGCACTAAGGCTTCACTCTATCTTTTCCTATGAACCTGGAGTGCAGGGCCGTTACTGTTGAACGTAATCTCGGACTTCACCAGCCAATCTATATGGGGGCTATATGCTCACTACTTATCATAATGAAAGGAATACATGCAAATGATTTGGCCCATCCATTCTCACCTGTCCATTACAATGGAAGTGTCCTCCATAACATTCCACAACATTCATGACCTGTGTTTTCTAAATGATACATAATGTTTCAAACTCTACAACCAGAAATAATGGATTCATTTGTGTAAACTAGGACTGATGTATTTAAAGGGGATGTAAGGGATATGTTTTGCTAAACTAAGTGTTACATAGCTCTATATTCCAATAGTAATCACTGACATAGAGTGTTTGTTCATGACTGCCAGAGTATTTTCATAAAGTACTCCCCCAGTGCCAGCAATTTTCGTGTTTTTTTATATTTTGAATAAAAAAAAAATAATAATAATAATTTAAAGACACATAATTTAAAGACGCAGCACAAATCCGCCACTAGAGAGCAGCTTGATCAGGTCGTTGGGTCACTGTCACCCTTCTTGAGCGATTAGACAGGGAAAAACATGAAAACGGATGTGACGTCGTCACACATTGTCTGATCGGCCCAAATTACGATGTGATACACGACGGCGATGACTGATCGTCACCCAGACCATAGATTATAGAAGAGAACCTGTCCGTTTGTCTGTCATACCGTGTGAAAAAACGTTTGTTTAACTATTCTTGACGAAAATGGAACCGGAAACGGAACCCAGGTGATGAAACCGGATGCAGATGTTGTAAAAGATTATGTAAAAGCTATGGAAAACTTTTTTCAAGTTTTTCAGAAAACAGAACAATACTTTCAGTCATTATTTTAGGAAGGTGAGTTGTAAAATTACTATTTGACCATAATGAGAGAATAACATAATGCTTGTATACAATGCTGTGTGCAATATATATATTCAGTGCCTTTAACTATGCAAAGGCAGAAGAGGGGTGAAAAATGCTGATTAATCCTAACTCTATACATGCTTGACTCCATCCACACAGTACTGTATGCTCAGTAATACTAAAAGGAATACATGCAAATCGTTTGAACCACATTCAGCAATAGGGTTACATACACGCCCTAACCCATTCTCACCTGTCCATTAACAATGGGACAAGCATCCACCAAAACATTCCACAACATTCACAACCTGTGTCTTCTAACTGATCAGGTACAGACAGCGTTTCAAACTCTGCAATGCAATGTGTAAACTGGCACTGATGGATTTAAAGCGATGTAGTGATATGTTTTGTGTTACATAGCTCTATATTCCAATAGTAATCAACTGTCATGGCGTGTTTATCCATTAACTGGGATCTGTGTTTCCCCAGCTCTTTAGTAAAAAAATAAAATACATTTTCAGGCCAGGATACCAATTTCATCCAGGAGACAGAACTCATGCAGGATAAACAAGCACAATTGGAAGTGATGAAACAGTCACTGGAAGACTTTAACATTGATGCTGATAAATGGGCTCTCTCCCATGATTTGTTGAAATTGCTCACCCACCTGAAGCTATATGTTCCTTTTATTAAAGAGCTGGGGAGACCCCTGTTACTGAACAAGCATTATAGCAATGATTACTATCAACATATAGGGCTTTACATTTGTTACCAAAAAACATTTGGTTTTACAACAGTAAAAGTTAAAAGTCAATAATTGAATGAATTGGTTTTAAGGAATTAAATGTTACGCTGAGTAGGCCTGTGATTATAGTTTTTAGACATAAAACATTATATTAACAATAGTTTCAAGCCCAGCAAAGCATAATTGAATTGAATATATAATATAAATTCAAATATGCTAGAATATTATATAGTTAAGAATGTTTTCAGATAGTTGAGATGCTAATTCATGTGCATGTAACTAACTCCAGGGCCATTTGAACCATCTTAGCCCCCCCCCACTTCCTTTACTCTGGCCTGATTGGTTGAATTCAATGTGTGAAAGACGCTCCTCAGGTATAAGTACCATAGTGTTGTTTTAGTCTATGTTGTTTGTGCTTTCAGCAAATTCAGAGACAAGACAGAGAACCAGACCTTTCATCCCATTTCCAACTATCTAGGAAGACTTGAACAAAAAGGTAATAGGTTGCGCACTGTAATTGTGTGTTTTAGAATGTACCGTAGTAATTGTAAAATAGTATATTGTTTAATACTTAATACTAACCTTGAAGAAGACAACTGTCGAAACGTTCATTTTATGTTATATAAAATAATATAGTACACTTTTGAACTGTAGATATGAGCTGTGCAACCTCTATGTAAGTGTTTAATACCGAGCCATTCATCATTACAGATGAACCAACCTGAGGAAGTTGAGCAGTCCTTTAGAGAACCCAAAAGGAGGAAGGTTGAGCTCCAGGTTCGTTACTTATGTATGTGTTTTTGCATAATTATTACAATCTGTTATCTTATTATATTGTGTGTATTTTGTATGAGATAAGTTGTCATCAATCGTTTGTTTATGCATTTTATTTCACAGGTGCATGTGTTGAAGGCATGTTCCATCCCTCTATCACATGTAAGGTTTAGCAATGGACTGTTGGATGTGAACAATGCAATAGTTTCATTGGATCTTTCTAACCCTGTGGAACACACTGCTGTTCCAAAAAGCAAAGAGGTAATTTCTATTGGTTGAGGCTTTATTACAACATATTGAACCCTAGCATCGGAAATAGCAGATATAAAAGCTCACAAGTTGTATGTTAACGCAGTGCCAATGCATTTTCAACGCATTGTCAGTATGTTGAGAGCTTGTAGGTCTGTTTGTTTCATTTGTGTTGAAGAGATTTGATGTATTGGTAATAAAAGGAATGGGTCAAGTAGCTGGGGAACACCAGTCAATGAAATATTTAGGGTGTGTTAAGTGCCTTAGTTTTTGTGGCCCATAACTCTAATGTTTATCTTAAATCAGAAATTTAGAAGATACATCTGCCACATCCAAGAGGAGACTGGCTTTATTTAAATATTTCATTTATTAATGGATTAATTTTGAAACAATGAAAAACAAAGAAGCATAGTTTTGTTTACATAGTTAATTCAACTGTTTTCCCCCTCTTTTCTTCTGTTTCTTTTTTTTATAGGTCGAGTTAACACCAGGTGTTGTGGAGGTGTCCTCAAATCCATCGCCCGCCAGGGATGTGAAACTGGTTATAAAGGAAGAGAGTCTCTGTATGCCGTGCACAAGATACACCAAAGGTGAGAGCGATGATGATGATTTCATAGCTGAACCATTGACTTCATATGTGAATGCAATGATTGCTGTGATCAAACATGTGATTGCTCCTGTTTGTACGTGACAAGAGATGGATGTTTATCACATGTATGCAGTAGGAAGCGAGTTGGTCATGTGATACGTAGCTATGGGAAGCCAGACAAGTGAATAGCACAGCATTTTTTTTACAAACTATGAAGGGGACACACATGTACGCACACATACAGATATACACACCAATATTGTGTGCATTTATACATAGACTGCTAGGATGATGCCTGTTGAGAAAGATGTTTGTTGAGAGTGCTTGCCTCTCAGGTTATGCATTACCATGCATGACCTATACATATTATGTTATTTCTCCTCCTAGACGGTGTTCCTGTGTGTAAAGAGGAGTCTTCATCTGAACAGATGGAGAGGGGCCACATACTGATAAAGAAGGGACCAGAATATCCACAGATTAAAGAGGAACAAGAGGAGCTAATCCAAACACAAGAATATGTCCAATTAGAGGCTGATGGGACAATGTTAACATTACTAACAGTGAAAAGTCAAGATGTTGAAAACAGAGAAACTGTCCCTCCAGCCGGCACCTCATCTGCGCACAAACAAATTCAAGCTTGTGCAGAGGAAAGTGATGCATCACAACCAACTACTGATGCTCAGCTCCTCTCTTCACACTGTTCTGAATCTGATACTGAAGCCCAGTCCATTTTAAACACACTGCAATCACACAAGACTGTGGAAGGACGAAGACCGTCTACGATTAACAAGCTGGTACACAGTGTGAAATCATCAAAACAAATTCCATCCAAGACGACTCATAGAGAGGAAAAGCCCTTCATATGTACACTTTGTGGCAACAGCTTTCGTCAAGCAAGTGCCCTGAAGCTGCACATAAGGGTTCATACAGGTGAAAAACCCTATAGCTGTACACTTTGTGGCAGCAGCTTTAGTCAAAATGGTTATCTGAAGAAGCATATGAGGATTCATACAGGGGAAAAGCCCTTTAGCTGTACAGATTGTGGCAACTGCTTTAGTCGATCAAGTGGTCTGAAGCTGCACATGAGGGTTCATACAGGTGAAAAACCCTATAGCTGTACAGTTTGTGGCAGCAGCTTTAGTCAAAATGGTTATCTGAAGAAGCATATGAGGATTCATACGGGGGAAAAGCCCTTTAGCTGTACTGTTTGTGGCAACCGCTTTAGTCACAGCAATGTTCTGAAGCAGCACATGATGATTCATACAGGGGAAAAGCCCTATAGCTGTGAGGTTTGTGGCAACAGCTTTAGTCAAATTAATTATCTGAAGCAGCACATGAGGGTTCATACTGGGGAAAAACCCTTTAGCTGTACGGTTTGTGGCAATATATTTAGTCAACGTAGTCATCTGAAGCAGCACATTAAGATTCATACAGGGGAAAAGCCCTTTAGCTGTACAATTTGTGGCAGCAGCTTTAGTCAAAAAGGTGGTCTGAAGAAGCACTTGAAAATACATACAGGGGGAAAGCCCTAGCTGTACAGTTTTTGGTGTCAGCTTTAGTCTTAAAAAACCTGAAGCAGCACAAAATGACTCATTTAGGAGGGGAAAAAAACTGTGCAAGCTGTGCAATTTGTTTTAGCTTTAGTCTAAAATGAAATGAAACTCTGAAGCAGCATTCAGATAGAGGGAAAACCTTATAGTTGAACATAATGTAGCAGAAGGTTTGTCCTATTCCGAAGTCTAAAAATGTGCATGAGGAACATTCATTATAGTATGTTTGACGATGACACAGATGCTAAGGCAGAGGGAATGACGAAGTCTGACAACTTACAATATTTTACACTTTTTTATAATGTATCAAAAACCAAAAACATGTATATACTTTTGCAATGGTTATACTGCGTAGTAAGTTCAAGTTTCCTCTCTGTTCTATAGTTGCTACGGTAATGCCAATTGAATTGAATCACTATGCATCCGCTTTTTTCCCCCCGATCTCATTCTTAATGGTGCCTGTGCTGGAATTTGACGCATGCAATAAGATATAAGGATAATCTGAGTCTGATTATAAACCAGTTGAACCCCAGCTTCCATATTCTGGGGGGAACATAAACCAAAAATTGCCAATCTAGCTCACAGTCACAACAACCCCTTTGCGTTCTGACGTGTTTTGAGCTCATAGATGGGCAATCTTTGGTCTTTTTAGTCTCATATATCCTAATAATATGTCAACTTTCCGAGGGCGAATGAACAATTGCGTTCCAGATGTCCTTCTGATGGATTTTTCCTGGCTGTCAATGTTTCTATCGTCCATAAAATCGATCTGAAAGTGATCCAAACAATCGTGTACGATGTAACTCTTTTGAGGCAGCTCATTCAGTTTCCCCCATGCTAAAACCGGATGTGTCATCATCATGATTTGTGCACATGGGGATCTCATTTTAAACAAGCTTAGTGCTTTATGAGTCTTCCAGTTTAGTAGACCTATTGTGAATTTGTACTTCCACGTACTGTTCTCATGTCTTACTAAATAAAGTCCATCCATCCATCCACGTGTGTGGGCGTTCCTGCCTATCTCCGTGTGTATTTATACTACCTCATTAGTTGTTTTATTTGTGTTTCACGAAGTATACCTGAAAGCAGCACTATAGTACAAAGCAGCAGTTGTGTTTTCCAAGCACACTTGAACGCCTCACAGACATGCGCAGTGAAAAATTACGTCATCACGTCTGCACACGTCACGTCCTCTTTCACACTGGCGCGTCTACATGAGAGCAGCCCAGCAGTAGCTGTGAGATATATTCATTCACAAAAACGATATAAATAACAGAACAGATACACCAGCTTAGTGTGGTGCTGTATGTTAGTGTCACCAGAGGGGAATCCTGCAGCCGATTGGTGCAAGAACCAAACGTTAACCACTCGCAGAGATAAACACATCTACACATGTACCTGTATTGCTAACTAGCTAATGCTAACTCACTGCTACATGTTGCTAACAGCTAGCATCCTGTTTACACGGGCAAAGCCCTGTTGTGAGAGTGGAGTCCTGACGTCATCAGTACTGGAACAGATGTGATGAGATATTTTTGGCTGTTGAAATGTTGCTGCTGTTAACGGATTTAATCCTACTTTGAAAGATGCACTTTCAAATGGAAAATGTTACTTGCTAATATTGGTGCAAATGCATTTTAAATGTGCATTCCACATAAAGGGTAAATAATAACAAGATGTATTCTACTGACACTGTTAAACACAGTGGCCCTCATTTATCAACGCGGTGCAGCCCAAATAATGGGCGTAGAGCGAGATCACCGCACCTTTCGGCATTTATCAATATATCCTGACGTGGGCTTCATCCTACCATACGCTGAGATCTCACGTATGGTCGAGACCAGTTGTTGACGTTGGCTGCGCCCGTTTATTCCATTCTAGACCTGCGGAGCAGCATTGTCTGACTGTCTGACAGGCATCTGGACACATAATCCACTCCTAAATGTATATCTACACACTAATAATTAATCCCTGTGAAAATATAACATTTTATAAAGTAATTTAAACAAACTGCTTTAACAGTCAATCAGTTGCATTGGCTATTTTAAAATAGCAGATCTGCAAGCTCAAAAACGGGTCGCATCGCCACGCGTTGTGAGCTTGTAGATCTGCTATTTTCAAAATATACGAGCGCTTTTGCGTCGGGACTCCTGAGTCCCGCGGTCGGGACTGCCGACGATCTTTTCATGGACAGTGAGGTGTACAAACTTACAGTAGCTTGTCCTATGTTATGGAGTTCTGTCATAGAGAGTTTTGAAGACTGCAATCTGGCTGTGTTAAGGATATAAACCCGACGCTCCAATCTCTTATTAACGGGACGGACCGAAACCACTGCCGTCTCACGGGGAATATCCTACATGACTGCTTGTGCACTGCTCGGTATGGGTTAAATAAATTAATATACAAACGTATTCCATTCATGGCGATGTGATTGGTATCATAATATGTCATTCATGTAGGCTACAAGCCTAGTGACAAAGATTGTACCGCTACGGTAACGGTACGGATTACAATACATGAAAAACACAGCTGGGCGGGCGTGTGTGTGTGTGTATGTGTGTGTGAGAGAGAGAGAGAGAGAGAGGGGGGGGGGGGGCGTGTGCGTGTGCGTGTGTGGCGAGGCAGGCGGGGGAAACTCTTTCTCATTGGCTTTTGATGTCTTTGGTCGTATTCTGGTCCTTCTTCATGTCGTAAAATCGGGGCGTTTTGAGAATATTTAAGGGCGTGTTATTTAAATGACGCTAGGTTCCAGCCGTGACATTTATCAAGCCTGGGACCAAATGTAGGCTCGGATCAGCTGTGTAGGATTCGTTGATAAATGTGACTTCGACGTTGGTGTACGGCCGAATATATGGAAAAATATAAGCCGGTTTATAAGCTGCGTTGATAAATGAGGGCCACTGAGAGTTAATTAGTTCCTTTGGGTGCTGTATCATTACAGACAAGAACTTTGAGTATTTATTTTAAGTTCATGTTTGATAAGAGGTTTTTGATATTTTTTGTATATTGGTATACATTTTTTTGTATTCCAATCAGTTATTGGTTCAAAATAGGCTATACACATATATAAATATATTAATTCTATTTAGAGTTAGCATTAGGATGATGATCCATAGGGATGTCCCGATCCGATCACGTGATCGGGGATCGGGGCCGATCACGTCATTTTCAAAAGATCGGAATCGGCAAAAAAAGATCGGGGATCGGGAATAAAAAATAAATAAAAATAATTAATATATTTTTAAATATTTTATTAATACAATATTTGTATTATTATATTTAACGTTCCTAAAGTCATTATTAACAGCGTCATATGGAGAAGTGTTCTCCCTCGGTAAAACACCTCGTAATGAGAAGTCTCTCGTCTCTGTAACGTGCTGTATCTGCAGGCTGCAGCTCTCCAGCCCTCCCCCTCCCCCTTCCACTCACTCACTCACACACACACACACACACACAGGGTGGCCCCGTGGCGTTGATGGAGGGAGACGCACGCAGGAGGAGTAGCAGTGGTCGTCAACGTTGTAAAACATCTTGGATAGACCACTGGAATAATAACTGATCATCATACATCTCAAATATAGGTCTACTACTAACCTTTGTTGCTGTTGTCATCTCAAATTGACCAGCCAAACTAAAATCCACCATTTTAGAGAGTTGCTCCAACTTCCTTGGATTAGATCAGAGTGATCAGATGCGATGCGTTTTCAACACAAATGCGCATATTAATGCCAGTCAGCTGTGTAACAATAGCAGGTTAACGATTGCTCCTTGAGCCTGTATGCGCATTTGACCACATGACAATCAACAGCACTAATTAATGGCAGCTGTGTGTGTGTGTGTGTGTGTGTGTGTGTGTGTGTGTGTGTGCGTGTGCGTGTGCGTGTGTGTGTGTGTGTGTTCAATGTCCAACTGAATGTTTTCTGTAGTGTAGATATCAAGTAATTCCCTGTGAGAGCAGGGGTCTTCAACAGGGGGTCGGGGACCCCTAGGGGGTTCTCAGAGTTACTCTCCAAATCTTTTTTTTTACGTTAACCACATGAACCCTAATATCCCTCTCACAGGGAATTACTTGATATCTACACTACAGAAAACATTCAGTTGGACATTGGACATTGAACACACACACACACACACACACACACACACACACACACACACACACAGTTTGAGCTTTCACTTGCTGTGCTGCTGCGCAACAGGGTAGATCTCCACCAGGCCAGGTGGCCCTACCCAGGCCCATGAAATTGATAGGCAGTCTACAGTAGCCAATTAGAATGAAATCTGCTAAAACTGACTCATACACTAATACAGAACCATATATAGGCTAAATATTGTCTCTGACTCTCTGTCGGTTGGGAAAACTGTTCCTTTTATTTTAAAACAATTTCAAATGGTGAAAAAAGCCAATCTACAAGCTATAATTATTAAAAATTAAGAAATACTATATTTTAAATAGTGAAAAATACAGAAAATAGGGGAAATACATAAAATCTCTAATCTGTGATTCTAATGTGATTAATGTGACCCCTACAGTCAGTGAAGTCCAGGGCTGAATGTGACAAATATTGAGACAAATAGGCTATAACCCAATACATAATTTTATTAAATAAATGGGTTATATTTTACAGATAGTTACACTATTCTTGTACGATATTAAAATTAAATCATCCTTAACCTTCAGGTTAATTCATTATTTCCGTGGACTTAAAAATCATCGTTTTTTTTTATGGCCTTCTTTTTGATTGGCCTTTTACCGGCCCTACCAGCCTGTAGGGGGAGGTAGAGAGTAACATATTATGATACCAGCCTGTAGGGGAGGTAGAGAGTCACATTATAATACCAGCCTGTAGGGGGAGGTAGAGAGTCACATTATAATACCAGCCTGTAGGGGGAGGTAAAGAGTCACATTATAATACCAGCCTGTAGGGGGAGGTAGAGAGTAACCTATTATAATACCAGCCTGTAGGGGGAGGTAGAGAGTAACATATTATATTACCAGCCTGTAGGGGGAGGTAGAGAGTAATATATTATAATACCAGCCTGTAGGGAGAGGTAGAGAGTAACATATCATAATACCAGCCTGTAGGGGGAGGTAGAGAGTAACATATTATAATAGCAGCCTGTAGGGGGAGGTAGAGAGTAACATATTATAATAGCAGCCTGTAGGGGGAAGTAGAGAGTAACATATTATAATACCAGCCTGTAGGGGGAGGTATTATATCGGTGCCGCGCTATGAGCTTGTAGATCTGCTATTTTTGAATACCCAAAAATCTTAAAATGACACACAGATGCGTTCCCGGTCTTAATGGATTAATAGAAGTTTTACCACCACTGGCCTGCACTCCCATTGGCCAATTTCAATATAGGAAGACATTGTTGCGACATTTATTTGGGTCTTAAATTACATTTGTTGAGGTCTTAAAAAGTCTTAAATTTTACTTTCAAAATGGTGCAGGAACCCTGAATACACTGATGACAGTGCTGTTAAACAAGTCTAAGGTTTAATCTGCAACACAAATTGTATACATTATGTAGTGAGGGTCCCTGCTTCATCTCTCCCTTAGCTAAGGGGTCCTTGACCTAAAAAACCTTGGGGACCCCTGCTGTAGTAATCAGAGTAGACCCTCTCCCTCACGCTAAACTTAATTGACTTCTAAGTTCCACTTCTCCCCAAAAGGACACCTTTATTTTCCATCCTGAATGACAAGTCTAATATTATTATTGTATTTTGGCTGTGTGAGATAACTGCAAGCCAATGTTAAGAGATTCAGTATTTGTCTTCATTTCTTTAATTAACATTTCTTTTGTTGGCAATAATTCAACTGTCAGCCAGTGTTTTGAGACATATTGTCTTTTATGGCTACAAAATAAATGATACAAATAAATTCTACATGCATAAATTATAATTTAAAAATGTTTTTTTAAATGAAAAGATCGGATCGGGAAAAATCGGGATCGGCAAATACTCAAAATCAAAAGATCGGGATCGGATCGGGGGCAAAAAAACGTGATCGGGACATCCCTAGATCCTAATGCTCGCATAATTATGTTTAGAAAAAAAGTGTAATCGGCTGCAGTTGCTAGGACTGGTTTCAGAGATGCACCATTTACTTCAGATGCGAATGCATAGATTGCAGTCAAACATGTGATTGCTCCAGTGTGTACATGTCAAGAGACAGATGTTGATCACATAAATTCAAGAAGAAGCAAGATAATAATAATAATAATAATAAGCGTTATTTGTATTATATAGCTCAAAGTGCTTTACAGAGCAAAAATACAATTACAGTAAAAGTACAACTAATTTAACAATAAAGCAAAACAAGAAAAGCAAAAGCATAAAACAACATTAAAATGATAGCAAAAGGCAGTGAATCGGGCAAAACAGTGAGGACATGTATAACAACACAGATATTTAAAAGTCATCCAAAAGCAAGAGTGAAGAAATAGGTCAGGAGCTGTGCTTTAAAGCTATCCACAGAGGCTGCATGTCAAAACAACATTAAAATAGCAAATCCTACTTCATAAATGTATTTTTCTTTCAAGACCTTAAGTCTTACCGTTCCATGCTCGAATGTAAGAGCACTAAGGCTTCACTCTATCTTTTCCTATGAACCTGGAGTGCAGGGCCGTTACTGTTGAACGTAATCTCGGACTTCACCAGCCAATCTATATGGGGGCTATATGCTCACTACTTATCATAATGAAAGGAATACATGCAAATGATTTGGCCCATCCATTCTCACCTGTCCATTACAATGGAAGTGTCCTCCATAACATTCCACAACATTCATGACCTGTGTTTTCTAAATGATACATAATGTTTCAAACTCTACAACCAGAAATAATGGATTCATTTGTGTAAACTAGGACTGATGTATTTAAAGGGGATGTAAGGGATATGTTTTGCTAAACTAAGTGTTACATAGCTCTATATTCCAATAGTAATCACTGACATAGAGTGTTTGTTCATGACTGCCAGAGTATTTTCATAAAGTACTCCCCCAGTGCCAGCAATTTTCGTGTTTTTTTATATTTTGAATAAAAAAATAATAATAATAATAATTTAAAGACACATAATTTAAAGACGCAGCACAAATCCGCCACTAGAGAGCAGCTTGATCAGGTCGTTGGGTCACTGTCACCCTTCTTGAGCGATTAGACAGGGAAAAACATGAAAACGGATGTGACGTCGTCACACATTGTCTGATCGGCCCAAATTACGATGTGATACACGACGGCGATGACTGATCGTCACCCAGACCATAGATTATAGAAGAGAACCTGTCCGTTTGTCTGTCATACCGTGTGAAAAAACGTTTGTTTAACTATTCTTGACGAAAATGGAACCGGAAACGGAACCCAGGTCATGAAACCGGATGCAGATGTTGGTGAAGTAAGTGGAACTCGAAAATCACATTGAATTTTAAGCAGCATAGCGCGATCAGAGATTAAACAATGAACGCGAGTCCAACGCGTCAAACGCGTCAATGGCGTGGGTGGATTAAGTAGTAATTGACGCGTTTTCGAGTCAATGGCGTTTATAGAGTTAACAGGGATCTCTGTGTTTCTTCAGCACTTTAGTAAACAGAAAATAAAATGTCAGGTGAGGATACCAATGTCATTCAATCAGGAGGCAGAACTAATGCAGGATACAGGATAAACAAGCAGAATGATGAAACAACAAAATGAACTAACATTGGTAACTGCCTGGAACAATATAAAACGCTGGTAAATGGGTTCTCTCTCCTTATTGCTTTCCCTCCTGAAACTATATTTTATGTTTATTAAATTGAGCTGAGGAGACCCCTGTTACTGAACAAGCATTACATCAGAATACATGGCTTTAACCTTTAAAGAGTTTTGTTTTGATTTTACAACAATAATAGTTAAAAGTCAGTAATTATGAGTAGGTTTTTGGGTGATCGTTTTTATAATACTGGGGAAAAGCCCCTTCCTCTCTTTAAGTATTCATGACTGATTCATTCAGTGTGTGTACTAAGGGTGTGATATCGTAGGCTACCTGGGTGGTTTTATAGCAAACAAATAATGGACAAACACAACATGTGTGTATTTCAAAAAATTACAACACACAACACAACATTCAGCTTAAATGCTATGTAGGCCACTTAGGCCAGTGATGTGCTATGTTAATGTCAGCCCGGGGCCATTGGAAGCATCTTAGCTCCCCCCACTTTCTTTACTCTGCTCTGATTGGTTGAATTCAATGTGTGAAAGATGCTCCTCAGGTATAAGTACCATAACATTGTTGTAGTCTATGTTGTTTGTGCTTTCAGCAAATTCAGAGACAAGACAGAGAACCAGACCTTTCATCCAATTTCCAAGGATTTGACTTTGAGGAAGAAGTTTACAAGAAGGTAATAGGTTGCACACTGTAATTGTGTGGTTGAGACATTGCACTTAGTGCATAGTACCTCAGTCAAATAGTGGGCCTTTGTATTGTTTTATACAACCTATACTAACCCTGTTGAAGCGGTTGTATCTAATATCAAGTAAAATAGTACACATTCGCACCGTAGATACGAGCTATGCAACCTCTATCCTTTTTAAATGTGTTTAATACCAAGCCATTTATCATAACAGATGAGCCGACCGATGGAAGATGAACAGTCCTGTAGAGAACCCAAAAGGAGGAAGGTTGAGCACCAGGTTTGTAATGTTTGTGTTATTGCTTAATTATTACAATGTGTTATCTATTATCTTGTGTGAACGTTGTTTTTTTTTAAATTAGATAAGTTGCATTTATTTATTTGTTACAGGTGAATGCAACAGCGGTAGTGTTGAAGGCGTGTTCCATCCCTCTAACACGTATAAGGTTTAACAGTGGACTGTTGGATGTGAAGGATGAAATAGTTCCATTGGATCTTTCTAACCCTGTGGAACACACTGCTGTTCCAAAAAGGGAAAAGGTAATTTGCGTGTTAAATGTCAGTGTGTTGAGAGCTTGCATGTCAGTTGTTGTCAGTCAATAGATGCATTTTCAACGTATATTCAATATGTTGTCAGCATGCTATTTGTGGTGAAGAGATTTGATGCATCAGTAATACAATTAAGGGGTCAAGTAGCTGGGGAACACCAGCCAATTAAATATTAAGGGTGTGTTTGAGTGGCATAGTTATTGTGGCCCATAACTCTAACGTGTGCTGTAACATGTGCTGCCTCCAAGAGGAGACTGGCTTTAATGAATTATTGTATGTATTAATTGTAAAACAAAACACTGCTGTTTACACAGTTAATTCAACTGTTGTTTTTTTTCCTTTTCCCATTTTCTGTAGGTGTCCTCAAAAACATCAGCTGCCAGGGATGTGAAACTGGTTATAAAGGAAGAGAGTCTTTGTATGCTGTGCACAAGATACACCAAAGGTGAGAGCGATGATGATCCTAATGCTTGCATGTGTTCAGAAAACCGGCTGTAGTTGCTGGGACTGATTTCAGAGCTGAACCATTGAGTCCAGGTGTGAATGAACCAGAAAAACTCTGTGCTTTTAGAAACGGGAACACACAGATGTGCATACATATATATTATGTGATATTCACACAATGATTTTGTGCATTTATAAAAAAGACACCATGGCTTGTGGCCAGTTATTTTTTTTACACGCATGCATGGTACGGTGCACGCTAGAGCACGTCCCCCTAGATTCACAAACCAAGTACCCAAATGGCTACTTTGCATAACAGGTTTACTGGTGAGGGTCCTCATACACAGTATGAAAGCAAAGCTACACAGCTTTATGGCTAAAGTACTTCTGCTGTGGTATCCTGTCTGCACGCAACGTGAATGCCTCCACCATACTTTAATTTTGCTACTGCTGCGCCTCCTAGACCGTTTTCAGTTCCTATAATTCAAGGCATTTCTTGAAGATTTACAAAGACTAAAACTAAGCTAAAAACTAACAATATCTTATACAAATATGTTGTAAGTACAGCTGTTTTGTGCGCATAAACACATGTAAGCTCAAACTGAAACGTGACATTCCACAAGTGAAAAAATAATCACCATTACACCACTGACCGTTACCGAACAACTTGAAAGCCATTATATGATGTCATATTGCTATACAACAGCTGACCTGACCAACTTACCTCTCGGTGCATCACTGTATACTAAATAGGGTGCTTAGGGTACTAAGCTCTACCATTCTTTGGGTTCATTCATTCATTTGGATGTGCTCAGCATGCATACTAAGGCCAAACCCACGTATAATGGCCATTCATGCCATTTTGTGGGCTTGCCCTCCTTCCTTTGTTATGAAACATCACAGGTTCAGTACCACATCGCAGCATACAAACGGGTTTCATTGTTGGAATACATTGGTACTACCTCAATGAGTGTCATGACTTAATTATCATGTTATTTTCCTCCTCGTAGACTGTATCCCTGTGTGTAAAGAGGAGTCTTCACCTGAACAGAATGAGAGGGGCCACATACTGATCAAGAAGGAACCAGAATATCCACAGATTAAAGAGGAACAGGAGGAGCTATTCCAAACACAAGAGGATGTCCAATTAGAGAATGATGGGACAATGTTAACATTACTAACAGTGAAAAGTGAAGATGTTGAAAATAGAGAAACAGTCCCTCCAGCCAGCACCTCATCTGCACACAAACAAATCCAAGCTTGTGCAGAGGACAGTGATGTCAATAGTGATGCTCAGCTCCTCTCTTCACACTGCTCTGAATCTGATACTGAAGACAGTGATGAGTGGGAGGAGACCAGGGAAGCCCCGTCTATTTTAAACACACTGCAATCACACAAGACACACAATGTGGAAGGACAAAGACCGTCTATGAGCAACAAGCTGTTCCAATGTGTGAAATCATCAAAACAAATTCCATCCGTGGCGACTCATAGAGGGGAAAAGCCCTTCATATGTACACTTTGTGGCAACAGCTTTAGTCAAAAATGTACTCTGAAGCAGCATATGAGGATTCATACGGGGGGGGAACCCTTTCGCTGCAGAGATGGTTGCAACAGTTTTAGTCGAGCGAGCGGTCTGAAGAGGCACATGCAAATTCATACAGGGGAAAGGCCCTTTAGCTGTACTGTTTGTGGCAACCACTTTGGTCACATGTTTGATCTGAAGCGAGTCAAAAATGTACTCTGAAGCAGCATATGAGGATTCATAAATGTACTCTGAAGCAGCATATGAGGATTCATACGGGGGGGAAACCCTTTCGCTGCAGAGATGGTTGCAACAGTTTTAGTCGAGCGAGCGGTCTGAAGAGGCACATGCAAATTCATACAGGGGAAAGGCCCTTTAGCTGTACTGTTTGTGGCAACCACTTTGGTCACATGTTTGATCTGAAGCGAGTCAAAAATGTACTCTGAAGCAGCATATGAGGATTCATACAGGTGAAAAGCCCTTTAGCTGTACAGTTTGTGGCAACAACTTTAGTCAAAAAGGTGATCTGAAGATTCACATGAGGATTCATACGGGGGAAAAGCCCTTTGTCTGTACAGTTTGTGGCAACAGCTTTAGAAAAACAAGTAGGCTGAAACAGCACATGATGATTCATACAGGGGAAAAACCCTTTAGCTGTACAATTTGTGGCACCAGCTTTATTCTAAATGAATGTTTAAAGAGGCACATGAGAATCCATACAGGGGAAAAGCCATTTAGCTGTACTGTTTGTGGCAACCACTTTGGTCAAATGTGTGATCTGAAGCGGCACATGAGGATTCATACAGGTGAAAAGCCTTTTAGCTGTACAGTTTGTGGCAACAACTTTAGTCAAAAAGGTGATCTGAAGATTCACATGAGGATTCATACGGGGGAAAAGCCCTTTAGCTGTACAGTTTGTGGCAACAGCTTTAGTCAAACACAGAGTCTGAAGAAGCACATGAAGGTGCACACAGGGGGAAAGCCCTAGCTGTACAGTTTGTGGCAACAGCTTTAGTCAAACACAGAGTCTGAAGAAGCACATGAAGGTGCACACAGGGGGAAAGCCCTAGCTGTACACTTTTTGGCTTCAGCTTTAGTCTAAAAAAACTGAAGCAGCACACAATGACTCATATATGAGAAAAGCCCTTTAGCTGTGCAATTTGTTTCAGCTTTAGTCTAAAATGAAACTCTGAAGCAGCACAAGGGTTCAGATAGAGGGAAAGCCTTAGGGTTGTACATAATGTAGCAGAAGATTTTCCCTATTCCGAAGTCTGAAAATGTGCATGAGGAACATTCATTATAGTACTGTTTGACGATGACACAGATGCTAAGGCAGAGGGAATGACACAGTCTGACAAGCTACACATTACAATATTTTCCACATTTATACAATGTTACAAAAACCACATGTATACACTTTTGCAATGGGCATACTGCCTTGTAAGTTAGAGTTGCAAGCAAGTAAAAAAAAGTCTTCCTCTTTGCCAGCCCATAACAGGAAATTGATTTTGAAAATAATTTTGCTTTTCAAGGAACTGTGAATGTGTTATTTTGCTCACATTTTTAGTATTACTAAATATAGTTAGTATTGACTAAATATATTATTTTCATTTTGAGAAGAGACATTCTGGAGTTTGTATGCCTGTCTGTTCTATAGTTGCTAGGGTTATGCCTTTATTTAAAAACATATACATTAAAAGTGTACATTAAAGGGATTACACCATGAATTTTGAACTTTTTTGTGTGTTTTTGGTCTCCCCTACCTCTCTTCTATCCCCAAAATACCCCAGTTTGAACACTCAGGCTTTCACAGCAAATCTGGGGTTTTCTGTGAATTGGTCTCAAAACAGGCCAAACTGATTCCCTCCCGTTTTTCAGTTCCAACCAAAAGAAAAAACTTTTCCCACACAGAACCAGGAGATAACATGCATACAAACTGGCTCAATAGCGCCCCGTGCCAAACAGGACAATGTGGTATTGCAGGTGAAAGTGCTTTATAAGCCAGAGAGAAGTTAGTTGGAATGAGTATATCTGAGGCTTGATTTAGGCTCAAACCTTTTGAAAAACGTTTGAGGGACATAAACAATATGATATTAAATATTTTTATTTTATTTTAAATTCGTGGTGTAGATCCTTTAACAAATTAAGATCTTACACGGTGACATGTCATTTTAAGACATGCTCTGAGTTAAATGCCTTTCTGTACATGGCAGCAGTAGAGAAAAGCAGAATGGAGAGACAATCAATTCAGTCCTGTCATATGTTTAACCCTTGCCTTGTTAGCGAAATGTGTGTATTTTTCGGTGATTTCTTTAGGTAATTTTGGCTGTGATTGTTCCTAGCCATGACATTTGGGAGGAAAGCGTGTTTTTCAAATGTAGTTTCATCCATATCCACTGCATTTTGACTGTGATATGTTTTGTTACATTGGGAGTGTTAACTAGAAGATGTGTAGCTGGTGAGGTTTTATTGCATATGGCCACATCCCATTTCTGATGACCCTTTTTGTCCTAACACAATAGAAAGGGCAGTTTAGTTTTAGTATTATGTATTGACTAAATATATCACATCAAGTGTAAATTATCTTTTTTTTGACCCGTCCCTTTAAATTAAAGTGAAACATGATGTCTGTAATTTCCCTTTTATCTGCAGCAAACTTCATGGACTTTTGTAAAAAAAAATAAGGTCAATCACAAGCACTGAAAATATTTTGTGCCAAAGTTAAGCCAAAGTCAAAGTTAAACTGGTTGAAATTATTTAGATGCTTTATTAACCCCCCTATTGGCGATCCCTGGACCCTAATTTGAGGTTGAATACTTTGTCCACCACTGATTGTGAGCTTGTAGATTGGCGATATTGGCAATTTGTTGATGTACAACATACTGTGTTTATCTGTAGCCTTTATTTTGTTTAGTTGTGATGTAACTACTACACTGAACTGATTTTTCACATCTTATTATGTACGAATACAGATTTGTTGGTGCTCACTGACCTGATGGTTTGTTTTTGTGTTCATAACACGTGCATAGAAACATCAGACATGCTGGCATGTAAAGGTGAAATGCCTTTCTGCCTAGATGGCAGCAGTTGTGAAGCGGAACGTGAGCATAGCTTAAGTTGTTTGCCTTTCAGGTGTTGTTGTAGGAGGCTACACAGTTCCCATTCACACAATAATGTTGGGCTATACCTGTATGTTCACTACTAGAACATTTACCCCAAAAAGTGATGCCAGGACTATTAGGTGGTATAAGTTTTACAAGGAGTAAAATAAGACATTTAATCAAAAGCATTATACCCTGGTTGATGGTAGATTGATTGAATGGTCATCTGATTATTGAAGAGGTATTCCACTTCAAAAACACTTTTAGTGGCACGATGCGTGTCAGGTGAGGACCCAGAAGCAGAACATAGGTCATAGTCCAGTATTTATTAACAGTAAACACAACAGGCTTACATCAAGTGAGGAGGCAAACAGCAGGACAAACACAGGCACAACTTGGATCTGGCAGTGAGTGAGCAGAATGATGTCCAGTCTTATTTGCTGATTAGTGAAGTGGACACAGGTGAGTGTTGTCAGGCAACTGCAGGGCTAATGAGAAAATGGAGACAGGTGTGTAACTGTAATAATAAACTGTATAATGTAACAGAGACAGGGAACCTATGGAGTTACATTTGGGTCTTTATTAACCAAACAAAATAAAACGTTTGAGAGAGAAAACATATTTAGAATGAAAAAAACAAACATATATTGTATAATTATGTATACAATTGTGTTTCATAAACATACATGTTATTGTGCATCAATACTAAGCTATTAAAAATAATAGACAGATTAATATATTCACGCTTTTATATTAAACATACATGTACAGGGTACAGTGAGTAGGGTGGCCGCACTGCCATTTATAAACATACCTTATTAACTGAGAAAAACAATCTGTCAATTCCACAATAATCATGTATACAAGCTATTCAAAATGAAAATAATCATTTATTTAATACATTAAGACAAATGGACATTAAAAAAATATATATATACGTAAAAATATTTGTATATATATATATATATATATATATATATATATATATATATATATATATATCGATGGCCAAAATGCAAAACCTCCTATGTGCAAATTTCATGATTTTCGGATTTCACTGTGGATGAGGACTATAGGCTATGCTGCACATGCTCAGTCTGTCTGCAAGATAGTCCCGCCCCTCATTTTGTCAGAAAAAGTCATTTGACTAAAACCTCCTATCTTGTTCAGTGCCAATTAGTGCTAAAATGTTGAAGCGCAAAACCTCTTATCTGCACCAGAACTAGTTGAGCAGCAGACAGAGCTGAAACTTGGGAATTCTATGTTATGTAGACCGTCTAAATGTCTTTCAGTTTGTAGTCATCTATTATTTTCAAAATAAAAAAGTGTCTTCCCCCCTTACTAGTTAAGTATTTGTTATTAACTCTGTCAAGTTAATTGCATTGCCTTGTTGATTTCTAATGATTAGTGTCAGGTGGTGACACTTTTATCACACCAAGAGTGTGAGTTGATAAAAAAATGTAATGGTAATACTTGATACAGTACTGTAGAATGTCTTGATCTCAAAATGAGCATAAAAAAGCATTATTTAACAAAAATAATGTTTGTTTGTAAGCCTAACTATTTCTAGGTAAAAACCTCCTATGTGCATCTATGTAGATAGGAGGTCATTTTTAGGTATAGATAGGAGGTTTTGGCATTGAACATTTTGAACTTGTGGTTAGAGGTTGTCATTGCTGCTTAAATGTGAACGTCATTGTCGTGATCTTTTATTAATTGCAGATCAAAATCACACATGAACACCGTGGCAGCCAACAACCCTGTGAAAATATTGTGGTGTGTCGGTTGGGGGGTATGAGGGTATGGGTGTGGGATGGGGTTTGGTGTTATAGGGTGTGGGAGGTGTGGGTGGTGGTTAGGGGGGTATGGGGTGGGGGGTGCATGAGGGTTTGGGTGGGTGGAGTTTGGGGGTTGTGGTGTGCTGGTTGGGGGCATGAGGACCGGGGGTTCTGGGAGTGGGGGTAATGGGTTGGGTGGGATTTGCGGGTGGGATGGGGTTTTGAGTTATGGGGGTTGTGAGGTGTGGGCTGGCAGTTGGGGGGTATGGGGTTTGTGGGAGTGGGGGAGTATTGCAGGTGGTGGAGTTGGGGGGTAGAGGGTATGGGGGGGGATTATGTTGAGGGGGGCATAGGCCAGTTAGGCCGGATCATACAAGATAGGGTCTTTGTGATGTGAAAGTGTGGTCTAGCCAACACCAACTCAGGACTCCTGAAGTGGGATGGGGTTTTGAGTTAGGGAGGTGGAGAGGTGTGGGCTGGCAGTTGGGTGGGGGGGGGGGGTTGTGGGAGTGGGGGAGTATTGCAGGTGGTGGAGTTGGGGGGTTAGAGGGTATGGGGGGGATTATGTTGAGGGGGACATAGGCCAGTTTGGCCGGATCATACAGGATAGGGTCTTTGTGATGCGAAAGTGTGGTCTAGCCAACACCAACACAGGACTCCTGAAGTGGGATGGGGTTTTGAGTTAGGGAGGTGGAGAGGTGTGGGCTGGCAGTTGGGGGGGGGGGGGGGTGTGGGAGTGGGGGAGTATTGCAGTAGGTGGAGTTGGGGGGTATAGGGTATGGGGGGGATTATGTTGAGGGGGGCATAGGCCAGTTAGGCCGGATCACACAGGATAGGGTCTTTGCGATGCGAGAGTGTGGTCTAGCCAACACCAACTCGGGACCCCTGAAGTGGGATGGGGTTTTGAGTTATGGAGGTGGAGAGGTGTGGGCTGGCAGTTGGGGGGGGGGGGGGGTTGTGGGAGTGGGGGAGTATTGCAGGTGGTGGAGTTGGGGGTAGAGGGTATGGGGGGGATTATGTTGAGGGGGGCATGGGTTAGTTAGGCCGGATCATATAGAATAGGGTCTTTGCGATGTGTGAGTGTGGTCAAGCCAACACCAACTTGGGACTACTGAATCGCTGCCCTCCACACTCTCCTATCTAGCATCAGGGTCTTGAGCTCTACAGTATTGTTGGCTAAGCTGTTACGCCGAAGTGCATCTACGTAGGTGGTGCACTTCTTGTCTCTCCTGGCTTTGCCCTGGGTTGGCTCTCATAGTGTTAGTTTGCTTGCCACTAGTTATGGGTCCCTGACGCAGTGCCCTGCCTCATCCTTCTCTCTCTGACTTTTTCTGTGACCCATGGTAGGTTCCTGTAGAGGACCACATTTCTGATGTGGTCCGTCCATGTGACTCCTAGTGCCATTCATAGCATTCTTGTGTAGACTCCATCCAAGGCCCTTTCCTGTTGTGCTGTGACGGTCCATGTCTCAGCCCCATACAGCAGTACTGACTCCACTGTAGCTATACGAACAGCCGCCTCTTGAGGTCTTCTCCCATGTCTGATTTCCACACTCTCCTCATCCCATGCAAGGCATTCCAGTCAAGTACCCCCCGGACCTTCAGGTCCTGTTCCATTGAAGCAGTCCAGGCCCAGGTTATTAGAAGTCCTGGACTGCATCGAGTAGTTTGTCTCCATCATCTGAACCATCTTCTCAGGAACTCCATAGGCCCGGAGAATGTTCATCAGATTCCCCCGGTGGATGGTGCCAAAAGCCTTTAGGAAGTCATGAAGGTGATCACCACTGAAAGATTCCGCTCCTTACTCCTTCCAGTATCCTCCTCAGCACCAGTATCTGCCCGAGTTTCTCATTACAGGGTCTAAGATGGGTCTAAGCCGGTTGAGGATCTTCCTGTTAGCCGTCTTGGCAACTTGTGAGCTCAGGCTAATGCCTTGGTGAATTTGCCTGACTTTGGTACTGGATCGATGATCATTTTGCTCCACAGCTTCGGCAGCTTGCTAGACGTGTGTGCTTGATACAATCCAACACCACCTCGTCTATGGGCACATACATCAGAACCTCTGCTGTCACTCCATCTTCCCCGCAGCTCTTGCCTCACTTGATAGTAGCCTTGGCCCTCTGGTACTCATCCATGGTGAACCGTCTGGTTTGGGAAGGTCATGGAAGACAGGATCATCCTCGGATCATCCTCTTCTTCGGTTGAAGGAGGATTTCCTAGGAGTGTTTTGAAGTGCTGGTACCATGTTTCAACTCGTTCCTCTGCGCTTTCTCCCCAGATCTTGGAAGTCTGAGAAGAGCTTCTGCCAGAAATGTCATTGATGAGCTTCCAGCTCTTGCCATGTTTCTGGTTAACATGCACCTCTTTAATGTCCCTGATCTTTTGGGTCAGCTCCCGTCAGTTGCATACACTTGATATAGCTCCTCCTTCCTCCGCTTATATTTCTCCCTCAGACCCTCTCCTTTTTGGTCAGCGACAAAGTCCCTGTGTGCTGCTCTCATCTCCTCCCTGGCTGTGGTGATTCTAGGGTCAAGGCATCCGTCTTTCCTCCTTGCTTATAGGCTCTTTAAGACATTCAATGATCTTACATACTATTCCACTATCCACACCGGACACAAGGTTGGTGATCCAGTTGTATGAGTTAGGGGAGTTGGAGGGCGTGA
Organism: Gymnoscopelus braueri; assembly: GCF_963280865.1. Classification (NCBI taxonomy): domain Eukaryota; kingdom Metazoa; phylum Chordata; class Actinopteri; order Myctophiformes; family Myctophidae; genus Gymnoscopelus; species Gymnoscopelus braueri. The sequence continues at coordinate 21,423,003 of NC_137606.1, read as the reverse complement.
GGGTTTGGGTGGGTGGGGTTTGGGGGGTGTGTTGTGCTGGTTGGGGGGAATGGGGGTTGTGGGAGTGGGGGAGTATTTCAGGTGTTGGAGTTGAGGGTATAGGGGGGATTATGTCGAGGGGTGCCTGGGCCAGTTGTTTTGTAGTCCACCTAATTGTTGTTGTTATTGGAAAAAAGCGTATACAGTCTACTAACCATTTCATCCATTGAAAATGCGCTAGCGTATACCCACGACCACACGCATCTCGTGCAGGGAATGATTATTGTATACCTCAGAAAACAAACCTAGACCACACCACTGATGCAACTGTTTGCAGCTGTAAATGTATGTATTTACAGCCTGTACTATTTATCATTATTTAGTTATGCAATCACTTAACATCACGGTGCAAAAGCTCCTATCTGCAGAATTATCCAGGAAAAGTGGGGGGAAACCTCCTATCTGCATTTGCAATATGAGATCAGTGTAATTAACATAATAATATTGTAATGTAATCCAGAAATCCAGAAACGGTGAATTATGTGATGGGTATCATAAAAAAATAGCATTGTGCAAAAAAGATACAACATTTTGTAGTTTTCTTTTTCATTTTCCCAACAATGTTATTTTTTCAGATAGGAGGTTTTGCATTTTGGCCATCGATATATATATATATATATATATATATATATATTATTATTATTTTATTTATTATTGTCTAATCAAGCAACAATTTCATGGACCCCCTGCAGTACCTCATGGACCCCCTAGGGGTTGCGGACCCCTGTTGAAGACTTGCACTAGGCCATTATGAGCACTTTAAACCTTTACTGTATACATTGAAAATAGCCGATCTACAAGCTCACAACGTGTTGTGAGCTTGTAGATCTGCTATTTAAAAAAAAATCTTGAAGTAAAATGTGAAATGTTGAGGATTTTTGAAACACTAACAACACAAATCTTGTACGGGGCTCCCTGGCACAAAACATTTTCAGATGGGGGTTAGGGACAAATACATATTAATTTGAGGGTCCATGACAAACATAATTAAGAACCACTGGTTAAAATAATTTAAAAATGAAGCCCAAGTCCAAATAATCAACTACACTTTAGAAAAAAGCCCAAAAACCGCAACCCGCAACTACCAATATTTACAAGCAACATTATTAATATTCACAGAAAAATAAGCCCAAATGTCGCTTATAATAAGTGGACATGGCAACACTGGTTTCTGTCTCGGCAGTATCGCATATTTTGTGCTCTTTAGATAGCTCAATAAACGTATACAGTGGACACATTGAAAAGCAACAGAGCAGAAAACAATGTGTGATATGTCTTCTTTTATTTTCCAGAAGCAATTACTTTATAAAGGTCTCAGTCATTCAGAAATATATTTTGTTCATGAGCTGATCCACTGGGCTCTCAATAACTCCAATGCATTCCACTGAACTCACGGCTGCAGTCTGGCTCCCATGGTGCGACGAATCTGCCGGCTGGAATTGCATGATAGCGAAAATGACGTAGATGACCCTACCTTCTTTACATATATCTTGGCCGGAACCCGGAAGAGAATCTCACTGCGCACTACTAGCATCACAGAGTGTAGCATCAGTAGCTTAGCATACTAGCGGCATCAGCAAACAAACACACACGTTTGCAGCCTACTAACAGTCTAACAAATAAATTAAAACATCACACAGATACACATTTTGTCTCATACAGTGTAGCCATGTGTTATGGCCGTTTACACATAATGACAATAACTTCTCCTGTTCTCCATGGCAGAATGCAGAATCAACCAGGCCGACCACAGGCCCAGCCAGGCCGGCCACAGGCCCAGCCAGGTAGACCACGCGCCCAGCAGATGGGACCTATAAGGGCCCAAATGTGTTCTAAGAGCAGCATTCAATTTCATTGGTCGCCGTGCCTATTCAATATCATTGATCCTCAGGACCGCCCGCCCCCCTGCCCCCCCCCCACCAAGCGGGGTAGGGGGCGGGGTTAGAGATGGGAGGCGGGTTCAAAGGAATTTTAAACTGTGCAACGGCAGCCATCTTGTTTCACCCTACTGCAGCTGATAAATAAAACTCCTGCTCCCATAAGGTAAATCTTTTAAACATTAATAGGTTTGATTAAGCTATGGTTTGCTAGCTATCTAACTTAGCAAGGTGCTCATTTCAGCTTAGTTAAAAAGACAAATAAGAGCAATAACAAGACAGAAATTAGCTGTTGGTTTTAAGCTATGGTTTGCTAGCTAACTAACTAAGCAAGGTGCTGATTGTTTTGATTAGCCTAAGCTAATGTTTTCTAGCTATCTAACTTAGCAAGGTGCTCATTTCAGCTTAGTTAAAAAGACAAATAAGAGCAATAACAAGAGATAAATTAGCTGTTGGTTTTACACGTGCCACTCTGCCTTGAAATGCAATGTTATTTAATCATTTTCAAACATAGCTAGCAAGCTAATAAGGCAACTTCTGATACAAGGCAATGCTGTGCCCTAAGAGCAGCAATTTAACTTTGTTCTATTTATACCATCTAAGCTGCCCTGAGAGCAGCATTGACAACGTGCCCCCAGAGCAGCAATTTAACATTGGTTTATGCATATTATTTAAGCTGCTCTGAGAGCAGCATCGACAAAGCAGCAATTTAACATTGGTCTATGCATATCATTGAAGCTGCTCTGAGAGCAGCATTGACAACATGCCCCCAGAGCAGCAATTTAACATTGGTCTATGCATATTATTTAAGCTGCTCTGAGAGCAGCATCGACAAAGCAGCAATTTAACATTGGTCTATGCATATCATTGAAGCTGCTCTGAGAGCAGCATTGACAAAGTGCCCCCAGAGCAGCAATTTAACATTGGTCTATGGATATTATTAAAGCTGCTCTGAGAGCAGCCTTTACAACATGCCCCCAGAGCAGCAATTTAACATAGGTCTATGCATATCATTGATGCTGCTCTGAGAGCAGCATTGACAAAGTGCCCCCAGAGCAGCAATTTAACATTGGTCTATGCATATTATTAAGGCTGCTCTGAGAGCAGCCTTGACAACATGCCCCCAGAGCAGCAATTTAGCATTGGTCTATGCATATCATTGAAGCTGCTCTGAGAGCAGCCTTCACAACATGCCCCCAGAGCAGCAATTTAACATTGGTCTATGCATATCATTTAAGCTGCTCTGAGAGCAGCATCGACAAAGCAGCAATTTAACATTGATCTACGCATGTCATCGAAGCTGCTCTGAGAGCAGCCTTGACAAAGTGCCCCAAGAGCAGCAATTTAACATTGGTCTATGGATATTATTAAAGGTGCTCTGAGAGCAGCCTTGACAACATGCCCCCAGAGCAGCAATTTAACATTGGTCTATGGATATTATTAAAGCTGCTCTGAGAGCAGCATCGACAATCAGCAATTTAACATTGGTCTATGCATATCATCGAAGCTGCTCTGAGAGCAGCATTGACAAAGTGCCCCAAGAGCAGCAATTAACATTGGTCTATGCATATCATTTAAGCTGCTCTGAGAGCAGCATTGACAAAGTGCCCACAGAGCAGCAATTTAACAATGGTCTATGCATATTATTAAAGCTGCTCTGAGAGCAGCCTTGACAACATGCCCCCAGAGCAGCAATTTAACATAGGTCTATGCATATCATTGAAGCTGCTCTGACAGCAGCATTGACAAAGTGCCCCCAGAGCAGCAATTTAACACTTGGTCTATGCATATTATTAAAGCTGCTCTGAGAGCAGCCTTGACAACATGCCCCCAGAGCAGCAATTTAACATTGGTCTACGCATGTCATCGAAGCTGCTCTGAGAGCAGCCTTGACAAAGTCCCCCAAGAGCAGCAATTTAACATTGGTCTATGGATATTATTAAAACTGCTCTGAGAGCAGCCTTGACAACATGCCCCCAGAGCAGCAATTTAACATTGGTCTATGGATATTATTAAAGCTGCTCTGAGAGCAGCATCGACAATCAGCAATTTAACATTGGTCTATGCATATTATTAAAGCTGCTCTGAGAGCAGCCTTGACAACATGCCCCCAGAGCAGCAATTTAACATTGGTCTATGCATATCATTTAAGCTGCTCTGAGAGCAGCATCGACAAAGCAGCAATTTAACATTGGTCTACGCATATCATCGAAGCTGCTCTGAGAGCAGCCTTGACAACATGCCCCCAGAGCAGCAATTTAACATTGGTCTATGGATATTATTAAAGCTGCTCCGAGAGCAGCATCGACAATCAGCAATTTAACATTGGTCTATGCATATCATCGAAGCTGCTCTGAGAGCAGCATTGACAAAGTGCCCCAAGAGCAGCAATTAACATTGGTCTATGCATATCATTTAAGCTGCTCTGAGAGCAGCATTGACAAAGTGCCCCCAGAGCAGCAATTTAACATTGGTCTATGCATATTATTAAAGCTGCTCTGAGAGCAGCCTTGACAACATGCCCCCAGAGCAGCAATTTAACATAGGTCTATGCATATCATTGAAGCTGCTCTGAGAGCAGCATTGACAAAGTGCCCCCAGAGCATTAATTTAACATTGGTCTATGCATATTATTAAAGCTGCTCTGAGAGCAGCCTTGACAACATGCCCCCAGAGCAGCAATTTAACATTGGTCTATGCATATCATTGAAGCTGCTCTGAGAGCAGCATCGACAAAGCAGCAATTTAAAATTGGTCTACGCATATCATCAAAGCTGTTCTGAGAGCAGCCTTGACAAAGTGCCCCAAGAGCAGCAATTTAACATTGGTCTATGGATATTATTAAAGCTGCTCTGAGAGCAGCCTTGACAACATGCCCCCAGAGCAGCAATTTAACATTGGTCTATGGATATTATTAAAGCTGCTCTGAGAGCAGCATCGACAAAGCAGCAATTTAACATTGGTCTACGCATATCATCGAAGCTGCTCTGAGAGCAGCCTTGACAAAGTGCCCCAAGAGCAGCAATTTCACATTGGTCTATGGATATTATTAAAGCTGCTCTGAGAGCAGCCTTGACAACATGCCCCCAGAGCAGCAATTTAACATTGGTCTATGGATATTATTAAAGCTGCTCTGAGAGCAGCATCGACAAAGCAGCAATTTAACATTGGTCTATGCATATCATCGAAGCTGCTCTGAGAGCAGCATTGACAAAGTGCCCCCAGAGCAGCAAATTAACATTGGTCTATGCATATCATTTAAGCTGCTCTGAGAGCAGCATCGACAAAGCAGCAATTTAACATTGGTCTACGCATATCATCGAAGCTGCTCTGAGAGCAGCCTTGACAAAGTGCCCTAAGAGCAGCAATTTAACATTGGTCTATGGATATTATTAAAGCTGCTCTGAGAGCAGCATCGACAAAGCAGCAATTTAACATTGGTCTATGCATATCATCGAAGCTGCCCTGAGAGCAGCATTGACAAAGTGCCCTAAGAGCAGCAATTTAAAATTGGTCTATGCATATTATAAAAGCTGCTCTGAGAGCAGCATCGACAAATCAGCAATTTAACATTGGTCTATGCATATCATTGAAGCTGCTCTGAAAGCAGCATTGACAAAGTGCCCCAGGAGCAGCCATTTGATATTGCTCTGTCTATATTATTTAAGCTGCTCTGAGAGCAGCATTGATAATGTGCTCCCAGGGCAGAAATATAATATTGGTCTATGCATATAATTTAAGCAGCCTTTACAACATGCCCCCAGATCAGCAATTTAACATTGGTCTATGCATATCATCGAAGCTGCTCTGAGAGCAGCATTGATAAAGTGCCCCAAGAGCAGCAATTTAACATTGGTCCATGCATATTATTAAAACTGCTCTGAGAGCAGCCTTGACAACATGCCCCCAGAGCAGCAATTTAACATTGGTCTATGCATATCATTTAAGCTGCTCTGAGGGCAGCATTGACAAAGTGCCCTAATAGCAGCAATTCAATATTGGTCTATTCATATCATTTAAGCTGCTCTGAGAGCAGCCTTGACAACATGCCCCCAGAGCAGCAATTTAACATTGGTCTATGGATATTATTAAAGCTGCTCTGAGAGCAGCATCGACAAAGCAGCAATTTAACATTGGTCTATGCATATCATCAAAGCTGCTCCGAGAGCAGCATCGACAAAGCAGCAATTTAACATTGGTCTATGCATATCATTGAAGCTGCTCTGAGAGCAGCATTGACAAAGTGCCCCAAGAGCAGCAATTTGATATTGCTCTGTCTATTTTATTTAAGCTGCTCTGAGAGCAGCATTGATAACGTGCTCCCAGGGCAGAAAAGTAATATTGGTCTATGCATATAATTTAAGCTGCTCTGAGAGCAGCCTTTACAACATGCCCCCAGAGCAGCAATTTAACATTGGTCTATGCATATCATTTAAGCTGCTCTTAGGGCAGCATTGACAAAGTGCCCTAAGAGCAGCAATTCAATATTGGTCTATTCATATCATTTAAGCTGCTCTGAGAGCAGCATTGACAAAGTGCCCCAAGAGCAGCAATTTGATATTGCTCTGTCTATATTATTTAAGCTGCTCTGAGAGCAGCATTGACAACAAGCTCCCAGGTAGCAATTTAACATTGGTCTATGCATATAATTTAAGCTGCTCTGAGAGCAGCATCGACAAAGCAGCAATTTAACATTGGTCTATGCATATCATCGAAGCTGCTCTGAGAGCAGCATTGACAACATGGCCCCAGAGCAGCAATTTCACATTGGTCTATGCATATTATTAAAGCTGCTCTGAGAGCAGCATCGACAAAGCATCAATTTAACATTGGTCTATGCATATCATTGAAGCTGCTCTGAGAGCAGCATTGACAAAGTGCCCCAAGAGCAGAAATTTGATATTGCTCTGTCTTTATTATTTAAGCTGCTATGAGAGCAGCATTGACAACAAGCTCCCAGTCAGCAATTTAACATTGGTCTATGCATATCATTTAAGCTGCTCTGAGAGCAGCATCGACAAAGCAGCAATTTAACATTGGTCTATGCATATCATCGAAGCTGCTCTGAGAGCAGCATTGACAACATGCCCCCAGAGCAGCAATTTCACATTGGTCTATGCATATTATTAAAGCTGCTCTGAGAGCAGCATCGACAAATCAGCAATTTAACATTGGTCTATGCATATCATTGAAGCTGCTCTGAGAGCAGCATTGACAAAGTGCTCCAAGAGCAGCAATTTGATATTGCTCTGTCTATATTATTTAAGCTGCTCTGAGAGCAGCATCGACAAAGCAGCAATTTAACATTGGTCTATGCATATCATCGAAGCTGCTCTGAGAGCAGCATTGACAAAGTGCCCCAAGAGCAGCAATTTAACATTGGTCTATGGATATTATTAAAGCTGCTCTGAGAGCAGCATCGACAAAGCAGCAATTTAACATTGTTCTATGCATATAGTCGAAGCTGCTCTGAGAGCAGCATTGACAAAGTGCCCCAAAAGCAGCAATTTAACATTGGTCTATGCATATCATTGAAACTGCTCTAAGAGCAGCATAGAAAAAGTGCCCCAAGAGCGGCAATTTAACATTGGTCTATCCATATCAATTCAGGAAGCGAACCTGGACATTTTGAACACACCAAAGTTTTATGTTAGAAATGTTGAGTATGGGTCCCATCATGTAAAAACTGCCAGATGTTAACTTGTTTGTCAACTATATGGACAATATTTCAGCAATTGTGCTGGGCTTAAAAGCACCACATTTGTCCCAGATGTAACCCAGGGCATGCTCTAATTATTTAGCAAGGGTGTCTGAGCTGGCGACCTTTGGGGTCGCCATAGCAGGCAAATCCAATATAGTCGCTACCAAAAACGTTTTTGGCTGTAATATTTGATCCAGATGAACTACAAATGCAAACTTGGTGTCTATTTCATATTTTATTTGTATTTATTTTTTTCTTAAAAAACATACAACTTTGTTGTACTCAAAATGTCTGGTTCACAATGGGACTATATGGGCTGACAAGTAGAGTATAGGCTACAGGCAGAGGTCTGACACAGGTAAAATAACAGGTTTACAATATCAGATTTTAAGTATACCTAAAGTTAAAGACACTCCCACCACGATCTTTGTAATTATTCAGTTGTTCATGTGCCTATGAGGTGACAGTACTTCATTACACCCCCTAGTGTGGTTTTTCAAATTTTATTCGCAATAATGCCTTCTCTTGTTTTTTAAGTTTCCAGTGGCCAATCAAAAAGTAGCATATTAATGACACACTAAAGTCAGCCCCTTTTTACGATACAACATCAGCTGTGGGTGTGGCTAACTTCACCTGGGTCACCAGTCACCTGATAACCAGGCATACTTAATGAACAGGTGGGTGTGGCCACATAAAAACCTAATTTTAACACAATCTTTTTTATCTTATTTTAAGAAATGTTATATATTATTAATACCTGATGATCATGTTTTAGGCTGGAAAGAAATCATGGGAAACTTTACATCTTTAAACTGGTGTGATCAGCAAGCAGGGAACACTGGCAGAGTGAGGCAATATGTAACCATGTCTTGTTAGTGTAAACAGGCACAGGTGTGTGAGTGGACACAGGTGTGTGTGAGCTTTCCTGTGTGAGAGAGCTCCTCTGAGTGCAGGCGTGACACCCAAGTGCTTTAAAGGTATCATGACATTCATTTTCACTTTTTTTATTTTCAATGTTTTATTTGGGGTTTTATGACCTCAATTACACCCAAAAAAACTGAACTTAGAACATTCAGTGGATTTTCTGTGGTCTGGGGTTTTCTGAATAATTAGGCTGAAAAGTAATCTGAGCTTGGCCCTTCGACAGTGAGGTCACAGTCGATTAATCCCGCCCACTCTCCTCCTCGCCCCTCCCCTCCCCTATCCTTTCCTTTGGGGGGGGCGGAGCAGAGGCGATGATTGACAGGCAAAATCCCTCACCAGCGACACCCGCAGGCAAAGATTTCTTTTTTCATTGCAGTTGAAAAGGCTTTAGAAATGTGAGAGAAAAACACCTGCCATGGATCACTGGAATGGAATTTTCACTTAAAACTTTTTGTACACTTTTGAAGGACCAGGACAAAGACTTTGAATGTGGTGTAAAAGTGAATGTCATTAAACCTTTAAAATTGACTGTCTTCTCTCCAAAAGTTATGGATCTTGAAAGAATCCTGCTAAACAAGGACCTCCCAGGGACCATTTGTTTGGGTAAGGTTGGGTCGTTCTCCCTCACCCTGGAGAGTTTCCGTGCCCTCTATGACCCCAAAAAGACAATACCAGATGAGGTATGTATGTATTGTCAAATACTTTTGATTGACTCTTTGGTGCCTAAAAGTGTCAAATGTCTTAATGACAATTTCCTAATTCAACATAGTCTTGTATTTCTTTCCCTGACATCAAACACTCTTCTGTCTCTAGGTAATGGATGCCCTTTTTGTGGTGAAATACAAGGTAAATGTGACTTATATTGAACCATGCATCATGAATTGCTCATGTTATTATTAATATCCACAACTCATACTGTATCTTCATATGTGAAAGGGTCACCGTGAGTATGCTGTTCTGGCCACATCCACGATGACCGCTATCATGGATGGTAATAAAAAGGCCTTCAGCACCTATTTTGTCAGGGTATGTACAATAAGTGTAAATATAAATCACCTGGATGATGCCGTTCAGCCATTAGTGTCAGTCATTATCGGGGAACCTTCTACTTAGAGCAGAGGAATTTCAATGTTTGCATGTTGCATGTTGTGATTGTATTGAAATGCAATCATAACATGATCACGTATAACATCATGATCACAGAAGCCTGCAATTACAGAAGAATCACATCACATTTCTTAAACGTTTTATTTTATTTCATTCATCTTTTCTTATTGTGTATCCCTCCTACTCTTTTTTGATAGAACATGGCACTCCAGTAATCATTGTTATTTAAATAAATCTGAATCCGGCAAGACAATTAGTGTATACAGCCTTGTTGTGTAACTTGTATTATTTTCCTTTTGTGTTATTTACCCCATCCACAGAAGAATATTCGGTAGCACTTTATATTAACTATACACTATAAAGCATTAGTTAAGCATTAGTAAATGCTTAATTCATCATGAACTCATCATTAGTAAAGCATTATTCATACATTACTAAGCATTAGTAAACACGGTTATAAATGTTGAAACTATACACTATTAAGTATTAGTTAAGCATTAGTAAAAACACTTAATTCATCATTAATTCATCATTTGTATAGCATTATTCATACATTACTAAGCATTAGTAAACACAGTTATAAACCTTTCAACTATACACGATTTTCAATTAGTTAAGCATTAGTAAGTACTTAATTCATAATGAATTCATCATTTATAAAGCAATTAAGTACTTAATTCATCATGTATTCATCATTTATATAGCATTAATAATACATTAATAAGCGTTTGTAAACACAGTCATAAGCGTTTTATTGCCCATTGATAACCTAATCTTTAATGTGCTTAATGATTGCATTCTCACACTTTGTAAATGATAGATTCAACATTTATAAATAGGTATTATATCAATTTAGAAACCAGTTATTTATGAGTTGTTAATGGTTCATACGATCATTTAGAAAGTCTAAGTAAACACCATATACAAACCACTTGGATGTATATTTATGCGGACATTTGTACATGGTTAGTGAGTGTGTTAATAAATGTCTTATAAACACTTATTCATACTCAATGAATGATTTATTAAGGTAGTTACTACTTGTTAGTTAAGTATTTTGCGTGAGCCCATCTAAAGTGAGGACTATCTATCCCTTATAAAGCATTTATAAATGAGATAGTGTGAGCCCATCTAAAGTGAGGACTATCTATGCCTTATAAAGCATTTATAAATGAGATAGAAGCAGTGATATAGAAAGTGCCAATATGTATTGCAACAATTGAGACAGAACATGGCCCGTGCAGTGTAAAAATAAAATTTACATTCTTGTGCTGTATGAAAATAAACAAACAATATGCAATGCCATAAACATGTACACATGGCTGATAAATTAAATAAACATTTTACTTCATGAAAATAAACAATAAACAATCTGCTATGCTATAAACATGTAAACATGGCTGATAAATTAAATAAACATTTTACTTTGCAAACATGGCTGATAAATTAAATAAACATTTTACTAACTTTATGAAAATAAACAATAACAAAATCTGCTACACTATGAACATGTAAACATGGCTGAAAATTTTAATTAACATTCTTGTACTGTATGAAAAGAAAAACATTCTGTGTTCTGCCTTCACTATGCATATAGCCACCCTTGCAGAGCTAGGCAGACAGTTCAGGAAGTAAAAAAATAAAAAATCTGTTTGGAGGCAAAGTCTTGTTTTGGGTTTCTTCTTTAAATTATCTTCTTTGGTTTTTCTTATTTGTAGAACAGCAATGACATGGAAAACACAGTGAATGGATTTGTTAAAATGTGTACTGAATAATGTTTTCCACAGTAAATATTTTAACTTTTTAACAATGCTTCTAAAGAAATGAATTAACTTGCAAACATGAATTAAGCAGCTAAACATTCACACAGTTGCAATGATGTGAAATTAACATGTACATAAACACATCCTTGGTTGTGCTGGAAATAATAATATGCAAATCTCTCCCAATATGCACAAATAAATCACTTGAGTGAAAATAAAAACACAACATTGCTCCCTATAATGGCATTACAGCATTAGCTCAGAGCAGAATAGCCTATAAGCTAACATGATACACAGCAGCCTGCAGCCTAATGGCTAACAGGCTAACAGGCTAGGCCATATGACTGGTACTGATTAGCAACAAACATGATGTTTTTACCACAGACAGAATACACAGTTGGGCTGTGAAAAAGGTTCTAGCAATCATGTTTCATCATTACTGAGACAATACATCACAAGGCCAGTACTTACAGACACAGCTGCACATAGCTTTGCTCTATGCTAAACAGGAAGTGAATGCATACTGCAGGTGTTGCCAGATTTTGCAAAAAAAAACAAGTGGCCAGGTCTTTGAAAACAAGCCCAAAAAAGCAAGCAACTTGGCTCAGTTTTACCACTTTACATCGGCAATTTGAAAATAGCAGATCAACAAGCTCATAATGTGTCACATCAAGACACGTTGAGAGCTTGTAGATGTGTTATTTTCAAAAAAATATTAGGAAAAAAGTAAAATATTTTCAAAAAATATTTTTCCTTTCCATGAACATTTTTGGGAACCACTGGTTTAAAAAAAACATTAGAAAGTAAGCCCAATGAAGCAACTACACTTTAAAAAAAAGCCCCAAATTGTTTATTATAAGCAGACATGGCAACACTGGTAAACAGGAAACACATTGATATCCCCTACCTGGCCACACCCACAGTGGGCAGGTAGGTGGACAATGTTATACAATGTAATAAACAATTTTTTTTTTTAAGTGTAGTTGCTTAATTGGGCTTGCTTTCTAATGTTTTTTTTTTAAAACAGTGGTTCCCACATTTTTTCATGAAAATATTTAACTTTTTTTCCCAATATGTTTTTGAAAATAACAGATCTACAAGCTCACAACGTGTCATGATGTGACACATTGTGTGCTTGTTGATCTGCTATTTTCAAATGGCCGATAGCTGGTAAAACTGAGCCTAGTTGCTTGCTTCTTTTGGGCTTGTTTTCAAAGACCTGGCCGCTTGTTTTTTTTGCAAAATCTGGCAACACCTGCAGAATGCATTCACTTCCTGTTTAGCATAGAGCAAAGCTATGTGCAGCTGTGTCTGTAAGTACTGGCCTTGTGATGTATTGTCTCAGTAATGATGAAACATGATTGCTAGAACCTTTTTCACAGCCCAACTGTGTATTCTGTCTGTGGTAAAAACGTCATGTTTGTTGCTAATCAGTACCAGTCATATGGCCTAGCCTGTTAGCCTGTCAGCCATTAGGCTGCAGGCTGCTGTGTATCATGTTAGCTTATAGGCTATTCTGCTCTGAGCTAATGCTGTAATGCCATTATAGGGAGCAATGTTGTGTTTTCATTTTCACTCAAGTGATTTATTTGTGCATATTGGGAGAGATTTGCATATTATTATTTCCAGCAAAATCAGGGATGTGTTTATGTACATGTTAATTTCATATCATTGCAACTGTGTGAATGTTTAGCTGCTTAATTCATGTTTGCAAGTTAATTCATTTCTTTAAAGGCATTGTTAAAAAGTTAAAATATTTACTGTGGAAAACACTATTTAACAAATCCATTCTATGTGTATTTCATGTCATTGCTGTTCTACAAATAAGAAAAAACAAAGAAGATAATTTAAAGAAGAACCCCAAAACAAGCCTTTTTTTGGGTTGTTTTTACCTTCTGATGTTAACTGTCTGCCTAGCTCTGCAAGGGTGGCTATACCCATAGTGAAGGCAGAACCCAGATTTTTTTTTTTCATACATACAGTACAAGAATGTTTATTACATTTTTCAGCCATGTTTACATGTTTATAGCATAGCAGATTCTGTATGGTTTATTTTCATAAAGTACAATAATATTTACTTAATTTATCAGTTATGTTTACATGTTTATAGCATAGCAGATTGTTTATTGTTTAATTTTCAGAAAGTACAATGTTTATTTAATTTATCAGCCATGTTTACATGTTTATAGCATAGCATATTGTTTATTGTTTATTTTCATGCAGTAAAATGTTTATTTAATTTATCAGCCATGTGTACATGTTTATAGCATTGCATATTGTTTGTTTATTTTCATACAGCACAAGAATGTTTTATGTTTACACTGCACGGGCCATGTTCTGTCTCAATTGTTGCAATAAATATTGGCACTTTCTATATCACTGCTTCTATCTCATTTATAAATGCTTTATAAGGCATAGATAATCTTCACTTTAGATGGGCTCACGCTATCTCATTTATAAATGCTGTATAAGGCATAGATAGTCCTCACTTTAGATGGGCTCACGCAAAATACTTAACTAACAAGTATTAACTACCTTAATAAATCATTCATTGAGTATGAATAAGTGTTTATAAGACATTTATTAACACACTCGCTAACCATGTACAAATGTCTGCATAAATATACAACCAAGTGGTTTGTATATGGTGTTTACTTAGACTTTCTAAATGATCGTATGAACCATTAACAACTCATAAATAACTGGTTTGTAAATTGATATTATACCTATTTATAAATGTTGAATCTATCATTTACAAAGTATGAGAATACAATCATTAAGCACATTAAAGATTAGGTTATCAATGGGCAATAAAACGCTTATAACTGTGTTTACAAACGCTTATTAATGTATTATTAATGCTATATAAATGATGAATTCATGATGAATAAAGTACTTACTTGCTATGTAAATGATGAATTCATGATGATGTAAATACTTAATAATGCTTAACTAATTGTAAATCGTGTTTAGTTGAAAGGTTTATAACTGTGTTTACTAATGCTTAGTAATGTATGAATAATGCTATACAAATGATGAATTAATGATGAATTAAGTGTTTTACTAGTGCTTAACTAATACTTAATAGTGTATAGTTGCAACATTTATAACTGTGTTTACTAATGCTTAGTAATGTATGAATAATGCTTTACTAATGATGAGTTCATGAGGAATTAAGCATTTACTAATGCTTAACTAATGCTTTATAGTGTATAGTTATTATAAAGTGCTACCATTCTTCAAAACTGCAAAGCAGTAATGGGCCCCTTTTTGGAGGGTGGTGACCATTGGACCTTTGTAGTAAGTAAACCCACTGTACCAAACACACATTCTGCCACAGAAGTAAGTCATTCAGTAAGTCAGTGAGTAATGATGGGTGAGCTGTTTTGCTTCCAGTTTCTAAGGACAGAGACATTATGAAGGTTAATGACAGAAGGGGTTATCTTAATGATGGCAAATCTCACACATGATGGTATAATGTGAAACCATTATTAGTAATGACAACATAGTAGTTATCAGATTGGATTTGATGCTACATCACTTCTATCTTCCTTTTTTAGCATTGCAACTTTGAAAGTTCAATAATTACGTACTGTAATTCATTGGGGGAAACAGAGGCCACCAAAAAAATGATTGGGCACAACTGGGGGTAAGTATTGATTGTATTGCCACATTACTGAACGGATCCACAGACGAGGCCTTAGCCTCCACTGCCTTTTTTTTACTCCTAAAACAGAAAAAGCTTACAGAAAGTGTTTTATGTGGACACACACACACACACACACACACACACACACACACACACACACACACACACACACACACACACACACACACACACACACACACACACACACACACACACACACACCTGTCCATTAAGTAGGTATAGCTGGTTTTCAGCTAGTTGGTGACCCAGCTGAAGTTAGCCACACCCACAGCTGTTATTGTATAGTAAAATATACAGGGGAGATATATTTGCATATTATAACCACACCTGAGGGTCTATTAGAGTATTGCTAACTCCATAGAGGCATAGATACATACAAAATTTATGACACCTTTTTTGTTGTGGCTATTAGAAAATTTGCTTCCCAAAAACGTCCTGGATGTGGACCATGGGAAGTCTCCTCATTTCCCCACAGCCTACAGAAGGACAATGGGTCGCAGCACAATTTACGGTACACTAATTTGACATAATAAGCCGTTATTACAAATAATGTGTTTCTTAATAGCAATAATGTTTTTTTATTAGAAAGAAATAAACGTGGTTATACCCTTATTTTCCACTATTATCCCTTAATTATGTTCTAATTAGAAATTGAATGAAACGTACCAAAAGGTGTTATTAGAAATGGTGTTCTCTGCTATTAGACAGAAACAAACACAGTTATACTTTAATTATGGAACATAATTCCTAGAGGCTAACAAAGCCTAATAAGACCTAACAAAGCCTAATAAGACCTAACAAAGCCTAATAAGAACCCCGCAACTACTAACTACACAATGTGATGTTAGGCTAGCTACTATTAGTCTACTGTAAGGGTTTCGTTAGAACAAATGTGTTCTTTATTAGGCCTTTATTTAATGTTATTTCCACTTACTTCAAGTTACTTTACATATAGTTACAACAAAACTGTACCGTAAATTGTACATCAGCCATTCCGGGCTAACTTCATGACACATTATATTCTTCCTACCTTTTTTGCTTAATGAAAATTATTATGTGTGTAACCCCTGTGTAATTTCCCCAGCGTTAATATGTGCCTATTTCAAAACCCTAGTAGTAGGCAGGCAATTTAATAAGTCAACAGGTCTTTAGAAGCTAGTACCACTTTAAGAGATCAGTCTAACTTGTAGCTCCGACGGAACCTCTCCCTCCGCTGTATAGCTCCGAGATGAGGTTCCTCGTTTCTCGGTGCCGTTTTAGCAGAACGTTGTCGCACATTTTCCACTTTACATGTTTCTTACCCCTTTCTGCACATTGTATCCAAAAAGTAAAGGTTTTCTGCCATGCTCTCAGATGTTTTAAGTTCTAGCGCACAATAAAATCTAGCCAACGAGTTGAAAAAAGTATTTAATTTGCCTCTGTCCTTATCCGTTTTTTAAGACATTGCCCAAGAGTTGCGCCCGTAGAGATAACATTACTGATTCCCCTACTGGTCAAATGTTGAATTGCATCTTCTAATGCAAAATATTATGGAACCGGCTGAGGACAGAGGCGAATTAAATACTTTTTACAACTCGTTGGATAGATTTTATTGTGCGCTAGAACTTATAATATCTGAAAGCATGGCAGAAAACCTTTACTTTTTGGATACGATGTGCAGAAAAGGGTAAGAAACATGTAAAGTGGAAAATGTGCGACAATGTCCTGCTAAAACGGCACCGAGAAACGAGGAACCTCATCTCGGAGCTATACAGCGGAGGGAGAGGTTCCGTAGGGACTATCTAACTTGTTGACTGATTGGTCTTTATGACGGTCCATCACTTTTCCAAGCATATGATTGGTTGGGGGGCGGGACGTCCTGGGATGTGTGCGTGCTTAGCCAATTTTAGAGGGAGAGGTTTTGGTGTGTGTGTCTGAAGGACTCACATAGTGTATTTAAACGGGAGCATTACGTGACAATCGTACCACTTAGTGCATAAGTGATGAATGAGTTTACTCATCTGTATTGATAGTGTTTAATATTTATCCTGTTTGGAGTCAAGACGAGTCCTGGTTTTAACGTTACTGTAGTAAGCAGGCGTCTCGAGTTACACTGTTGTTAGCCTCTCATGCTAGCTGAGCTAACGTCCAGTGTGAGAAGCAACACCGGGATCGTTTTGGAATATAAAGACTTTCGGACACTTGTTTTATGTATTTTATTCAACGTTTGTCAGAGAAATGTATTATTGTTAATTGTCAAGGTTTGTTTTAGTGTCCTTAATTTTTCCCCCCCTAAAGTGCTTAAAAGAAATGTGTCCATAATACTGGATTTCATTGTCAAAATGGCTTATTTTGCAGTGAGTGAAAATAAAATAATAAGCTGCAGCAATTGTTTCAATGTATTAAGCTTTCCGAGTTGATGTTATGATCTATACAGCAACCAGCCAAGGGTGTGTTTAGGCTATTTTTATCTTCACCTAGCCAAATGTATTGAGAAAGTAGCCTAAGTTAATGTGCCTCATGTTTTATAATATGTAATAGTGAGCAGTATAGCATTCATGTGCAATGGGCTTCCATAACATTTCTGGAGCAGGTAAGTTATTTGGAAGTAGGCCTACAGTTTGTCAGAAATTAGACTAATAATCAGCGAATATTTATATATAACGAGCATGCATTCTCCTTTCATGACGTTAGCATGGACTGGCTGGTGTACAATTTACGGTACAGTTTTGTAGTAATGAGAAGTAATTTGTTCCTAATAACAACATAATAATTTTTGTTAAGTAAAAAGGTAGGCAGAAGTATAATGTGTCATGAAGTTAGCCCGGAATGGCTGATGTACAATTTACGGTACAGTTCTGTAGTAATGAGAAGTAATTTGTTCCTAATAACAGCATAATATTTTTTATTAAGCAAAAAGGTAAGCAGAAGTATAATGTGTCATGAAGTTAGCTCGGAATGGCTGATGTACAATTTACGGTACAGTTCTGTAGTAATGAGAAGTAATTTGGTCCTAATAACAACATAATAATTTTTATTAAGCAAAAAGGTAGGCAGAAGTATAATGTGTCAAGACGTTAGCACGGAATAGCTGGTGTACAACTTACGGTACAGTTCTGTAGTAATGAGAGGTAATTTGTTCCTAATAACAACATAATAATTTGTATTAAGCAAAAAAGGTAGGAAGAATATAATGTGTCATGAAGTTAGCACGGAATGGCTGATGTACAATTTACGGTACAGTTCTGTTGTAATTATATGTAAAGTAACTTGAAGTAAGTGGAAATAACATTAAATAAAGGCCTAATAAAGAACACATTTGTTCTAACGAAACCCTTACAGTAGACTAACATCACATTGTGTAGTTAGTAGTTGCGGGGTTCTTATTAGGCTTTGTTAGGTCTTATTAGGCTTTGTTAGGTCTTATTAGGCTTTGTTAGGTCTTATTAGGCTTTGTTAGCCTCTAGGAATTGTGTTCCATAATTAAAGTATAACTATGTTTGTTTCTGTCTAATAGCAGAGAACACCATTTCTAATAACACCTTTTGGTACGTTTCATTCAATTTCTAATTAGAACATAATTAAGGGATAATAGTGGAAAATAAGGGTATAACAACGTTAGTTTATTTCTAATAAAAAAACATTATTCCTAATAAGAAACACATTATTTGTAATAACGGCTTATTATGTCAAATTAGTGTACCGTAAATTGTGCTGCGACCAAAATATATTAGATCAGTGAGATGTCAAACATTTATGTCTTCAAATGAATTACCAGTTTGCCGAACGCCTGCTACATGGCGAAAAATACCAGTTCCAGGACCCTCAACAGAAGAGGAAGGAACTGGCAGCGGAGCTATGGGCAGCGTTAGGTGAGCGTAATCTTTGTCAGGTATTTTTGCAATATCATAGCTTAAAATGTCAGCTTTCAAATGAAATATTTGGCATATATGTGTATTCTACAGATCGATCCAAAACATGTGGCTGCGGCTACATGTTTACGAAAGGAAAGGAAGGAAACGGGGTAGGCTTACACAGGTTTTTAGTTATTACATTTGTGCATTGTTAGTTAAATCAGACATTATCGCATTTTAGAATTTATTCTGATTCTGATAAATCCCATAATTGAGTTTATAAGATGAAATGTGTGACGTGCACCGGCTATTTCCACCCCCACTGCCTGGAGAAGGACCGGTGCTTAATTTGTGCATGTGAGTTAAAGCTAAACTTCAAATGTTTTCCATCCTATTGCTTTCATCACAATGCTTGTTCTGCCATTTATCAGGACTCAATGCAACATGTGAGGTGTTTCAGGGTTCCTCCTTAGGTATGGGAATTCTGGAAAACAATGGGTTCAGATGTTTCTATTTTCCAGGTTTGGAAAAGTATAAATAGGAAAAGACAAAATCTGTTTCTATTTTTAAACAACAAATACAACAGACAAAACATAAATACAATATACAATGAAAGACAATAAAATAAACAAATAACAAGACAACAAACAAAAAGGGGGGAGATCAACCTATTTACATTTATACCAGTTCCATTTTCCCCAACGTTTTTTTTTATATCTCTGCTTTATCCCTGAGATTATACGTCATTTTTTCCATGAGATGTATGTCTTCTATAATGTCCATCCAGTGTTCCTCTCTGGGAGGATCTGCTTTCAGCCACCTTCTTGTGATGGCTTTTTTAGCCGCCGTGTCAGAATTTTGAACAGATATATGTCCTCTTGTCCTATTAAATCCTCTGGTGTCAGTCCGAGATATAAAATCTGAGGGTCACAGGCGATCCGATAATCCATAACTTCCTCCAAAATCCGTACAACCCTGTCCCAAAATATATGTATCTTCTCACATGACCAAAATATATGAGAGTGATCGGCGTTCAAATGTCCACACTGTCTCCAACAATATTGCTGCTTTCCCAATTATTTACTTTTGATTTTTGGTGTATTAAAAAAACATATCAAATTCTTCCACCCAAATTTCACCAACTGGGGTGCTGCTAGATGACTAGGTTGACTGCAGAATAAGGTACAGTAGTAGAGTACAGGCTAGTTATGTCACATACAGAATACAAGATCATGATGTCTCTGGGATCGCACATGACAAGATATTTCACCAGGAGAATCCTGACAACGCAAACACGGGCTCACACTAGCTGTATTGTTTTTATACACACTCGCACATCGATGAGTCATTCTCCAAAATTGGTTCAATGATTTATATAAAGTCAGATTTAACAACTTTACGTCTTCACGTCTATATCAAATCATTTCATTTATTCAGCCCACTTTTAAAAACAATACAAAAAACAGTAAACATGTTACATATGAGGGAAAAGTGCCAGTAGTAGGCAAAAAGCCCAAAGGGCTTTTACGACGCCTCTGCCATTGTACAACATACAGTAAAGCATCTCCACCCTGTGGGCTGTTTGTTCTCCAGCTTATCCCTGTTTGTCACTTATGTTTGCCTACATGTCTAGTTATTTTTTGTGTATTTATACTCATTTGTTGTTTGATTGTGGCTTTATCCTTGACTCCTTGTATTTAGATCTCGTTTATCAGTATGACTCTGAATTTCCCTGCATTTGCCTCTCATCCTGAATTTGGGTTGCAGGTAACATCAGGACTCCACCCCCACAGACCGTTGACCCCGACCTGCCAGCGACCACTACTCCCTCCCAGGATATCCCGACCCCACAGACCGTTGACCCCGACCTGCCAGCGACCACTACTCCCTCCCAGGATATCCCGACCCCACAGACCGTTGACCCCGACCTGCCAGCGACCACTACTCCCTCCCACGATATCCCGACCCCACAGACCGTTGACCCCGACCTGCCAGCGACCACTACTCCCTCCCAGGATATCCCGACCCCACAGACCGTTGACCCCGACCTGCCAGCGACCACTACTCCCTCCCAGGATATCCCGACCCCACAGACCGTTGACCCCGACCTGCCAGCGACCACTACTCCCTCCCAGGATATCCCGACCCCACAGACCGTTGACCCCGACCTGCCAGCGACCGCTGCTCCCTCCCACGATATACCAGGTACACTAGCACTTACTGGTCTCGGGCTACACACTAAGCACCATGATAACCAGACATGGTGGTCAGAGACTGTACTGTAGGTGTTTATCTGCCAGACGATAATGTTCAGGCTGTGAATGAATATTCTAAACCTGTTTATTAAAAACACCACTTTTGTAATGTTACATTTTTACTGCAGGTCCTTACGGTGCAGTGGGCCATGCTGTGCCAAGCACAAACAAAAGAAAACGTTGTGCAGGTACAGTGATCAATTCAGTTCAAACTAGAGTGTGTGTGAATGTATCTAAGTGAAATGTACGACACACCTGTGTCATTGCTAAAGGATAACCATGTTAATCTGTGTGTGTGACCCAGTAGGGTTGAAACATAGCTTTTTATACAGTCCATTTATTGGTACATATTTATTTATAAGGCCATTCTTGGACTAAACGTAATTGTCAGGTTTTATTCAGCATAGAAGTCAGATACTCCTTGACTTAAGGTCAATAACATTAAGATTTTAATTTGTAACTTTTATTGAAATCTCAACATGGTTTAATGTGACTGTTGATATTCAGATGATCAGGATGAAGATACTGCGGATGAAGACTCTACATTGGAGACAGAGGGTATTTATTGAAATGTGCACACAAATGTACTTTTAACAGGTTTTATTTTCAACAAAACAGTATGTTTTTGATAATGTTTCAAGGGATTAAAGCCCCATTATGATGTTTTTTTCTGTTTGGGTAAAATGCCCCACCTATGTACAATCAGATATTGTTTTCTTATTCTTCTACACCTCTCTACTTTGCTTGCCTTTCTGTAGTGGTGTTAATGCAGTGGTTGACTGAAACAAATCGGCTCCAAATATTTGCGAATGCTCTTGCTAATTAGCTATTTGTGCTGCTAATAAAACTTCCTAAATACTTCACAATGAAGGCACTCAGTTTGATTCTCAGCTGAAAAGCTTTGAAGGAGCTGTATAGGAAATCCACTGAAAATTCTTAACAATGTCAAGTAACTTTTTCTTTTTAACTCTTGAATATTGTAGGTGGTCTCTATGTAGACAGCCTGTTGAAAGTGGCTTCATCCAAAAAAGCAAAAAGGTTAGTAATGCTATTCGTGGGTTTCATTTGTAGTCCTTTAGCGGCCATATTGAGGACCAACACAGGTGATATCACCTGTGTTGGTCCTCAATATGGCCGCTAAAGGACTACAAATGAAACCCATGAATTACCTAGGGTTGGGATGTGTGTGTGTGTGTGCCTGTTTATATGAATTACATCAACACAGAGTGTACTTCAGACCACATGGCCCATGGGTTCCCAAACCTTTCAGGGGTGCATGGTATTTGTCAGACAGGCCAATAGTCAGACAACCTAAAGACAACCTAACCCTAACCCCATAGTAACCCTATGTCTGACTATTGGGATGTCTGACTAAAGGCCTTTTCACACTGGTGCGTTCTTTCGCTGCGTTTTACGTTTCCGAAACTTGCAGGACACAACTCTGTCACCTGAAGGACACAACACTGCTCCAAAAGGCTAGAGACAGCTGCGAAAACTGAAAAAATCTACCCTGGTCCGAAAAAACTTTATACGGACGAAATATTCGGCGGCAGTGTGCAAACGTGATTGACATAAAGTGAGGTTGATTTCTTTTTTGTCGTGCTCCGACATTCGCGGCAATATTCGGCCGAAAAAACGCAGCAGTGTGCAAAGGGCTTAACACTTGCCTCCCACCTTACAGTCGCCAACCCTAAATTAATGCTGCCATTGACTCGCGATCCCAACCTAACCTTGGAGTTAGGTTAGGTTAGGTATGCTCATAAACATGCACATAATAATGCACATGCACGAAATGTTTATAGCTAAGGACTATATTACTGGTTTTGTAACAATTATGGTTAATGATTTTAAATTGAATGAATTTCATTCAGGTGTGGTGTTTGTAAAAAATATTTGCGACCCCACCGCCAGTGTCGTCCTGCTTTAAATATCAGCATGTTTTGATAAAACATTGTGGGTGCTAAAGAAATGATGCACCTTTATTTTGACTATCATGCAAAATGCCGAGCTAAAACCATCAGCTTGTTTGGGTGTGTCATTTTGAAGTGGTGTTCACTAATAGCTTAACTACAAGCTCCATAGTTATATGCAGTATGTGCTGTGCAGTGCCAGAAAATGTAAGCCATTGTATATAAAGTGATGCCTTTAGTAAAGATCCTGGTCTATTTGTAAAGTGCCTTGCGATAACGCTTGTGATTTGGCACTATAGAGTACCAAAGTAACGATGTCACTCGCTCATCCACTGGTTCAAACAACTAATTTATCTATAAAGAATAATATAATCATGGGGGGGGGGGGTTGAGAGCCAGGTAGGATGCATAAATTACATCAGACTTTGGTACTCTATAAAGAAAGAAACTGTATTGATTTATTGATTGATTATGCTTGCACAGGAACTTTGTTTCTGTTGAGGAGCTGCGGAGGCGGTGCTCTGCCCCCGAAAAATGTTCCCCTAACCTTATGGTGCAATACTTGAGGAGGGCCAAATCCAAAAAAAAACAACTTGAGAGGAGGCTGAAAGAGGCAGGGGTAGAGTTGGCCCCTTATGCCTCAAACACCACAATGTGCACCAAACTGGTCGAAGGTAACAACATGTCTGTAGTCAGTACCAGTTCTCAAAGGTGTGCATTTGAATTATCCTGTTTGTATCTTTAAAATTAAAATTACATAAGTTGTTGAATAATATTTAGTACAACTCAAGGCAGCACGCCAACCCTGATCAGGTGACCAGTCACATGCACTCCTCGCCTGATCAGGGCAGGCTATATGAAGTTCTCTGCCTAGCTGTTCATTCCTGGCTTCTCTCTTTGCTTTGCTGCTCTGCTGCAGTTGCTGCATGTCTCTCTGCTGTCCGTTGCCTCGCTGTTTGCTGCTGTCCATAAAGTTTTGCAATCTCACCGTCTCCCCTGCATGCACCTGTAGGCTGTTTCTAGATTCCCTTTTGGAGTCTTAATTCATTCCCTGTAATTCAATTTGGCATACTGTATAGCTCAAATGTGCATGCTTACTTTTTATTTTCCATTTTTTGTATACATTCTTTTTTTTTTGGTATATGTAATTTAAAAAAATGATGCAGGATGAATTAAACAAGTAAAGAACTTGTAGATAAATGAAATCAATAACATGTAATGCAATGTACGAACCTGCAATAAAGTATTAAAAAAAAAAAAATGTGCATGCTTACAGGGAATTCAAATATCAAATATCTATGCTCGGGGTGGGCTATTTGTTTATACCTGTTCATTCCTGGCTTCTCTCCTTGCTGTGCTGCTGTTGCTGCCTCTCTGCTGTCAATTGCCTTTGACTGAACTGTATATGTGTGCTTGCACACTTTAATTTTAGTACAAGGAATGTGATAAAACTGCTTCCTTTTTACTTTGCAGAAGACTGCACAGGGTTGGCAGATGATCTTTGCCACTTGACTAAACATGTGCCAATCCCCAAGATAGCGGACGAGTTGGCCGAAGGTTTGGAGCATCTTCACATCAACACGGCCTTGGAAAATGTGGATGACCTAAGGTAAATCCATGTAGATGTCTCCATGTATTTGTCTGTCACCCACCATCTTAAATATATATTGTTCGATGGACCCCAGAAGCAAATATTTGAATTAATGTTTGAAGACCCTTTGGATCTCCTCCAGGAAACTACTGTAAACACACAAGTTTTGACATCTGAGACCGGTTCATAATACTGTACATACAACACATCAAGGATGTAGTGAAAGCATAGTGATTCCAAAATTATAGCATGCACACCTGAAGAAAATCTGTAGGAGCAACGTAAAACAATGTGTTTAGCAGAAATCGGCCTCATGGTGGCGCTATAATACACTATAATAATTTGAATTAATTATAATAACTGATATAATGCATTATAGTGTTATTTTAAGTTACTATAAGTATTATTGGATGTTTAAGTAAAGTGGGGAAAATATTACATTAAATCTATGCAAGAACAGCTAACAAAAGCTTTCTGCCAAAACATTCAAGAATGTCATTCCTTTACTTAAAGCCTCCAACCACTTACAGTGACATACATACATATAATGCATTATACCAATGTACTGCAGATGATACTGTGCTTCTGCTATTATAAACAAGTGCTTCTGCTGTAGTATTTACAAGTGCATCTGTTAGTAGTATATATACAGTAAGTGCTTCTACTGTATACAAGTGCTTCTGTAATAAGTGTTTTCTGCAGAAAATAGCTTGGCCTTATTGTACATTTACATACCTTGGTATATACCGTGTTTCTCAAACTTTTTCAAGTCAAGGACCCCCAAATTTATTTGAATTTGGCTGCGAACCCCCATCTGAAAATGTTTTGTACCAGAGACCTCCAGAAGAGATTTTTTTTTTGTTCAAAATCATTCAAGATTTTCAAAAACAGTTTCAATATTTTTCAAAATTTTTCAAAAATAGCAGATGTACAAGATGTACAAGCTCGTAGATCTGCTATTTTTGAATAGCAAACATGTAAATGGATAAAGTGGTTAAAATTATTGTAATGTTAACTACTTTTGCTGGGGACCCTGGGGGTCCCCGGACCCCACATTGAGAACCACTGCCTTACACCTACACTTGTTTTTCTCTCTTGCCATTGTTATGTTATGTTTTATGCTGATGTTGGTACTTGTTGAAGTTTTCTTAGTCTTATTTTGTATCAAATCTTAGTTTTTTTTTATTATTGTCATAGTATGTTGTTGTGGCACAGTAGCCTACTTTTGAGGACCTCACTTACTTGCATTTCGCTTCTTGCACCAGTATGAGTAGCCTAGTGACAAATAAACCTTGATTCGTGCCAGTTATAATGCATTGTACAATAATTATAATGTATTTTACAACTATTGAAAATGATATAACAGGTGTGTGTGGCCACAAAACATAATTTTAACACCTTCTGTACACTATTGGAAAAAACTTCCAAGTATAATGTTTTGGGGTAGGAAAAAATGGCAGGAAAGAAAGTCAGTTCAGTCTTTGTATGTTGTCTGGTTCAGGAGATAGGAACATCGTCCTTGTGTGGACATTTCAAAGTCGTCACCAAATGAATCCCATGGGACATCAGTTGACCTGGGCAACAAGAAGAAATCTTAAATACACACCATTAGGGTCCTAAAACAGGGAAGAAGAAATATAGATTTTTTTTTTTTACATTTTCTTTGTTTTTGTTTAGTTTCTGAAACTGAAATGGAGTCAAGACGTGCTTGAATCTGAATAATAATGACCAAGTAATCAATTCATTGGGTCAATGTGGGTTGGATAGGTGTAAAAAAGGGTTTACGAACCCCTTGGGACATCATTTGACCAGTGCAACAAGAAGAAATCTTAAGTAGACCCCATTAGGGTCCTAAAAGAGAGAGTTAAAAAACAATACACCTTAAAAGTTTAGTAAAGTTTAGTACAAAGAGAAATACAGATGTGATAAATTATTTGAACTTTTTGATTTTCATGTCCTGAAATACTGTCAAGATGTGCTTGTATATTAATAACCACTTTAATGAGTTCAGTGGGAACCATTTTATGGTTCTGTTTGGGGATAGGTGTTAGAAAAGGTTAAAAATAAACCCATGGGACATTATTTGACCAGGGCAACAAGAAGAAATCTTAACTAGACAACACAAGCGTTCTATCAAAACGGGTTACAGAGATGTAACCTTCTAGTGCTCTGGGGGCCTCTCCCCTGGCCTATTGCATACTGTACAGTACACTCTTGCGTTTTTGTGCTATTCAGTTTATATCTTCCAGCAGACAGATGACAGCAAATCACATTCTTAATCATTTATTGTACATTAGTTAACCAACAATATGAAACTACATTAATTGAACCCTAATGTTTTCATCCAGTGGGGGACATGACTGTAGAGCTGGTTTAAAACCGGGAAAGCATCTGTGTCCAGCAACGGTGGAAAAAGTTGCCCGGAATTAAATTATTTACCTGAGTAAAAGTACAAAAGTATTGGTATCAAAGTGTACAGGGTATGCTCATTAACATTATCACCCGGAAGTTATGCGAAAACATCTAAGTGGCAAAAAATAAAAAAATGAAAAAATACTTTCTGGCCTTGACAGCCCATACATCCAAACAGAAAAGCCCTGTTTTAATTCAGTCTGATTGCATTAACCAATGTTAAACTCACTTTGCCACTCCATTTCCCATTCACTTTATACATGTTCATACCCTCTATACAAATATATATTTTTAAATATAGCAGATCTATAAGGTCACAATGCATCACAATATGACGCATTGTGAGCTTGTAGATTGGCTATTTTCAAAGACCAAAATGTACATAGGGATGAAGTGGTTAATGTATATTTGTAATCAAAATCTACAAAGTAACTAAAAGTAGCAAAGTAGTAACAAGTTTAAGTAATTGTACTGGAGTAAAAGTACAATATTTGTCTGTCAATGTAGTGGCCGTAGAAGTAAATTGAAAGTACTCAAAGTAAAAAGTAAAACAAAAATCTAATTGTTGATACAAGTACATACATTTATTTTATTTTGTTTTTGTTACACTCCTTTGGAGATCCCTGGCACAAAACATTTTCAAATGGGGCTCCGTGGCCAAATCAGTCTTGGGCACAAAATGTTAGACAACTGCTGATTTAGAAGACATTATATAGAATTGGCCTCAGTTTTCAATTAGATAGATGGAGCAATAGACAAGGTTCAATATAGGCGTGCCCCTTTAACGAGCTTTTTTAGACACTTTTCTTATATGCTTTTTGTAAAGCTCACTGCGCTTAGCAATTTCCATTCGCTGGCGGTAAGCATGGAGTGCAGAGATCTTTCTTTTGTGTGACTGCATCCCAAATTTATTGAAGGCTAATGTATGTGCCCTCTTAACAACTGTGTACAGTTCATAACTGTACTTGAAATTTTCTGATGTACTCCAATTATGCAGATCTCTTATCATTGACTGAAGCTCATGATGAGATTTCACAGTTGTAGGCAGACAAACATTTTCACTTTCTGCATTTTCACTTTCAGCAATAGGAACATGTGACAGGTCTTTTATTTTTAAACAGTCAATGATGTGCAAACACACACACTTTTGTCCGTAACTGTTCACTGCACATGTACAAAATGCAGGCTCTCCAGTGAAAGCAAATGTCGGTTTGTCATTATTGTGATATACAGTGAGGCAGTCACCATCCATATGGTACTGTTGGTTCATGATCATGTTTTTTGCAACATCAGAACGAAGTTTATCAATGTCTACACATCTGTTCTGTGCTTCAGCGCATGCTAAAGCTACATGTTTGCATACATTGCCTTTGTTATAAGAGCTACAGTCACACTGCATCTTCACTAAATCCACTGTTTGGATGGCACAATCTGTTGTGTTGTGGCTGAGGTCTGACTCTGCTGGCACAGAGCACATCCCTTCCTCATCAATGGAAATGTGCTGTCCCAGGCCCTTCTCCAATGCCTCTGTATCAGTCAAGGCTGAGTGGGAGACCTTCAATCTCCCTGCATCTGCCAAGTCATCCAGATAGCTACAGTGAGAAAAGAACATAAGTGTGAGGACAAAACAGGCCTTAGAGTGTCCTTAGTCATTGGAAATATATATTTAAGCACATACTTCTCAATTTATCCAATAGAAAATGTGGTAAATCACCATGTGTTTTTCAGGGTGGAGGTTAGCTATAGGCTAACCTGGGTACACAGTACACATATGAGAATATTGTGTGTCCTCTAAAAGGTTTTCAAAGTGGGAGGAGGGCCTCCCCATGGGGGCTCTATGATTTTTCAGGGGTGAACAGGAGTGAAAACAAGGGTAACTTAGGCCCAGAAAGACATGCGTCATGTAGCAACAGCCAACACTTTATGCAACTCAAGCCCATTCAAGGAAACAACACATGATGCCTTTCTATTGTGCGTTGATCCAAGGCGCTGTAAAATGTGCATTATATTCACCCATTCAAGAAACCATGCAAGGCACCAACCTGCTCATTGGGAGCAATTATGGATGTATGCATGTATGTATGTATGTATGTATGTATGTAGTCAACAGTGGCCTATAACAAAGCACTGCGCTTGGCAAGGCAGGCATATTTTTCACGCATTATCAATGACAACAAGCAAAATGCCAGAGTCTTATTCTCTACCATTGAACATCTCTTAAACCCCCCCCCAGGCTTACAAGGAGTCGCTCCCTGCTTCTAAAGCTAAGTGTGATGAGTTTGCATCCTTTTTTGAAAACAAAATTTTTAGCATTCGAGCTGGTATTATGAATGCTGCTGCTAGCACTGCAAATGCGGCAAATGGTGCATGGTGCAAAAATGTAGATCCCTCCAGAGGAAGCCTAATATCATTCTGCGCAATTAATGAAGAGGAACTCCGTAAAACTATATCACAGATGACATCATCATCTTGCTCACTGGATGTAGTACCCACCCCGTTTCTCAAAGAGGTTTTAGACAGTGTTATTGGAGATATCCTAAGAATTGTAAACAGCTCTCTACTTTCAGGCGTCTTTCCAGACTCACTGAAAACGGCTGTAGTCAGGCCGCTACTCAAGAAACACAACCTTGATCCATTGGTGCTGGGTAATTATAGACCAATCTCAAATCTGCCATTTTTGGGCAAGGTCTTAGAAAATCTTTTCATCAACTGGATGTGTTCCTACAGAACAATAAGGTTCATAACAAATTCCAATCTGGCTTCAGGAAAGGTCATAGTACAGAAACAGCACTTGTAAAAGTAATTAATGATCTAAGGGTGTCCGCTGACGACAAAAATGTATCTGTTCTCCTACTTCTTGACTTAACCGCTGCTTTTGATACGATTGATCACACAATTCTACTACAACGTTTGGAGTACTGGATTGGTTTGTCAGGCACAGCCTTGTCTTGGTTTCACTCTTACCTAACAGGCAGAAGCTATTTTGTCAGTCTAGCTAACTTTGACTCAGACAAACACAACATCTGTTCTGGTATTCCACAGGGCTCAATTCTGGGTCCCTTATTGTTCTCTATACTACCGCTGGGAGAACTCATCGCCGATCACGGAGTGAACTTCCATTTCTATGCTGATGATACCCAGCTGTATCTTTCAGTAGCTCCAGACGACCCCTGCGCTCTAGACCCATTGTTGACCTGTCTGTCCAGTATAAAATGCTGGATGAGTGAGAACTTTCTTAAGCTAAATGAGGATAAAACAGAAGTTCTCATAATTGGCTCCAGTTAGCAGAGAGAATCAATAACAAGTAGACTTGGTAACCTGGCTGTAGAAAGTAACACCACAGTAAAGAACCTGGGGG
Source organism: Gymnoscopelus braueri (assembly GCF_963280865.1). Taxonomy (NCBI): domain Eukaryota; kingdom Metazoa; phylum Chordata; class Actinopteri; order Myctophiformes; family Myctophidae; genus Gymnoscopelus; species Gymnoscopelus braueri. The sequence goes on along the minus strand of NC_137606.1, from coordinate 21,392,563 downwards.
TGATTATCGATTCTGAATTGAATTTCAATACACACATTAATCATGTCACCAAGATTGCTTTCTTTCATCTTAGAAATATTGCTCGAATTAGAGACTATCTGTCGTTAGACGATGCAAAGACGCTGATCCACGCTTTTGTTTTCTCTCGGCTTGATTACTGCAACGCACTCTACTCTGGCCTGCCAAAGAAAACAACTGACAGACTACAACTTGTTCAAAATGCGGCAGCCAGAATTTTAACTAAAACCAGGATGAGAGAACATATCACTCCAGTTCTTGCTTCACTACACTGGCTCCCGGTTGTTTTTAGGATTGATTTTAAAATTATTTTAATAGTTTATAAAGCTCTAAATGGTCTGGCACCTACCTACCTCTCTGACTGCCTAGAGAGATATGTTCCAAACCGGGCCCTCAGGTCTTCAAGTGCTGACCTGCTCGAGGTGCCTACAATGACATATAAAAAATACGGTGAAGCAGCATTCTGCTTTTACGGACCGACAGTGTGGAATAAACTCCCATTACACCTAAGACAGGCAGCCTCTGTCGATAGCTTTAAAGCACAGCTCAAGACCTATTACTTCACTCTTGCTTTTAGCTGATTCTTTGGTTGATTTTTAATTCCTCACTGTCCCTATTTTAATGTTGTTTTATGCCTTTGCTTTTGCCTTTGCTTTTATTTTATTTTATTTTTGTTTGCTTTATTGTTAAATTGGTTCTAACTGTAATTGTATTCTTGCTCTGTAAAGCACTTTGAGCTGCATTTCATGTCATGAAAGGTGCTATACGTACGTACGTATGTATGTATATTACAGACATTGAAACTATTCTTGAAACTCTAGTAGGGGGAAGTTACAGGATGATTGTATCCAAAATGAATGTGTTAAACACTTCAATAAGACATTTCCCCTTACCTGTAATATTTTTGAATATCACCACAAAGCAAACGAAGAAGCTGATCAACTCTTCTATTTGCTTCTCTCCTCAGGAATTGGTATTTCAGTGTAAGAAAAAACCTAACAGTAAAACAATAATCATGAAAGTTGTGTAACTCACAGTATTCGACAAAGACAACAGAGTCATTGTTGGGGAGGATACAATGGAAAGCAGGAAACTTTGTAAAGAGTTGGATAACAGGACTTGTAGGTTGGGTTCAGAGTTGGGGGTAATAAGTAACGTCATATTACTTATTACGTAATATATTACCAAATCGCATTAACTACTAATATAATGAGTTACAAAAAAAAGAGGCAGTAATCTATTACTTATTGAGGTGCCAGTTACTTAGTTATACTTAGTAATACTTTCCGTATTACTTTCCAACCAAGGAGGTTCTGTTTTTATTTTATTTTTATCCATCCACAAAGCGCAGCTTCAGCGACTCTGGGAAACAAAACCCATAATGAAATTAAACAATTCAATTAATAATCTTATAATCATTTGTCATTTCCTTCAGTGTGGTGATCCCCGTGTCCAATTCTATTTTACTTTTTTTTCTAACTCTAAAAATCTAGAATTGTTCAATTAGTTTTTTTGTGAAAGTAACTAAAAAGTAATAAGTAATATATTAATATTACTCTTGCTCAGAAAGTAATATGTAACAAAATGTATTACTTTAAAATGAAGGTAATAAGTAATATGTAATATATTACCAATATGAAGTAATATTACCCAACACTGGTTGGGTTACATCATTCACTGTGAAGGTTGATGCTATACTCTGACTACCTCTCAGCCTTGTTGTTGGTTTCACTGCTGTTGTGATCAAACTGTCGTCCAAAATTGGCCCAGAGTGCTGCATATGGAAACCAGTGTACTTTGAGGTAACTGGTCACTCGGTCGCTGCCAAGCTGGGCCTCAAGATCGTTACATTTTGAAGTGGACACTGCCAAAAATTATTCTTCCTGAAATCATGTACCCAGATAGCATAAACATAGGCCTATTATTTTAAATATTACAGATTCAGAAAGAGTCACAAATCTGTTTTTAAAATTTTACATATTCTTACCGTTGTGCATGCTTTCATCGACGTCATGGCATGCATAACACAGTTCCTTTCAGGAGGTGACAGATTCCCACCATCTCTTGATGTCACCCAGCGATGTACAGCCTTTACACAAAACATGTGTACTGAGTGAGTTTTATGGTCTTTCAAACATGAAGCTAGTTTGTATTCATATACTGTACAGTACATCTCAATTTTAACTTGTAAGAAACTTTAACTGCAACACTAGAACTGACTGCAGAGTAGAAGATGGGGGTGAAAAGACTTTCGCTATTTCCTCATGAAAAGACATGAGCCAAGAAATGGAGAAAGTAGTTGGGAATAATACTGTATAATGTAGGGAACACATAATGTACAATATGATAATAGTTGTTCTTCACACCACCACACCACATCATTTAGGGACATTTCATCAACTATTGCAAAATTGTAGATTGATGAGAAACAACATGACGTCGATGGTCAGGATGAGTAAGCAAGTATAGTTGCGTGTTAAAATGTAATTACTAATTGATTTCCTTTATTGCCATAAATACAGTACCTGGAGAACATGGAACCAACACAGGAGAACTTTTGCTTTTGGGAACACCTGTTTTATGGCATTCAACTCCTTCAAATCCCTGTCAATCATTACTGATCTAGAAAAAACGAGATAAGAGAGCGATATTAAAGTCATCATTTCAGCTGGATAATAACTCATTGTCGTCATCAATTTAAACATGAACTAAGTCTAGCCAGGTAAGGATAGGACATTTGTGGGGGGTGGGGGTTCTGGGCAAAATGTCTGTCAGAAATCTGAAATTGCCCTCAGAATTGTAAATCGTGAAATAAATACTTTCTGTATTTCAATGTTACTTTGTAGTATTTTCAAAGCATGACTGACATTTACATATTTTCCCGCTAATCTGTGTTTTCAGAGCTGCTGTTATCGTCCACTCAGGAGAGTGTCGCCGTGCTTGCCTTGACATTGTACTGTGTGTATACTCCTGGTCTTACCTTGGGTAAAAGCTTGGATTGTTTGAACAGAGTTTGCTCAAGCAAAGTTGCAGTATCACTGATGATTCCTGGCTCATTATAAAGTATGCAAACGGGACTCCTCTTCCTGTTTGATTTACCAGGAGAAGGGCATACAAGGCATAACCATATGAGGTCAAGCCTTTATAGGACGCATCCATAAAAACCATGGGGTGGGGATTCTCTTGGAGCAGAGCCTTTTGCCTTGGTGTCTGAATAATAATAATTAGGGGCTGTTCCTTGGTGAGGGGTTGAAAATGGCAAATGTTTTCTTTCAGTTCACCTGTCACTAGCTTCTCCACACTCACAGAATCATCGATATCTGGTAGGGAGAGCATGAGGTGCTTTTTTTTTACAAGCCGCACATCTTCTGGAGACACAAAGTACCGTCTGTCATGCTTATCCGTGTATCCATGATCACAGCTTCTGAGAACGATCTGGGAAATGGACAAGCCTTGAGTGAGCCACATTACTACAAATCTCAATAATTCAGGATTTATCTGATGCTTCTTCTTCTCATCAGGGTTGGACGGATCATGTCCTGTGTGAAGCAAATGTAGACGAATCACCACTGCCGTGTAGCTGCATTCCTCGATAAATTTAAAGGACACATATGCCTCACATGAGTTTGCCCTGGTGCTAGACGACTCGCCTTTGCTTTTTCCTAATGGTCTATTACTTCTTTCGCAGGCATGGTAATGATAGTTTTTTCTGGTCTTTTTTTGTTTTCCTTCTTTAAAAACAAAACCAGTTCTCTCCTGAAGTTGTTCCATATAGTGCTCCATGTAATCTGTCTTGTTCCCATGTATGATCTGGATGTCAACATCAACATTGGGCTCTTGGACTTTTGGAAGCCTTAAGCTTCTTTTTATTCCGTCGATCCACAGTTTCTCCATGACCTGAAATTGATAGAAGCATTATTACTTTGAAATAACATAACAGATTAGAGCATGAGAATAACACCACTTTAGTAACAGACAAATGTGACTGGGTACAATGCTTTATGCCGCAAGTTGGCATTTTTCATTTTTGTTTTTTTACAGATTATAAAAGTACAGAATATAAGCTTTCATATGATGTATCATTCATTGAAATCGGAACACATTTGAAGAAGATGTGCTCATTTGAATCTGGTTATCTATAATAGTGCAATCTGAGATAATCCCTTCCAAAGAATTGTCACTTCTAGCACCTCTCAGCTCCAGGTAATGGGCGTGAACAATGGGTAATTTATTCAGCCTAGCCACTCCTCTAATCACTCCCCCATTGACACCTTTCAGTCAGCTGTGTCCACTCTATTTAGTGCCAGGGACCCCCATAGATGATCTGTGTTGTAAAAAAAATAGGCATTTTAAGTAATCATCATCATAATAGATTTAATCAAATATTTATTTGAAAATAGCAGATCTACAAGCTCACAATGCATGCTTGTAGATCGGCAATTTTCAAATAGCCAATGTATGTAAATGTATTGATAAATCCAGTGCTGGTGTTGTTCTGTGAGAGAAACAAGCTACAAGGTCTATGAAAAGAAGCCAACATGGTGTTTGCACTTTGTTCATTTACAGCCTGTACATCTACATAAACGTTCAGATTTCAAATATAAAGTGCTTACCCCATGGCCACAGATGTTACAATTCACTTCGGGTGGGTATAAGTACCCGTATCTTCAGCATTGTTCAATAAAAAGCATTTTAATCCGATCAGCGGCCATTTTTTCATAGTTATAATTTATGCAATACACCTCCCAACCGATGCGGTCGCGTAGTTGAAAGCAAATGGATAAAGTGGCCACCGATCGGATTAAAATGCTTTTTATTGAACAATACGGAAGATACGTGTACTTATGTGGGCCCGTACATAATTGTAACATCCGTGGCCATGGGTTAAGCACTTTATATTTGAAATCTGAACGTTTATGTAGATGTACGGGCTGTAAAAGACACTCGCCACAACGAGCTAACGAGGCTATGCTATCTAGCCTAGCTACACGTTGTGGAATACAGTGAAATACTTCCATTCAAACGAACGTTGAGCGGCCTGTTTAGCTGAAAGGTTGGTATAGCTCAAAATGGGGGGGTCATCAAACACACGGAGGAAAATGAATGAATAGTCCTAGCAGATCAGAGCAACTTTCGCTCTGCGCCGAAAGTTAAATAACAACGCTTCTTCAGACAGAGACCAGTGTTGCCAGATTGTATGAGAGAAATAAGCAACCAGGTATAGGAAAAAAAGCCCAAAATAAAGCGACTATGGGCCACATGAGCATTTTAACCCTACTGTATGCATCAGCTATTTGAAAATAGCAGATCTACAAGCTCACAACGCGTCTCATCGTGAGCGACGCACTGTGAGCTTATAGATCTGCTATTTTCAAATAAAATCTTGGGGGCTAACTTATAATAACAATACCTGGCAACACCGACTCTTGCGGTGCTCAGACCATAGGCTCAGTGAAACCGGAGTACAATGCCTAGCTAGTGACCAATCGAAACTCTATGCAAATCTCGGCCAAGTAGTGTCTCTCCACCCCCCAAAGTAACACAGAGACTGGCTCAAAAGCAGCATAGTAGAGCCTACTTTACCCTACAAATGTAACCATTTAATGATTCTCCCACGACTATATTTTGCAATAGAAACCTTCTTTAACATTAGAACTGTGTTAATATGAAAAAAAAAAAAACGAAGCTAAATTCACATTTTCACTCTGTTTCCACAAAAGCGACTTGGGGAAGGTCTCATTGTATTCAGTCACAAATCATGACGAAATACTCTAAACTAGTTGTGGCGCTGAGCAGCAAATGAAAGTAGGTTCATGGGTATGATATAAGGTGCTATAAGGTGATATAAGGTGCCCTGAAAGCGTTATTATTGAGGAAATGGAAAAGTTGTAAAGTGCCCCCATCAAATTTCTACTTTGAGGGAACCTTAGCAATACTGTTCTCAGGGGAACTTATATTATATACAACAGCATTAGTTTGCTGGTCCTGGTGGTGCTTTCTCAGTACTGCTCTCAGCACAGTTTATAACTCATGCATGCCACATTGTTAATTTGCTGCTCTAAGGGCACTTTCTCAAAGCTGCTCTCAGGGCAACTTAAATGACAAATATACAACACTGTACATTTTCTGCTTTGAAGGGCACTTTCTCAATGCTGCTCTCAGGGCTGTTCGTTTTCTGCTTTGAGGGCACTTTCTCAATGATGCTCTCAGGGCAGCTTAACTGACACAACTAAAATGTTAATATTCTACTCTGCTCTGGGGACGCGTTGCCAATGCTGCTCTCAGAGCAGCTTCAATGATATGGATAGACCAATGTTAAATTGCCGCTCTTGGGGTACTTTTTCTATGCTGCTCTCAGAGCAGTTTCAATGAAATGCATAGACCAATGTTAAATTGCTGCTTTGTCGATGCTGCTCTCAGAGCAGCTTTAATAATATCCATAGACCAATATTGAATTGCTACTCTTAGGGCACTTTGTCAATGTTGCCCTCAGAGCAGCTTAAATGATATGCATAGACCAATGTTAAATTGCTGCTTTGTCGATGCTGCTCTCAAAACAGCTTAAATAATATAGATAGACCAATATCAAATTGCTGCTCTTGGGGCACTTTGTCAATGCTGCTTTCAGAGAAGCTTCGATGATATGCATAGATCAATGTTAAATTGCTGCTATGTCGATGCTGCTCTCAGAGCAGCTTTAATAATATGCATAGACCAATGTTAAATTGCTGCTCAGGGGGCATGTTGTCAAGGCTGCTCTCAGAGCAGCCTTGAATGATAAGAATAGACCAATATTGAATTGCTGCTCTTAGGGCACTTTGTCAATGCTGCCCTCAGAGCAGGTTAAATGATATGCATAGACCAATGTTAAATTGCTGCTCTGGGGGCATGTTTTAAAGGATGCTCTCAGAGCAGCTTAAATGATATGCATAGACCAATGTTAAATTGCTGCTCTGGGGGCAAGTTGTGAAGGCTGCTCTCAGAGCAGCTTAAATGATATGCATAGACCAATGTTAAATTGCTGCTTTGTCGATGCTGCTCTCAGAGCAGCTTAAATGATATGCATAGACCAATGTTAAATTGCTGCTCTGTGGCATGTTGTCAAGGCTGCTCTCAGAGCAGTTTTAATAATATGCATAGACCAATGTTAAATTGCTGCTCTTGGGGCACTTTGTCAATGCTTATCTCAGAGCAGCTTCGATGATATGCATAGACCAATGTTAAATTGCTGCTTTGTCGATGCTGCTCTCAGAGCAGCTTAAATGATATGCATAGACCAATGTTAAATTGCTGCTCTGGGGGCATGTTGTCAATGCTGCTCTCAGAGCAGCTTCGATGATATGCATAGACCAATGTTAAATTGCTGCTTTGTCGATGCTGTTCTCAGAGCAGCTTAAATGATATGCATAGACCAATGTTAAATTGCTGCCCTGGGAGCTTGTTGTCAATGCTGCCCATAGAGCAGCTTAAATAATATAGAAAGAGCAATATCAAATTGCTGCTCTTGGGGCACTTTGTCAATGCTGCTCTCAGAGCAGCTTAAATTATATGAATAGACCAATATTGAATTGCTGCTCTTAGGGCACTTTGTCAATGCTGCCCTCAGAGCAGCTTAAATGTTATGCATAGACCAATGTTAAATTGCTGCTCTGGGGGCATGTTGTAAAGGCTGCTCTCAGAGCAGCTTAAATGATATGCAGAGACCAATGTTAAATTGCTGCTCTGGGGGCATGTTATAGAGGCTGCTCTCAGAGCAGCTTAAATTATATGCATAGACCAATATTACATTTCTGCCCTGGGAGCATGTTATCAATGCTGCTCTCAGAGCAGCTTAAATAATATAGACAGAGCAATATCAAATTGCTGCTCTTGGGGCACTTTGTCAATGCTGCTCTCAGAGCAGCTTCAATGATATGCATAGACCAATGTTAAATTGCTGCTTTGTTGATGCTGCTCTCGGAGCAGCTTTTATAATATGCATAGACCAATGTTAAATTGCTGCTCTGAGGGCAAATTGTCAATGCTGCTCTCAGGGCAGCTTCGATGATATGCATAGACCAATGTTAAATTGCTGCTTTGTCGATGCTGCTCTCAGAGCAGCTTTAATAATATCCATAGACCAATTTTAAATTGCTGCTCTGAGGGCTTGTTGTCAAGGCTGCTCTCAGAGCAGCTTAAATGATTTGAATGGACCAATATTGAATTGCTGCTCTTAGTGCACTTTGTCAATGCTGCCCTCAGAGCAGTTTTAATAATATGCATAGACCAATGTTAAAATGCTGCTCTTGGGGCACTTTTTCAATGCTGCTCTCAGAGCAGCTTCGATGATATGCATAGACCAATGTTAAATTGCTGCTTTGTCGATGCTGCTCTCAGAGCAGCTTAAATGATATGCATAGACCAATGTTAAATTGCTGCCCTGGGAGCTTGTTGTCAATGCTGCTCTCAGAGCAGCTTAAATAATATAGACAGAGCAATATCAAATTGCTGCTCTTGGGGCACTTTGTCAATGCTGCTCTCAGAGCAGCTTAAATTATATGAATAGACCAATATTGAATTGCTGCTCTTAGGGCACTTTGTCAATGCTGCCCTCAGAGCAGCTTAAATGATATGCAGAGACCAATGTTAAATTGCTGCTCTGGGGGCATGTTATAGAGGCTGCTCTCAGAGCAGCTTAAATTATATGCATAGACAAATATTACATTTCTGCCCTGGGAGCATGTTATCAATGCTGCTCTCAGAGCAGCTTAAATAATATAGACAGAGCAATATCAAATTGCTGCTCTTGGGGCACTTTGTCAATGCTGCTCTCAGAGCAGCTTCAATGATATGCATAGACCAATGTTAAATTGCTGCTTTGTTGATGCTGCTCTCGGAGCAGCTTTTATAATATGCATAGACCAATGTTAAATTGCTGCTCTGAGGGCAAATTGTCAATGCTGCTCTCAGGGCAGCTTCGATGATATGCATAGACCAATGTTAAATTGCTGCTTTGTCGATGCTGCTCTCAGAGCAGCTTTAATAATATCCATAGACCAATTTTAAATTGCTGCTCTGAGGGCTTGTTGTCAAGGCTGCTCTCAGAGCAGCTTAAATGATTTGAATGGACCAATATTGAATTGCTGCTCTTAGTGCACTTTGTCAATGCTGCCCTCAGAGCAGTTTTAATAATATGCATAGACCAATGTTAAAATGCTACTCTTGGGGCACTTTTTCAATGCTGCTCTCAGAGCAGCTTCGATGATATGCATAGACCGATGTTAAATTGCTGCTTTGTCGATGCTGCTCTCAGAGCAGCTTAAATGATATGCATAGACCAATGTTAAATTGCTGCCCTGGGAGCTTGTTGTCAATGCTGCTCTCAGAGCAGCTTAAATAATATAGACAGAGCAATATCAAATTGCTGCTCTTGGGGCACTTTGTCAATGCTGCTCTCAGAGCAGCTTAAATTATATGAATAGACCAATATTGAATTGCTGCTCTTAGGGCACTTTGTCAATGCTGCCCTCAGAGCAGCTTAAATGATATGCAGAGACCAATGTTAAATTGCTGCTCTGGGGGCATGTTATAGAGGCTGCTCTCAGAGCAGCTTAAATTATATGCATAGACCAATATTACATTTCTGCCCTGGGAGCATGTTATCAATGCTGCTCTCAGAGCAGCTTAAATAATATAGACAGAGCAATATCAAATTGCTGCTCTTGGGGCACTTTGTCAATGCTGCTCTCAGAGCAGCTTCAATGATATGCATAGACCAATGTTAAATTGCTGCTTTGTTGATTCTGCTCTCGGAGCAGCTTTTATAATATGCATAGACCAATGTTAAATTGCTGCTCTGAGGGCAAATTGTCAATGCTGCTCTCAGGGCAGCTTCGATGATATGCATAGACCAATGTTAAATCGCTGCTTTGTCGATGCTGCTCTCAGAGCAGCTTTAATAATATCCATAGACCAATGTTAAATTGCTGCTCTGAGGGCTTGTTGTCAAGGCTGCTCTCAGAGCAGCTTAAATGATTTGAAAGGACCAATATTGAATTGCTGCTCTTAGTGCACTTTGTCAATGCTGCCCTCAGAGCAGTTTTAATAATATGCATAGACCAATGTTAAATTGCTGCTCTTGGGGCACTTTTTCAATGCTGCTCTCAGAGCAGCTTCGATGATATGCATAGACCAATGTTAAATTGCTGCTTTGTCGATGCTGCTCTCAGAGCAGCTTAAATGATATGCATAGACCAATGTTAAATTGCTGCTCTGGGGGCATGTTGTCAATGCTGCTCTCAGAGCAGCTTCGATGATATGCATAGACCAATGTTAAATTGCTGCTTTGTCGATGCTGTTCTCAGAGCAGCTTAAATGATATGCATAGACCAATGTTAAATTGCTGCCCTGGGAGCTTGTTGTCAATGCTGCTCATAGAGCAGCTTAAATAATATAGAAAGAGCAATATCAAATTGCTGCTCTTGGGGCACTTTGTCAATGCTGCTCTCAGAGCAGCTTAAATTATATGAATAGACCCATATTGAATTGCTGCTCTTAGGGCACTTTGTCAATGCTGCCCTCAGAGCAGCTTAAGTGTTATGCATAGACCAATGTTAAATTGCTGCTCTGGGGGCATGTTGTAAAGGCTGCTCTCAGAGCAGCTTAAATGATATGCAGAGACCAATGTTAAATTGCTGCTCTGGGGGCATGTTATAGAGGCTGCTGTCAGAGCAGCTTAAATTATATGCATAGACCAATATTACATTTCTGCCCTGGGAGCATGTTATCAATGCTTCTCTCAGAGCAGCTTAAATAATATAGACAGAGCAATATCAAATTGCTGCTATTGGGGCACTTTGTCAATGCTGCTCTCAGAGCAGCTTCAAGACCAATGTTAAATTGCTGCTTTGTTGATGCTGCTCTCGGAGCAGCTTTTATAATATGCATAGACCAATGTTAAATTGCTGCTCTGAGGGCAAATTGTCAATGCTGCTCTCAGGGCAGCTTCGATGATATGCATAGACCAATGTTAAATTGCTGCTTTGTCGATGCTGCTCTCAGAGCAGCTTTATTAATATCCATAGACCAATGTTAAATTGCTGCTCTGAGGGCTTGTTGTCAAGGCTGCTCTCAGAGCAGCTTAAATGATTTGAATGGACCAATATTGAATTGCTGCTCTTAGTGCACTTTGTCAATGCTGCCCTCAGAGCAGTTTTAATAATATGCATAGACCAATGTTAAAATGCTGCTCTTGGGGCACTTTTTCAATGCTGCTCTCAGAGCAGCTTCGATGATATGCATAGACCAATGTTAAATTGCTGCTTTGTCGATGCTGCTCTCAGAGCAGCTTAAATGATATGCATAGACCAATGTTAAATTGCTGCCCTGGGAGCTTGTTGTCAATGCTGCTCTCAGAGCAGCTTAAATAATATAGACAGAGCAATATCAAATTGCTGCTCTTGGGGCACTTTGTCAATGCTGCTCTCAGAGCAGCTTAAATTATATGAATAGACCAATATTGAATTGCTGCTCTTAGGGCACTTTGTCAATGCTGCCCTCAGAGCAGCTTAAATGATATGCAGAGACCAATGTTAAATTGCTGCTCTGGGGGCATGTTATAGAGGCAGCTCTCAGAGCAGCTTAAATTATATGCATAGACCAATATTACATTTCTGCCCTGGGAACATGTTATCAATGCTGCTCTCAGAGCAGCTTAAATAATATAGACAGAGCAATATCAAATTGCTGCTCTTGGGGCACTTTGTCAATGCTGCTCTCAGAGCAGATTCAAGACCAATGTTAAATTGCTGCTTTGTTGATGCTGCTCTCGGAGCAGCTTTTATAATATGCATAGACCAATGTTAAATTGCTGCTCTGAGGGCAAATTGTCAATGCTGCTCTCAGGGCTGCTTCGATGATATGCATAGACCAATGTTAAATCGCTGCTTTGTCGATGCTGCTCTCAGAGCAGCTTTAATAATATCCATAGACCAATGTTAAATTGCTGCTCTGAGGGCTTGTTGTCAAGGCTGCTCTCAGAGCAGCTTAAATGATTTGAATGGACCAATATTGAATTGCTGCTCTTAGTGCACTTTGTCAATGCTGCCCTCAGAGCAGCTTAAATGATATGCATAGACCAATGTTAAATTGCTGCTCTGGGGGCATGTTGTCAAGGCTGCTCTCAGAGCAGTTTTAATAATATGCATAGACCAATGTTAAATTGCTGCTCTTGGGGCAGTTTTTCAATGCTGCTCTCAGAGCAGCTTCGATGATATGCATAGACCAATGTTAAATTGCTGCTCTGGGGGCATGTTGTAAAGGATGCTCTCAGAGCAGCTTAAATGATATGCATAGACCAATATTACATTTCTGCCCTGAGAGCACGTTATCAATGCTGCTCTCAGAGCAGCTTAAATAATATAGACAGAGCAATATCAAATTGCTGCTCTTGGGGCACTTTGTCAATGCTGCTCTCAGAGCAGCTTCGATGATATGCGTAGACCAATGTTAAATTGCTGCTTTGTCGATGCTGCTCTCAGAGCAGCTTAAATGATATGCATAGACCAATGTTAAATTGTTGCTCTTGGGGCACTTTGTCAAGGCTGCTCTCAGAGCAGCTTCGATGATATGCATAGACCAATGTTAAATTGCTGCTTTGTCGATGCTGCTCTCAGGGCAGCTTAAATGATATGCATAGACCAATGTTAAATTGCTGCTCTGGGGGCATGTTGTCAAGGCTGCTCTCAGAGCAGCTTAAATAATATAGACAGAGTAATATCAAATTGCTGCTCTTGGGGCACTTTGTCAATGCTGCTCTCAGAGCAGCTTCAATGATATGCATAGACCAATGTTAAATTGCTGCTCTGGGGGCATATTGTAGAGGCTGCTCTCAGAGCAGTTTTAATAATATCCATAGACCAATGTTAAATTGCTGCTCTTGGGGCACTTTGTCAAGGCTGCTCTCAGAGCAGCTTCGATGATATGCGTAGACCAATGTTAAAATGCTGCTTTGTCGATGCTGCTCTCAGAGCATCTTAAATGATATGCATAGACCAATGTTAAATTGCTGCTCTGGGGGCATGTTGTCAAGGCTGCTCTCAGAGCAGCTTAAATGATATGAATAGACCAATATTGAATTGCTGCTCCTAGGGCACTTTGTCAATGCTGGCCTCAGAGCAGCTTAAATGATATGCATAAACCAATGTTAATTGCTGCTCTTGGGGCACTTTGTCAATGCTGCTCTCAGAGCAGCTTCGATGATATGCATAGACCAATGTTAAATTGCTGCTTTGTCGATGCTGCTCTTAGCCGCTGCTAACCACTTAGCCCTCGGCTAAACAACAAACACCAGTATCTATCTATTGGACTGTGTACTGGCAGTTATTTCTCTCTCCTTAGATGTCGCCACTTACCTCAGATGATTCCGAACTGGTCACCTTAAGGTCCGAGCTCGAGACCATCGAGGGAGTCCTGAAGGATGTCCTCCGGAGGAAGTCGCTGCTGCAGTCCAGGCTGGACAAACTGGCTCCCAACGGACCCCGCTGTTCGAGTCCCACTCCGGGCCGCTCCTGGACGTCTGTTGTCAGGAATGGGAGAAAGCGTTCTCTTCCCTGGTTCTCTCCTGGAGGTACCGATAGCCCCATTCCACTAACCAACTTCTTCACCCCACTGGCCTGTTTATCCGAGCCACAACAAGCTACCCCGGAGCCAGCGGCTAGCAGCGAGCTAGCTGTGGCTAATGGAATGCTAACATCTACTACCGTGCGGAGCGTGGCAAATGGGTTGCTACCAGACCCTCGTCCGCCAGCTGGCTATCAGCAACAGGTCTTCTCCAATTCCAACAGAAAGCGTTCATGTCCCTCGACCCCTCGAATCCACCATAAACGCTCTCGTCGCAGAACCCCCTCGCCTCCTGCTGTCCATAAATCCAAGCGTGTGCCTACTACTCTCCCACTGCCCAGCGGTCTGATGGACACAGCTGTGGACAATCGTGACGTCACGAACTCTACTGACGTCACCATTGCCAAGGAAATCCCAGCCGAAACTCCAGCGTCTGTCCCAGCTGACAGTAACGTCAATAGGGGTTCCCCCAACGACGCGATGGTCACAGCTGCGGCGGAACGTGACGTCACTAATGCCACCGTTACCAATACATTTAAGGACAATCCCCTCTGGTCCAAACTCTCTATTTATAAGGGAGGATGCAAGGACAGGTCCCCACAGGTTGTCATTATTGGTGACTCGATTATCAGAGCTGTTGTGATCCCTGGTGCCATCACCTATTGTCTCCCTGGTGGCAAAGTCCACAATCTTGTTGAATTGGCCCCTATTGTCTTAGATCTCCATCCCACTGCTCAGACCCTCTTTATTCATGTTGGCTCCAATGATGTCCTGAACAGACTTTCTGTGAAACTCAGGGAAGATTTGGAATCACTTGCCACCACTGTACAGAGTCTGGGCAAAACATGTGTGTTTTCTGGCCCTATCCCAGCCCCCTCAAAGAGTCCTGAACACTTTAGCAGGCTCTGGAGCCTGCATGAATGGCAAAAAGCCTTCTGTCAGGCCACCGGAGCTGGCTTCATCAGCAATTTCGACAGTTTTTGGACTAGAAATCACCTGTATAAACGTGATGGCCTGCACCCAAATTCAAAAGGCACCAATCTATTAATTACTCACTACATACAGTTCATAGCTTGCAGCTCTAAGTGACATGCACCCCAGCATGATCCCACTACAGTAGTTTTTCATTACAATAATCATGAGCATCTCCCTTTGGTTCATGCTGATTCCATTTTTCTCTTCTGCCCCATGACCATCCCTGTTCTTATCAGGTCCAGACACTCTTCACTCAACAACATCGCCCCTTGCACAGTCACTCCATCTAACCTCATTTACATTCCTTGCCTACCTAGAGCCCCTGCCATTAAGGCTGTTCCATTTAAAATGGCCTTAATTAATACCAGGTCAGTCTGTAAAAAGCCCTTCGTTTTAAGAGACTTTTTTAAATCACATCACCTTGATTTTTTATTTTTAACAGAGACCTGGTTGAAAGACGGAGACAACGTAACTGTGAACAAGCTCTGCCCCGCTTCCTGCAGAGTTATTAATGCTCCTAGGTTGTCCGGCCGTGGAGGTGGTCTAGCCGCTGTAGTTTCCAAACAGTTTGCTTGCCGCTCTGTGGACATCGATAATTTTGACACCTTTGAGGCTCTCCTGCTTAGGATTGGATCTGCTAATCCTCTCTTTATTTTATTATGTTATCGCCCACCAGGTTCTAAAAGTGAGTTTCTAACGGAATTCTCTGAGTTTTTATCCTCTGTCGTTATGAAGGCTGATAACCTGGTCCTGACAGGTGATTTTAACTTTCACATTGACAATCCCTCCGACAATTTAGCGAATGAGTTTATGAGTATTACCCAATCACTGAATTTGACTCAGCATGTGTCTGGGCCGACACATGACCAGGGTCACACACTGGACTTAGTTTTTACACTGTCATTGAACCTCAATAATCTACATGTGGGGGAGTTATTTCTCTCTGACCACAAATATATTCTTTTTAACATAGATTTTATTGCCGAGACCCAACCCATCAAACGTTTAACCCGCTCTCGCATTCTTAACAGTTCCTCTGCTGAAAAAATGTCCTCTGTTTTTTCAGATCTTAGTAAGGTTGCGATAGCTCCCACTGACACCAATGACCTCGTCTGCCACTTTAATCATTTGTGTTTGTCTGCCCTAGATGTAGTTGCCCCCCTCAAAACAAAAAATAAGTGTGCTGGTGCTGTTAATGCATCCCCATGGATAAACGAGGACATCCGCAGATTAAAAAGAGAATGTAGAAAAATAGAGCGACGGTGGAAAAAGACTAAGGAGACAGTTCACTTCACCCTCATGAAGGAACTTCTGTCTGCTTTTAATCACAACGTTGAGGATGCAAGAGCTGCTTATTTCTCCAATCTAATTAACATTAATAAGAATAGGCCTAAGGCTCTTTTTGCCGTACTTAACACTCTGGTTAACCCAGCTCCCCCCCCAGTTCCTATCTTCTCTAATAATGACTGTGATACATTTCTATCATTTTTCCTTGATAAAGTGGACAATATTAGGTCTAAGATAACACCGCCTAGTATCACCATAGCTGACCATCCTCCCCCAGTTTCGTCACTATCCCAGTTTAACATGA
Source organism: Gymnoscopelus braueri (assembly GCF_963280865.1). NCBI lineage: Eukaryota > Metazoa > Chordata > Actinopteri > Myctophiformes > Myctophidae > Gymnoscopelus > Gymnoscopelus braueri. The sequence goes on along the minus strand of NC_137606.1, from coordinate 21,376,380 downwards.
TCTCCTTAGAGGATCTCTCACCAATTGTGTCACATATGAATCCCTCCTCTAGCCCTGTTGACACCATTCCTACTGCCCTTTTAAAAGATGCTTTTAACTGTTTAAATCCTTACATCCTGTCAATAATCAATAGCTCCTTATCCTCTGGGTGTGTGCCCGATCACTTTAAACACGCAAGTATCCAACCACTCTTAAAAAAACCAAGCCTTGATCCACAAGTTCACAGCAATTACAGGCCAAACTCCAAACTCCCTTTCATCTAAAAAATTTTAGAAAAAGTTGTCTGTAATCAACTTCTACAGTTCCTTAATAATAATAATAATATATTTGATAAGTTTCAGTCCGGCTTCCGCCAGAAGCACAGCACTGAAACGGCACTACTTAAAGTCTCTAGTGACATCCTTATGAGGGCCGATGTCGGTGAGTGTTCGGTGCTGCTGCTGCTTGACTTAAGCGCAGCATTCGACACGATAGATCATTCCATCCTCCTAAATAGGCTCCAACAGTGGGTGGGACTAACCGGGTCGGCCCTGGCATGGTTATCCTCCTATCTGACAGGGAGAAGTGTGGCTGTCGCTTGTGACAATTATGTTTCCTCCTCAGCTCCCCTGACCTGTGGGGTCCCCCAGGGTTCCATACTTGGTCCAATTCTATTCTCCCTCTATATGCTCCCCCTTGGCACTCTTATTAACAGCTTTGAAGGAATATCATATCATTGTTATGCTGATGATACACAATTATATCTCTCATTTAAGCAAAATGATCTCACTAAACTCACAGTCTTGCATGACTGTTTAACCGGTATCAATAAATGGATGGCACAAAACTTTTTACAACTCAACCCAGATAAAACCGAAATACTCATCATAGGCCCTGAGATTAGCTCAAATGCAATTCGTCTGTCCCTTGGTCCCCTGGCAACTAATGTCAAACAAACTGCAAAGAACCTAGGTGTCTTCTTCGACAATCAAATGAACTTCGAGTTCCATATTAAAAAGGTCACCCAGTCATGCTTCTACCATCTACGCAATATTGCAAAAATTAAATCAATGCTCACTTCTCAAGATCTGGAAAAAGTCATGCACGCTTTTGTTTCCTCCCGTCTTGACTATTGTAACGGACTCTACACCACCCTGAGCCGTTCATCATTATCCCGACTCCAACTAGTTCAGAATACGGCAGCCAGAATCCTTACTAACACAAACCGCAGAGCACACATAACTCCGGTGTTAGCCGCACTGCACTGGCTACCAGTTAGGTCCAGAATAGATTTAAAAATTATCCTAACCACTTATAAAGCATTACACGGGCTGGCCCCACCTTATATTTTGGACCTACTGCCTCCTAAGGACAATATGAGATCCCTCAGGTCCTCTGACAAAGGCCTTCTCAAAATACGCGTCCAATCGCAAAACAAAGGGTGACCGGGCTTTTGCAGTGGTTGCTCCCACACTGTGGAACGCCCTACCACTGGCCATAAAAAATGCAGAGTCTGTTGAAGGTTTTAAGAGGATGTTAAAAACACATTTGTTCCGTAAGCATTTTTACCCATAAAGTTCTACCTGACTTTCACGGACAAATTGCTTTGTTTTAATCCTTGTTGTTGTATTGTTTTATTACTCTATTTATATACTTTTATACTCTGTTGTTAACTTGTTAATTTTGTTTAATTGTGTTCCACTGTACAGCACTTTGTAACCTTGTTTTGAAATGTGCTTTATAAATAAATTTACTTACTACTAATAATATCCATCGACCAATGTTAAATTGCTGCTCTTGGGGCACTTTGTCAAGGCTGCTCTCAGAGCAGCTTCGATGATATGCTTAGACCAATGTTAAATTGCTGCTTTGTCGATGCTGCTCTCAGAGCAGCTTAAATGATATGCATAGACCAATGTTAAATTGCTGCTCTGGGGGCATGTTGTCAAGGCTGCTCTCAGAGCAGCTTAAATGATATGAATAGACCAATATTCAATTGCTGCTCCTAGGGCACTTTGTCAATGCTGGCCTCAGAGCAGCTTAAATGATATGCATAGACCAATGTTAATTGCTGCTCTTGGGGCACTTTGTCAATGCTGCTCTCAGAGCAGCTTCGATGATAAGCATAGACCAATGTTAAATTGCTGCTTTGTCGATGCTGCTCTCAGAGCAGCTTTAATAATATCCATAGACCAATGTTACATTGCTGCTCTGGGGGCATGTTGTCAAGGCTGCTCTCAGAGCAGCTTTAATAATATCCATAGACCAATGTTAAATTGCTGCTCTTGGGGCACTTTGTCAAGGCTGCTCTCAGAGCAGCTTCGATGATATGCATAGACCAATGTTAAATTGCTGCTTTGTCGATGCTGCTCTCAGGGCAGCTTAAATGATATGCATAGACCAATGTTAAATTGCTGCTCTGGGGGCATGTTGTCAAGGTTGCTCTCAGAGCAGCTTAAATAATATAGAAAGAGCAATATCAAATTGCTGCTCTTGGGGCACTTTGTCAATGCTGCTCTCAGAGCAGCTTCAATGATATGCATAGACCAATGTTAAATTGCTGCTCTGGGGGCATGTTGTGAAGGCTGCTCTCAGAGCAGCTTCAATGATATGCATAGACCAATGTTAAATTGCTGCTCTGGGGGCATGTTGTCAAGGCTGCTCTCAGAGCAGCTTAAATGATATGCATAGACCAATGTTAAATTGCTGCTCTGGGGGCATGTTGTGAAGGCTGCTCTCAGAGCAGCTTCAATGATATGCATAGACCAATGTTAAATTGCTGCTCTGGGGGCATGTTGTCAAGGCTGCTCTCAGAGCAGCTTAAATGATATGCATAGACCAATGTTAAATTGCTGCTCTGGGGGCATGTTGTGAAGGCTGCTCTCAGAGCAGCTTCAATGATATGCATAGACCAATGTTAAATTGCTGCTCTGGGGGCATGTTGTCAAGGCTGCTCTCAGAGCAGCTTTAATAATATGCATAGACCAATGTTAAATTGCTGCTCTGGGGGCACTTTGTTGATGCTGCTCTCAGAGCAGCTTAAATGATATGCATAGACCAATGTTAAATTGCTGCTCTGGGGGCATGTTGTCAAGGCTGCTCTCAGAGCAGCTTCAATGATATGCATAGACCAATGTTAAATTGCTGCTTTGTCGATGCTGCTCTCAGAGCAGCTTAAATATTATGCATAGACCAATTTTAAATTGCTGATCTGGGGGCACGTTTTCAATGCTGCTCTCAGGGCAGCTTAGATGGTATGCATAGAACAAAGTTAAATTGCTGCTCTTAGGGCACAGCATTGCCTTGTATCAGAAGTTGCCTTATTAGCTTGCTAGCTATGTTTGAAAATGATTAAATAACATTTTATTTCAAGGCAGAGTGGCACGTGTAAAACCAACAGCTAATTTCTGTCTTGTTATTGCTCTTATTTGTCTTTTTAACTAAGCTGAAATGAGCACCATGCTAAGTTAGATAGCTAGAAAACATTAGCTTAGGCTAATCAAAACAATCAGCACCTTGCTTAGTTAGTTAGCTAGCAAACCATAGCTTAAAACCAACAGCTAATTTTTGTCTTGTTATTGCTCTTATTTGTCTTTTTAACTAAGCTGAAATGAGCACCTTGCTAAGTTAGATAGCTAGCAAACCATAGCTTAATCAAACCTATTAATGTTTAAAAGATTTACCTTATGGGAGCAGGAGTTTTATTTATCAGCTGCAGTAGGGTGAAACAAGATGGCTGCCGTTGCACAGTTCAAAATTCCTTTGAACCCGCCTCCCATCTCTAACCACGCCCCCTACCCCGCTTGGAGGGGGGGGGGGGCAGGGGGGCGGGCGGTCCCGAGGACCAATGAAATTGAATAGGCACGGCGACCAATGAAATTGAATGCTGCTCTTAGAACACATTTGGGCCCTTATAGGTCCCATCTGCACAGGCCCAGGTAAGGATAATTTGCTCATTCATATACATTTGCTCATCATGTGGTCATTGTGAGACAACAGAGGCAAAATATAAACTTGCGTGTGGCTGGAATCAATTGTTAGTGGGTTTCATGCTCCGTGCTCTCATGTTAACACTATTTTAATTAACCGTAACTCCTTAACTGCCATTCCTGTATGACGAGCAATCAGCCACTGAGGCAGTTCACCACCTCATGTCGATGCTCCACAGACCAGTTCCAGAGGAGCCTCTAATGCACAGGCCTTCAACCAGCACTGAGATGCACAGGTAAACTAGAAAAAGTGGTCCTCGGAGCACAGGTCTCCGCCAGGTTAGGTAGGTTATTATGGCCTCCTGGTGGCGCTATAATAGGCCAATGTGAAAAGGGTGCCATTTCTTCTTGGGCCTTTCACGGCAATCGGACCTTGCATTCATGATTTGAGGCATTTTGTTCCAAAAATGTGTTTTGCTAAATTAGACCTGCTGGTGGCGCTATAACAGGCCAATGTGAAAAGGCTGGCATTTCTTCCTCGGCCTAGTGGGAATTTGCGTGTGAAATTGCACGGAAAGCGCAAGCTGCGTTCATGATTTGAGGCATTTTGTTCAAAACGGACCAATCCTGCACATTTTGGAAGCCAACCTTAGCCAATGAGGATGGAATATGGACAATCGGACAGATCTGTGTTGATCACATGACTATAGAGATACTGTGTACCGATTTGCATGACGTTTGGATAAAATCTGTAGGAGTAAAAGGGTTTTGCACAAATCGGCCTCCTGGTGGCGCTATAACAGGCCCATGTGAAAAAATTGGGGCAGAGGTTCTGAATTGGCATCCAGGGAGTGTGTGTGCAGAGTTTCACAGCAACCGGGCCAACGGTGCCTGAGATTAGATGTTCACAGAAAGATGGACGGACGGACACACAAACGGACAGACAGGGGGTAAAACATACTCTCTCGCCATGCCTTTCGGCCTGGCGGAGACAAAAATGGCTAAAAAATGTAGTTTATCTGTGGAAATTTACCCTGGCTATTTGCATCGTTTAAATAATTATCAGGCTTGGTAACGGATGTTATTCAATATGTGACATTAACATTGTTCTAATAATCATATAGCCAGCCCTGAAAATTTCCTGAAAAGGTTTGCCAAAAACAAGGGTCACCCCATCCGAAGCCCCATTCCAGCCAAGCTGTCAAGAAGCTGTTCGAGGTCTCTTTCATGTTGCTGGCCTCGAAACTTGACACTACCCCATCTCCCAGTGATGAGCTTGAACTCATCCAGGCATGCCTAGGAAAGAGGACATTGGCCATTACAAACGACTTCAGTCATGCAGAGGTGCAATGTTTAATTTTGAATGCATAATATTTTGTTCCCAAGTGTACAAGAGTATTGATTGTGTGGCAACAAAGCTATACTGTCTAACTGTTTATATGCCAGTGGTTGACTTTTTTTCTTTCCCTTTTAGCAGTTATCAAGTTTATTGGGAGCAACATTTCCGAAGATGATGGACCTTCAGGACAGATGGGTTCTTTACAAAGCAGCAGGTGCACCTTAAGTTATCACTAGACATATTCCAACCTGATAGAGAAAACATTTTAAAGCAATATGCTTTGTGCACATTTTCCAAATCCTGGGAGAATCGGGATACACTGGGACTGCCCTCAGAAGCAAGACAACAAACTCTCTACATAGTGCCCCTCCAAGGTGAGCTGGACCTAACTCCGCTGCCATCAGATGCTTCAGAGTTTGTGCTGACGCCAAATGTGGCATGCAAACATTGCATGACCTTAATACCACTACAAATGGATCAGTGCGGAAACACATCCGGCTCAGAAACCGAGGTAAAAATGTTTCCTACTTTACCTCTTAGGCCTGTGAGATCTAAGTTGTAAAGCGTTCACCTTCCAGTTGTAACATAAGATTGTCCTTTTCTGATGAACTCCACCCCCAACCTCAGCATATCTACACTTAACATGTTTTACTCCTATACTCAGGATGCAGATGTGGTGTTGCTGGACATGGCCAGACCAAAAAAAGACACTGCTGCCATAGGTCTGCGCAAAGAGGAAGGGCCTCCCGAAGAGTCATCTGCCGACGGTCCTGAAGAACCAGAGTCTAGTGGGCAAATTTGCTCCCAGCAGGTACAGCAACTGGGTAAAAATAACTATAGAATGGGCATCTGGGTGGCGCAGGGGTAAACATGTTTATCAGAGGACACGCATGGTTGTCTACTCCCTCCCAAGAACAACTGGTAGTTGGCTGAAACACAGACTGATTGGCGTAACAACTTCGTTGTGGAGAAGATTTTAAATGGAGAGCAACAGACCAAAGAATAGTCAAACATAACATGCATTGTTTTTGTTAGTTTTTAGAAAGTTGTCAGTCTTTGTGGCGATTAAAAATGCTTCAATGATATGTATACCTTAAATCTGGATAATGGAACGTATTGATGTATGTTAAACAGTACTTATATTATGTGTAATGCTGTAAACTGTTTGGGACGTAAAGCTGCTTTATGTGACTTGGCTGTTCTATACCGTCTTCTTAAATTTAGACCTTCAGGTCAGAATTTGTAAAAAACTAGACACAGGATGGTGTCATAGGTTGTGTCATATCAGACACATGGTCTTGTTTGTATTTGTCCCTTCTGCTATTCTATTGAGATATTTAGATCATAAGTTGTATTAACATACTCTAGTCTACAATACAGATTGGACAACATACGATTGTATTCACTATAGGGGAAAGCGTTGCATTTTCCCCCCACTAATTTAAAATAATTGCTCCCCTTTACAGTTCTGAAGTAATCTTTCAAACTACATGTTTAACAGCATTTTCCATGTGCCTGCATATAGGCAAATGAGGTGCAATGCCCAATTTGCAGTAGGAGATATCCTGTGTCCGAAATCGAAGTGCATGCGGTGAAAGGTTCTGCAGTGAAAGGTAATATATATATATATGTACTGTATAAACAACTTAATCGTACAAAAACAACACCATTTCACTTAACACAAAATTGCAGAAATTTCAAAAACAAACCAGGTTGATACATAGCCTTCCACCCCACGACCCATCTAACCCCAGCTCACTTTGTTAGTTGAAGAAAGAGTTCACCAACTTTCAAGTGTCTGGTTTTCTCAGAGGAACAGTACCCAAGTACCTGCCATTTACTCTTTTCGTTTTTCCTTTAGGATGCAAACTGCCTTTTGCCCGCTTGACACTGACACGGAATGCTCTGAGCGGGAAGATCTGTCATTCCAGGTTGACCTTGAGAACATCCGGCTCTCCGATCTGGATGATATATCATGGTAAGCATTTGACAGATGGTAAGTAATTGTAACATTTCAATACTTTTGGAAAGGACAGTGCATTCTATAGTGAATTTGAATGTTTTAAACTTTTAACAGCGAGGATGATGTCCTTCGATTCTTGGCGGCACAGGTAGACAAAACCAAGACCTTCAACATTCTTGTGTCCAGAGATGGACTGGTTGAGAGGGGTCTGAAACTGTGGAACCACCGGAAGAACAATGGTGGCCCACTGAACCCACTGAGAGTGTCCTTCCTGGGGGAAAAGGGGGTCGATACTGGAGCACTGAAGAAGGAGTTCCTGTCCAGTGAGTTGTATTCATATGTGGCATGAGTTGTTAATATTTTAACCCAACACCAAGTTTCCCTTTGTCTCTCCTTTCGACCAACTATGTCCCTGACAGTCACTGCTCAACCAATATTTACTTGACTTTTTTTACAGTTGGCAAGTGTCAATGGTGTTGATGCATAACTCAAAAGTTGTAAATCATTTCAGATTGAAGATGCATCTGACCCATCTCCCCTCGCTGAAAGAATAGCAGACTGTGGCTACACCGGTAAAGTCAACGTGGACCGTGAATACATTATCATAAGGTTTGTTTTGCATTTTGATGTCTTCACTAGTATGGAGACATATTATACTATTGATCAATTGCATATGTACAGGTCAATGTTATTTTATTTTTCAACTAGAAAAAGTGCTCCTCGGAGCACAAGTCTCCGCCAGGTCAGGTAGGTTATTATGGCCTCCTGGTGGTGCTATAATTGGCCAATGTGAAAAGGGTGCCATTTCTTCTTAGTTCTTGCACGGCAATCGGACACTGCATTCATGATTTGAGGCATTTTGTTCCAAAAATGTGGTTTGCTAAATTAGACCAGCTGGTGGCGCTATAACAGGCCAATGTGAAAAGGGTGGCATTTCTTCCTCGGCCTAGTGGGAATGTGTGTGCAAAATCGAAGAAATCGAACACTGCGTTCATGATTTGAGGAATTTTGTTCAAAACGGACCTATCCTGCAAACTTCAGAAGCCAATGTTAGCCAAGTAGGATAGAATATGAAATATCGGACACATCCATCTTGATCACATGACTATAGAGAGACTGTGTACCGATTTGCATGATTTTTGAACAGAATCTGAAGGAGTAAGAGCAAAACATTTGTTTTACAAAACTCAGCCTCCTGGTGGCGCTCTAAAAGGCATATGTGAAAAATGCAGGGCAAAGGTTTTTCCTTGGCCTCTAAGGAGTGTGCATGCAGTTGCACGCAGATCGGTGCAGTTATAGCTAAAAACGTGAATCGGCCTGTTATAGCGCCACCATGAGGCTGATTGGAAAGTTTTCAAGTGACATTTCTTCCTGGGCTAAGTGGGAATGTAGGTGGAAAATTGCACGGAAAGTGCATGCTGCGTTCATGATTTGAGGCATTCTGTTCAAAATGAACCTATCCTGCTAACTTTGGAAGCCAATCTTAGCCAATCAGGATGGAATATGGAAAATCGGACAGATCCTTGTTGATCACATGGCTATAGAGATACTGTGTACCGATTTGCGTGTTTTTTTAAATAAAATCTGTAGGAGTAATATTAAAAAATGTGTTTTGCAAAAGTCTGCCTCATGGTGGCGCTATGACAGGCTGATCTGAAAAATGTGGGGCAGAGGTTCTGCTGTGGCATCCAGGGAGTGTGTGTGCGCAGTTTCATAGCGACCGGGCCAACGGTGGCGGAGATTAGCTGTTAACAGACAGAGGGACGGACACACGGAAGGACGGACGGACGGACAGGGGGCAAAACATACTCTCTCGCCATGCCTTTCGGCCTGGCGGAGACAATTATGAAATGTGAAGACTATCAAGTTAATGTGCTACTTTGAAGGAGTCTTTACACATGAGTGTTATAGCTAATTGTACAGTTTACATTGTGTTTTGAAATGGCTGTTTTCCCTTTCCTTCTACGGCTATTGTCTTGCACATAACCATCCACTGCACAGCAATGCTGCGGGAAGGCCTTGAGGTTTACGACCTCATCAAGGTCATGCAAAAAAAGCCAGTGGAGTGTTGCGGTATCTTTGTTGTCGGGGAAGCTGACTGAAGAATACTGTTCACGTGCAATTGTCAAGTTGTAAATCGATGTTCTAATTGCACATCATGTTTTGCACCATTTCTTCAGGGCACTTTGTCTGTGAGCAGTGTAACTGTGATGGCTGACTCAACAGCCACACATTGAGACTATGCATTGTATGGTGATTTCCTTTTGGGTTTATTTATTTAGTTTGTTTATTTTCAGTTGTACATGGCACACACTTGCGATGTAATATAAATAACCACACACAACCAGTTGAAATAACAGTTAATTGTTTAGTTGTTTTTCTGTGAGTTATTCATTTGCATTTGCCTTTGAGTTACCATTTCTGTGGGAAGCTGCTGACAGAAATGGAGATGATGGGCTGGCCTAAGGAATGGGGATCAGCTGCTCCAGATCAGCTGCTAATGTGGACAATTGGACTGCACCACAATCTCTCTGCACCATGGGGAGGGGCAGGGGTTATCAGTGTGTGTTTAAGTGGTAGCCTGTGTCTTTTCCCCCTTTGTGTTCACAGTGGTCTGACCCGTCCCTATATATGTCCACCTCATGTGTCATTCTGGTTCAGTTCAGTGAGTTCAGTTGTGTTGAATAGTTCTGTTTTTCTGTTCAGTTTTTTAAGTTGATATCGTTTATTTTGGGTACACTTATTGTTGTTCTCTGTTGACACAAAGGACTATAAAACAAAAATAAAATAAAGAAAACGAAGGACAATATTTTAACCCAACACCAATTTCCCTTTGTCTCTCCTTTTGACCAACTCTGTCCCAGAGTTGGGTTAAAACGTTCAACCAATATTTACTTGGCTTAAACATTTTTTTCTACAGTTGGCAAGTGTCAATGTCAATGTCTGAAGTTGTGTTATCTCTAGTCTAGATACATCTTTTATTTAAGCAAAGTAACGTTTCGGGGCACACTACTCTACTTAAATGAGATTACTCTATGGTAGCATACAGTGTGCAGCTCTACTTTGTTACCTTTTGATCTGAGATCAAACTGTTAAAATGTTTTACTTGTACTTACAGTACAGCTGCTGTTTTTCTACACGTGTTGTACTAAAAGCAAGTGTCACTGTCTACTGTTAAAACAAATCTGTTATTGTTCATGGACTTGTAAACTGTGTGGACCATAAACTGTGGCACGCTTTGATTTACTGAAAGTGTTGGATAAACAATTGGCCTGCAAACTGAATTAATTGCCTTATCTGTTATTGAGCGGTGCAGCCGCTCCTATAAGTGTGTTTGGGACCCATCCGTGGCGAAAGTTTTTCTTTCCGTCGTGAAAATGTGTCTTTCGCTGTACTCTGATTGGCTGTGACATACTGTGATTGGCTAGCGAGACGCATGATGAAATTAATAACTCATAAATAGCACCACTCACTTTTTTTTTAAGTGAGCTTCCATCACTGTGATGACCACTGTTGTTTTTGATCATGCGTCTGGCTAGCTTCTACTCAATACTGAGCAAAGGGTCTGAATACTTTTGAACTAATGAATACTTGTATTAGCTCAAAAAGGTGCTTCTACTCAATACTGAGCAAAGGGTCTGAATACTTATGGCTTCGCAGGACGTACTGTGATTGGCTAGCGAGACGCATGATGAAATTAATAACTCATAAATAACACCGCTCACTTCACACTGGGTGTGATTTTTTTACTTATAAGACTGCAGCTGATGCAAATTATAGTCATGTCAGTTTTAGCATAAACATTTATGCTCAAATTAGCCATTGTGACAGTGTATACAGTTGCTTGAATGTAAATAATTATGGATACTAACACCTGTTAGGATATGAAGTAATTGGTTGAACAATTGTATATAGATGAATACAAACATTTCTGTTGAAATTAGGCCTAGGGAAATCTATTTGGCCCAGATGTAGCCCAGGGCATGTCCTAAGGATTTAGCCAGGGCGAACAAGCTGGAGAGCCTCACATTAACTTCAACGTGCAGCAGACTTCATTCAGCTTTACAGCATTTGCAGAGCCCATTTTGCAGCCAAAGAAGGATTACAATTTTAGGCATTTAGCACAGACTCACGTAATCCTGAGCGATTTACAGTAAGCAAGGTAAACACTAGGTACTACATCAAATGCATAGAAATGGTCATCTAGGAGACCATTCAAGGTACCAACCTGCTCATCGGGAGCAGTTACTGTATGGGTTAAGTGCTTTGCTCAACAACACATCAACATGCAGCCAAGAGGATCGAACCGGGAACCTTCCAATGTCCAGACGGCTGCTCCACAGTCTGTGTGACTTGGTAATTATGATATTGTAGCACTTGATAAATAGTCTCAGTACTAGTGCATTAATCAATGCTCACTGTCATGTGGGCCAACACAATCAACAAATAGAGACGCACATGTCCCAAACATTTCGTACATGTTAATGTTAAGTCATTGACTATAAATTAATCAAAATTAAGAAATCATAAATTAAGAAAATGCACTCTCTACAATGGACTAATGTCTACTTGTGTGACCCATTAAAAAACTGACCAATGCAACACATTTGGATTTCCATTCGGTTCGGCTATTTACTCCCACTGTAAGGATTTTATTCCGTTAACTTAGTCATTTCAGAGCCTGAATTTAACACTGTTGGGGAAGCTACCTTTAAGTACCTACTACACCATGTAAATGGTTTGAACTATGGAAAAGATACCCTTGGAGAAATGTTGTTTAGAAACCTACAAGCCACACAAGAAGTAGTTCAAAGTCAGTTTTTTAACCACTTGAACCCATAGTCTGGGGAACATTAGCCAAAGTTCTTCTGGGTTTTGTTTAGCAGACAAACGGTAAAGACCTGAGACATAACAAAGAACCTTTAAAATGATCTGTTGTCTTACCCATCATCTGATGTCAATCTTCACACAAACAAATCACAACTGATCACACATCTAGTCTTCAAACCTTTTTAATTAGAATCAGTGGTGGAAAAAGTACTCAAAATGTTTTACTTAAGTAAAAGTATCAATACTGCAATGTCGAAATACTCTGTTACAAATAAAATAATTCAAAATGTGCTTTAGTAAAAGTACCAAAGTATTGGCTTGAAAATGTACTTAAAGTACCAAAAGTAAAAGTACTCAAATGTTTGAAAATAGCAGATCTACAAACTCACAACGTGTCGCGATGCGACGTGTGGTAAGCTTGTAGATCTCTTATTTCCAAATAGCCTATTTTTAAAATGGGATAAAGTGGTTAATGCATGTTTTATATCTGCAAGGTAACTAGTAACTTAAAGTGAGGGCACCATGTAATTTACCTTACAAAAGTGTTGACACATGTCTCTCAAAATCCCCCTAAGTATGTCAACGATATATATATATATATATATATATATACATTTTTTTTGTATTCTATACATTTGAGGTTTATCAACTAAAATCATCTACAGCGACCATTTTTGAAAATATCTTCAGAATGCTGGGATGACGCGGTGCGTGACGTATACAGAGGGGGTTAGAGAATCTACTGTTTTCTCAGTGCGATGCTAACTCGTGTAGACACGCCCCCTGGACACGTCCGTCTCACTTCCATGTAAATATCATGGATTTCAAACACTAACTATTCGTTCATTTTTGGAACTAGAGCTTCGAAATCTCTTCCAAACCCGTCAACAAGGCCTGCCGTATGCACTGGGAAAATGTGTATTTGACTATTACAAAAAAAAGGGTTTTATCATGAAAAACATCTATCATCATCTCAACTGGAGGGGGAGGAGACGCAGGGTAACAACAAGGAAGTGAGCGACAGCTCGTGCCATTGAAAGCTGCGATTGAATAAAGTTATTACTTAGCAATATTAATACTATCAAGAACATTCATATCAACGCCATGGTGAAACGTTGCTGTTGGGGGACCTGCAACAGTGATTCCAGGTAGCTACCCAGAACGTTTGGAGGGAGCATTCTTTATTCCTTTCCCCAAGCCCAAACCTACACTGGAAAAGTGCAGGTTGTGGATCAAGCGATGTGGCTGACCACACACGCAGTTTAACGTTCATAAAGTTTCGAAGGACACCTATATTTGCTCCAAGGTAAGTTATTTGTTTATTAGACGATTGAATTAACCATTTTTTAGTAAAAGATTACGTTAATACTATATGCTTTAGTAGCAGGGTGAACGACTGAAACAACAGAAGCTGGATTGGTTTGCACGGTCAGTCTAGTATCAAGGCTAGCCAAATATATAGCGTTAATAATGTATTATTAGAAGAACAGTGGTGTTAACATCACTAGCCTCGCATTATCCATATGAATAACAAATAAAATATCCACATGGAGCTGTGGCTATAGTACGATAAATGGAGACAACGAGGCTAAGCTAAGTGGCTAATGTTAGCATAACAAAGCTTTCACAGACCAGACAGATTACGAATACGCTTAAGATAGATCAATGATATTCATTTCTCAAATGTCAGCTGAAGTAGGTCAAATTGATGTAGGACTTAACTTCTCCATGCATGTATGTATAAAGTTTGGAACACGATTTGAATTAAATAAATAAAGTTAAATGGGGATATATTTTCTGTGTGTATGTTATTCTAGCACTTCATTGATGGGAAGCCAACAGCCTTACACCCTAACCCAGTTGATGCCGGAGGGTCACACCTTACATGCAGACCATCTCCCTAAAAAAAGATAACCTTATAACATTGATGCTGATATAAGCAATATAATCATTATGGGTGTTCCAGCGATTGTACACAATCAAGGAAACATGCTATGCACCAGCTGGTGAACACAAACTATGTTCTCTCTGTTTATGATGCCAAGTGCAATATTACATGATTCCCTGTGGTCCCCCCCTTAATTTAATTTAATTTAATTTAATTTAATGTGTTATGGATGTTTTCTTTGACAATAGACTATGATGACTTGACTATGACTGACTAATAGTTTATGACATAATGTTGCTCTATCAGTATTTCTTTCTTTGTTGATGCTGCTGTTTGTTTTATGTGGATGCACTAAACAACATTTCGTTGTTTCATACAGTGACAATAAACAGCTTATTAAGTGTACCCTCTAACTATTATTTTCTAATAAATTATACTCCAGGTTCAAGACATGTTTGCCAAAGAGGAAGCCTGCCACAGAGAAGGACACACAGCCTGGACAGCAGGACACAGAGCAGGAAACAGCAGACATGGGTATGTATGTATGTCAGCCTCCCCCCGTCACCGAATAGATTGCATAAGTTATATTGGTTAACGATGTAATAGTGGTTGTGGCCCTTACATAGTAAATAAATCTCACATTGGGGGAAAAGATTGTCAGTAAAGCTTTTAATAAAGCAATTAAAACTGCATAAATGCAGTATGTATCAGCATAAATGTTGTAAATTAACCCATTACATCAACCCATTAAAAACAAGAAAGCATCAGTATCATTTTAGATTTTATATATATATATATATATATATATATATATATATATATATATATATATATATATATATATACACACTGTAGCATAGCAACAATCCTTTTTTTTCTGAAAAATCAGGATTTAGAAAAGTGATTTAAAACAGTGCTTCTCAAAAATAACAGATCTACAAGCTCACAGCGAGTCTTTGTGCCGTGCTGCGAGCTTGTACATCTGCTATTTTTCAATATTTTTGTGGTTGACTGTTTGAAAAGAATACAGATCTTCTCTTCTGGGGGTCTCTGGCAAAAAAAATCAAATGGGTTTAGCGGCCAAATACATATCATTTTGGGGGTACTTGGCCCAATTTTTTTTAGATCCACTGATTTAGAGGAAATTTGTTGAATCGGCCTCGGGTCTTAATGGGTTAACATGACAATGTGCAAAAACAGCTACTTTTCTGAACATTTCTGCCACACATGAGCATCACTGCCTAAAGTGGTGAACAGATACAGTGTACTAACATACAGTACTAACAGCTCATTTCTTGCCAGTAAAATGGTTAACATGGAATTTGTGGAGCTGCACAATCATGTTATTGATAAATGCTGTGTCTCTGTGCACTCTATCAAAAAACACATCTCTTCTTGTGTAAAGCACAAAGTCACAGAATTCTAGGCCACTCAGTAGCAGCTGACCTTGAATCTGGTAGTAGCACGGGTGAGTTTTAGAGATGGTGAAGGTCTCTCCCTCTTTTACGATGTAAAAGTTTTTTATTGTTTCTACTGCTTGGGCCACCATCATGTCCCTTGCAGCAAAGGGACATTTAATTACAAGCAACCCACTGCCACCACTGCCATCGCATACAATGCCATCTGGTGTTGCCCCAAGAAAAGGCAGATTTGGTTGCAGTAAAAGGCCACAACTGTGCAGGTGCCTTTCAGGAAAGTTAGCAAGGTACTTCTGCCTGGCCAAAGACTCGTTCTGTGATCCATAACTAGTTGGATGGCCTGGGATAATATATATCCTGTACAAAAGCCTCTGTAATTTTTTTACGTTTGATCACCATTCCAAATTTTGAGGCTGTGATTCTACCCTCCCTCTGTTCATGCCACTCTGGACATGACGCTTGGTCTTTTGTGGTGTCCTGTACTTTGCGGGCATCTTCCAAACTGAAGCTGGTGGTGTTGTGCTCTGGTACGCAGACATCACTGTCAATGGGCAGGGGAAGATTGGTTTCGCCACATAAGGGTGATGTTGCACTTGTGCAAGATGGTGCTGGTGGCTATGCTTTCTCCAAGAATGGTAGCTGGGAAATGATACAAAATATAATTACAACCACACAACATGATGAATACAAAGTAACCTATGGCTTTGCATTCAAATATTTACATTATAATTCAAATTTCACTTTTGTTTTCCTTTTTTTTCTAGGTTGCTGTGCCCAGGATCAATCCCGTGCCAATGAAGAATCCCTCGACGAGAATGCCCTGGAGCCATACCATGCTGACTACAACACCCAGGTCGAAGGCCAACCCCAGAGCGAGGAAGAGGATACTGAGAAGGCTGAACTGCTCAAACGAATTGATCATTTAGAGAGAACTCAAATTGAAATGACCCCAGAAAGAATTCAGCACAGTACCATTCCAAATTTCTTCCAGTATAACACAGGGTTTACCTACGATCAATTTAATAGCCTGTGCACAGTATTCAGCATTCCTAACAGTGAAAAAGCTCCCCCACAAATGGCACCCCTAATTTACAAAAGAGTTGATCAGCAAATGACTCTCATGTCCTTGCGTCAGCAGCTCCTCCTAGTTTTGATGAAATTACGTAAACATTTTGATCATAAGGAGCTCGCTTTCAAGTTTAACATAAGTCATCAAAGTGTAAGCACTTTGGTAAACTCTTGGATTGATTTTATGTTCATTACACTTGGGCGACTTCCTATGTGGCCCCACAGAGATATACTCACACAGAAAATGCCACCCACATACCAGTCTGAATTCCCTACCACATTTGCAATCCTGGACTGCACAGAGATAAAAGATTCAGCAACCAAGCTCGTTGGCGCTACAGAGCGAAACATATTCAAATTATAAGTCTACCAACACACTCAAATCATTGATTATTGTTGACCCAAGAGGCTCTATTATGTTTTGTTCTACCCTATTTACAGGTTGTATATCAGACAAGGAGATATTCAGGAAGTGTGGAATCATACCGCTCCTGAGAAATCTCATAGAGAATGGCTACCTTAAGCAGGGTGATGGGCTTATGGTAGATAAGGGTTTCCTAATAGAGCAAGATGTGGAGGACTTGGGGCTAAAACCTAAAATTAAACATCCCTCCCTTTGTCCGATCTAACCGCCAGATGCCGGCATTTGATGTCAGCAAAACAAAGACCATTGCACACCACAGAATTCATGTTGAAAGGGCTATTTCGAAAGAAAAATAAATAGTCTCTGGCAGAATCCCCAACGTCCGCTTGCACAACATGAATGGTGCCCAGTTTGTGGACCAGGATAACACACTTCCCTTCAATTGAGCTTATTTTCATAGGACCCAACATTTCACTTTCCACCTTCCCTCCCTTGCACTGCTCCTGCTGGATGTTTTTGACAAGTACCAAATCCCCAACCCTGAAAAGGTCAACCACACCATGCAAAAGTTTCCTTTACGGATCTTGTCCTGGGACTTTTGCATGTTGTGGATGACCTTTTCGTACACCTCCCCCTGCTCCTTCAGTCCCTCACTCACCACCTCCTTCTCAGCCACTCCTTCCACCATGTGTTATCTAAAAGTACAGAAATGCAAGTGTTCATTACAATTTATTAAGTTAGGCAAATGATGACCACCACATCTTGCCTTTGGATGGTGCTATTCAATTTTTCTACCAGCCCATTGGTCTGGGGGTGGTAGGGGGCACAGTAACTCCTGTTAATGCCCAGTGCGGCACATATCCCCTCGTTGAGCTTTAATTGCATGATTGTTGGGAAAACAAAGTGAGAAGCATAGTAATGTCATACTAGGAAAAAAATATATATACATTAAATTCTTAAAATATATATATATACTGTACCTTATGATTTTTGATTTCTGGCCCATTATCTGTCAGCAGTCTCTGAGGCACACCAAATGTATATATAAAATCGAGTACACATTCAGTGACCTCCTCTGCTTTTTTACTCTTAAGAGGGTAGGCCTCTGCACACTTTGTGAAATAATCCATAATCACACACACATATAGATTACCTCCCTCTGTTTTTGTCAGTTTCAACAGGTCCATGCCAACCAATTCAAATGGTTCTCCCACCTGAAAGACATGTTTTCATGAATATGAGGTTATCTTTTTCGGCTGTTGACATGAGCACTTAGTGTCACAAAATATAGCACCTCTATTGGATTATACTGGCTCTTCTCCTTTAAATTGGACCGTTTCACCTGACATTGTGGGCATTGCTTAATCTGAAGGAAGAGAGTGCACAGAATCATTGTATGCATGAAGTTCAGAAAGAAAATGATTCACTTAAGTGAAGCAGTGACTGTAGCAAATATGAGTTGACTTTAGTTCCCTACCAATTTTCCAATGTCGACTTGCAATCCAGGCCAGTAATAGCGAGCGATAATGGCATGGTGGGTTTTTTCAACACCACAGTGGGCCCCAATATCGCTGCTGTGAAACTCCTGGAACACTTCAGCTGCCTTTTCTGCAGTGGTTACCACCTTGGCCCAGTGCTGATTCAGGCCCTGGCCCTTCCTCCTGCACAAGTAGTACAACTCTCCATCTGGTCAGAGCACATGAGTTGAAGAGAACACATTGAATAAGGCTGGGGTTGATATTGTATATTGTACACAATTGCTTACCAGTAACTTTATAAGTCAAGGCTCTTCTTTTCAGAATGTCCCTCTGCTGTTTGTCCGCTCCCTCAGGATAGACATTGTGGACCAGAAAGTCCATTAGCTCCTTCACCTTGACTTGGTCAAAGGTACACATAGCTATTATCTACTGTCTGGCTACTTGCTTGCTTAGCTACTTACCTACCTACTTACCTACCTACTTACTTACTTGCTAACTTACTTACTTGCTTGCTTACTTCAATCTCTCTCTTCAATCTCTCTGTAATCTAATGTGTTTTTTTTACTACTCCTACTCTACACTTGTGTCCTCAGTTGACCTCCATTTATAAACTCACTAATACATTAGGCACACCTCTTCCAACCCAAATTAACATTGACCAATCATATGGCAACACATATGGCCATTATGGTCATATGGTCATAATGGTCATGGACATTTTCACACACAAAGTTGTGGGCATGTAATAGAGTGGTTAGAAAATAGCATTAATGCACAACTGAAGAGGTGTGTAGAGTCCAGGTTAATGGGCTTGATATTGATTAGATAAATGCATTGTGAGATAATATAATGAGGCTACTTTGAACTGATGGTGCTGCTGTCTGAACGTAGGACCTACAGCAGGTGGTGCTGTTCTACGCTCTGCAGTGCACAGCAGCCTTTGTAATTCAAAGATAACTAAGATTATTAAGATGATAGGCTATTATGCACTTGTCAGACTTCACACAAGAGTTTGTGGTTCATGGTGTGACTACCAACATCATTGACTTGTTTCTACAGCTATTAAACTATCATGTGAACGGAGCGCTTAGCCTCTGCTGGCCAGTGTGAAGGCACGACTCAGCCACCTTGTAGATATTTTTGCCCAGGAATAGAGTCCTTCCTGGGGCAGGGTTAGAGATCAGTAGTACGCAGCGGCCTGGAACATGGAAATAAAACTGAGCCACCGGGCGGGGCAAGCCTCTGCTGGCCAGTGTGAAGGCACGACTCGGCCACCTTGTAGATATTTTTGCCCAGGAATAGAGTCCTTCCTGGGGCAATAACACAGTCGGGACACAGATAGATTTAGGTTAACAGTTCCCGTTTTTATTGACAAGTGTTTGTGTGGTGCATGTGGTTTAGTGTGGTGGTGGAGCTTGGTCCAAGTGGGTTTCATCTGGCGTTGGATCCTAGCGGAAGGCACCTGTAGCATAGGGAGACAGACAGACAAGAGAGAGATAGATATATAGGGGTTAGAATAGGTGTTTTAGTGGAGTAAAAGTACACTTTAGGTGGGGAAAGAAAGCCTCTTACCGTGGCAGCATCACCCGAAGCGTGGTTGCATTTTCCAGGGCTTCCCGCTCCATCGACCTCCGTGTCCGACTGGGGCTGACTGGCGACTGGCGACTGGGGCTGGCGATGCAGACATCTCCCGGGTCACTTTTCGTGGCCGGCCGCGCTTGCGAGGGTGTTCCGGGAGTGGATTCGTCTGCCGCGATGTAGAGGGCATATCCATCGCCATGTCCAACGTCGCTCTGATCTCCAGAGGGGATCTGAGGGCCATATAGTATCGGTTGCGGGTGTTAAGAGTATGCCTACAGATGTTGAGAGCCGCTCATCAGGGCTCTTGGTGGGCGTGCAAAACACCTGGGCCGTCATCGCCTAAAGGAAGCAGGAAGAAAACTCAGTTAGTGTTGGGAATGCAGGTTTATAACACTTCACACAGTTGCTTTACTATTTATTTAACTTACAGATAGAAAGAGCCGCTCATCGGGGCTCTTGGTGGGCGTGCAAAACACCTGGGCCGTCATCGCCTAAAGGAAGCAGGAAGAAAACTCAGTTAGTGTTGGGAATGCAGGTTTATAACACTTCACACAGTTGCTTTACTATTTATTTAACTTACAGATGTTGAGGGCTGCTCATCGCGGCTCTTGGTGGGCGTGCAAAACACCTGGGCCGTCATCGCCTAAAGGAAGCAGGAAGAAAACTCAGTTAGTGTTGGGAATTCAGGTTTATACCACTTCACACAGTTGCTTTACTATTTATTTAACTTACAGATGTTGAGGGCTGCTCATCGCGGCTCTCAGGGGGTGTGGCCACCACGACAGTCACCGCCTAAAGGTAGCGGGAAGAAAACTCAGTGAGTGTTGGGACTGCAGGTTTATAACACTTCACACAGTTGCTTTACTATTTATTTAACTTACAGATGTTGATGGCTGCTCGTCGGGCCTATCTCAGGGGCTGTGGCCACCGCCTAAAGGTAGCAGGAAGGAAACTCAGTGAGTGTTGGGAACGCAAGTATATAACACTTCAACAAGTATATAACACTTCAACAAGTATATGTTTAACTTACAGAGTTTGAGGGCTGGGTGTCGCCAGTGTCCTCCACGATGCTCTGGTATTGGAACTCATGGGCTGAGATCCGCATGAAAACCTTGCGGACCTCCTGAGCCCTCCGGAGGTTTGCGTACATCGCGTAGAACCTTTGGATAGAAGACATGCAAAATAATTGATGGTCAATATTCATTGATTGATTGTTTGATTGATTTATCCAGGTAAGTATTTTCTTCAGAGTAACTTACCTCTTGTGCGAGTCGACAGAGTGATTCATGAAATCCGCCACGTACTTCTGGGCCGCCTGTGGCGTAGTCTCCATGTTCTGAAAACAGAAGAACAGATCCAATCCACTTATTTGTATAGCACCTTTTGTACTCAATGGATATACAAAGCACTTCACAAAGTCCAATTTGCTCATACAAAGGGAAGCAAAAAAGAGTTGCAAATCAATTCATATCTCATAGAAAGCCAACAAGAAAGCACAACTCTTAACTCACATATGTGCACACTGCCGTTCTTATGGCCATTATATCCGGCGATCCAGGCAGGCCCATCTCCGCCCAGGCGTCCCTCACATTATTGACCAGGCGGACCTCACCCTTGCCCGTGTTTGTCAGAAGGTACTTCACAGGCCCAGTCTTTATCAGCTTTTTCTTCCTTAGCTCGTGGAACTTCACGAGCCAGGAATACTCGTCGGCCAAAAGGTAAATCTGGTCATACCCATGCTTGTAATTAGTTTTCCCCTCCTTAACCTGGTGAGAGAAAGAGATGAGGGTATCTATCCAAGTCAGGGCTTGAAAGAAAGTCATAATAACAATAATAATAAGAATAATTAACTCACGTTGATGAGGTAGCCCTTCTCTTCATCTCCAATAGCCTCCTCCAGCTCTTGGATCTGGAGCCTCTGTAGGGCGCTCGTCCGTTTTCCATAGAGGGAAAAAATGTAGGCCCCCAGGTAGCCATAGAATCGGTTGGCCACGGCCATGAACCCGCCCACTCTTCTGGTGTGGGCGGGAGGGGCAGCCTCCAGCTCGGCTGTAAAATGTAGAACAAACATTGATTAGATATAGCAGAAAATGTTTATTACTACATTTGACTTATCACATAACTACATTAAGCAGAGATGTATTTAAAAAGTTACCCAGAATTTTCGGAATCATCTCCCTGCTCCTCTCCTTGCAGGTGGCTATGACCTCTTGTGGGATGAGGTCCCTCTCCTTGTGTGCCTTGACCTTGAAAGCAGATTAAAAGTTAAGACAAATGATTCAATCTGTGATCTTTCTCAATGCAAGCATTTGAACGGCCCCCAGGGGTAAAACACCAACTTCAGCTCATTTGACCAATTTCAGTTCATACCACCATCTTTCAACTTTGGGCACTATTACACCATTGCTTCAATTTCAGTTCATACCACCATCTTTCAACTTTGGTTACTCTTACACCATTTCTTCAATTTCAGTTCATTAGACCACCTTCTTTCAACTTATGACACTTACACGTAGACTAACCCTTAGTTGAAACAGTCACGAGTGGGCCCTCTTAGGGCCTAGATGTCTAGGATAAGACATATAGGCTCTTTTTGGGACTGGGAACAACATATTGAAAGATCAGAGTGCAGACCTGTCAGGGGTCAACCACTTTTGTAGCAAAAGGAAGTCCTTACCCCAGTCTGCCATACGGCCAACTCCTTACTGAGGCCCTTACTAATGGCCTGGACTCGCTTGATGAGAAATTTAACGTGCACTTCCTTGATCCGGGCTGACTCTGGCCTCTCCAAAAGGAAATAGTGGAGGAACTTGGCAAAGTCTGTGTAGAATTTGATCTTGGTGGTCAGCTTCTTTTTTGCACGGTTGAGCACTTCTTCCAGGCTGAAAAAGAATGCAGTCAGCTTGAGAGACAATCTTCAGCTTGAGAGACAATGGCCATTAGGAGTACACAGCATTTGAAGGGCCCCCATGGGGCAAAGCACCAACTTCCGTTAATTTGACCACCTCCTTTCAACTTTAGGCACTCTTACACCATTTCTTCAGATCCAGTTAATTTGACCACCTTCTTTCAACTTTAGGCACTCCTGCACTATTTCTTCAGTTTCAAATAATTTTACCACCTTCTTTCAACTTTAGGCACTCTTACACTATTTCCTCAGATTCAGTTAATTCGACCACCTTCTTTCAACTCTGGGCACTCTAAACGTTGTGTAAACTATACTTACCGCTTAAGATGTTCAATGTTGTTGAGGAACGTCCACTGATAAAAGGCGCCGCCCTTGCTAGCGTCCTCCCACCCCATCATAAAGTATTTGATGAGGGCCCGAACGCGCCCATACGATGACGTGGCGTTCTCTTTTGGCTTGGGCTGCCGGTCCGTCAGCTGCATGAACTCCAGCCACTTCCTCACAACCAGGTCTGTCGAGAGAGAGACAGATATAAACATGTTAAGATTCAGTTTGCCTCGGCCTTGAATAGGTAAATGTAACTCCAATCAGGAATTTATAAACATGAAAAAAAATGTTTTGTTACCGCAGCGTTCACCTATGTTCTGGTGCCGCATGGGTGACCCCTTGCCCACCCCCTCAAATATGGCCACGTACGTACTGTGGGTACCGTGTATTTGAGGGGAGACGGCGCAGGGAGGGGTGCGGGAGTGGAGGGCTGTGCAAGCGTGGAGAGCGGTGGAGGAGCGAGGGGTGAATGTGCAGAGGGGGGTGCAAGGGAGGGAGCGGTGAGTGAGCCGGGTCGAGTGGGCCGGTGATCCTTGCCTATACTTGCATCCCTCACTGGGAGGAATTAAATTAAAGCATAAAGAGTTTAGTGGCTGGGATAGGTGAGAGGGAACTACAAATTGCACTTGATTCAATCTTACCTTCCCCAGAGCTCTCCTCATCATCAGGGGAGAAGCCAGTTGGATCGTCACCTTCCCCAGCATCCTCTGCTGAGAATGGGGGCTGGTGACCCGAGGGGGGAGTGGACGGGCGACGTGGGCTCTCCTCACCATCTCCAAATGAATCAGGAGAGTAGCTTCTTGCTACTTGCTCCTTCTCCTTGCTTATGTCCCACTCTGTGAGGAATTAAATTAAAGCATAAAGAGATAAAGAGATTAGTGGCTGGGATAGGTGAGAGGGAACTACAAGTTGCAATTGATTCTTACCTTCTCCAGAGCTATCTTCAGAGCGGGGTGCTCCTTCCATTCCGACATCTCACCACTCCGACTAGTGGCTTCCGCGTGCGGTTATGGTTAGGGTTAGGGTTAGGTATAGGGTTCGTCAACGTCGGAAAGGCGACATGTCGGAAAGGAGAAATGGACCCCTTCAGAGCTATCTGACGAGATGACAATGGCTGAGGAAGCAGAATCCTCCGCTTCATCCATTGTTTGTAGCTTTTTCCAGCTTGTTCTCTTGGGTGGGAACTGCTGCTGGATCAGGGCAGCCAGTGGCTTACCCGAAAGCCCTTGCCCATAGGCTCGGGTCTCCGGGCGTTTATCCGAGGGCTGAAAGAGGGAGTGAACACACCAGAATCAGGGTGCGAAGTAAGGTTGTTAAGACATTGTATGTACTATTGCTTCAGTTCATTCGACAACCTCCTTTCAACTTCGGGCACTCTTACACCATTGCTTCAACTTCAGTTCATTTGGCAAGATAAATTTTGGAATATACACAATGTAGAGTATGAAATACCAGTAGAGACGACTTGTCCTCCGAGGTCGAGGAATCCATGGTTTTGTCCACACCCATATGTCTCTTCCTCTTCTTGTTTGAAGCTGTGGAAAGATCGGGAACTTGGGGCTGGAAAGAGGGAGTGAACACACCAAAATCAAGGTGCGAAGTAAGGTTGTTAAGACATTGCATGCACCTTTACTTTATTGCTTCAGATCATTCGACTACCTCCTTTCAACTTCGAGCACTCTTACACCATTGCTTCAACTTCAGTTCATTTGGCAAGATAAATTGTGGAATGTACACAATGTAGAGTATGAAATAGCGTTAGAGACGACTCGTCCTCACGTCTCTTCCTCTTCTTGGAGGAACGGCCATGGCGTCTCTTGCTGTGAGATGCTTCGGTAAGATCGGGAACTTGGGGCTGGAAAGAGGGAGTGAACACACCAAAATCAAGGTGCGAAGTAAGGTTGTTAAGACATTGCATGCACCTTTACTTTATTGCTTCAGATCATTCGACTACCTCCTTTCAACTTCGAGCACTCTTACACCATTGCTTCAACTTCAGTTCATTTGGCAAGATAAATTGTGGAATGTACACAATGTAGAGTATGAAATAGCGTTAGAGACGACTCGTCCTCACGTCTCTTCCTCTTCTTGGAGGAACGGCCATGGCGTCTCTTGCTGTGAGATGCTTCGGTAAGATCGGGAACTTGGGGCTGGAAAGAGGAAGTGAACACACCAAAATCATGGTGCGAAGTAAGGTTGTTAAGACATTGTATGTACCTTTACTTTATTGCTTCAGTTCATTCGACTACCTCCTTTCAACTTCGGGCAATCTTACACCATTACTTCAACTTCAGTTCATTTGGCAAGATAAATTGTGGAATGTACACAATGTAGAGTATGAAATACCGGTAGAGAAGACTCGTCCTCACGTCTCTTCCTCTTCTTGGAGGAACCGGCCTCAGAATGGCGTCTGAGGCCCGTTGGCGTCTCTTCTGTAGGAGGATCGGGATCTTGGGGCTGGAAAGATGGAGTGAACACACCAGAATTGGCAGCAGTATTCCATTTCCCCCCAAAATACATTTTCCACAAATTGTGTGACCTTTACAAGCATAATTGGGGGGGGGGGGGGGGGTACACAATGTATGGTATGAAATACCAGTGGTCAATTGTTGAGGTTTAGTTTAGTTTAGTTTATAGTTTGAGTAATTTGAGAGTTTAGTTTATAGTTTATTTAGTTTAAGTTTATATTTAGTTCTAGTGTAGGCTGCAGATAGTTGAGGGAGAGGAGAGGAGGTGGACCGGAGTCGGAGGGTTTGAGGTAGAGGCGAGGTGCCTAGGTGCCTTATATTTTAGGTGAGTGAGAGAGTAGAAAGAAAGATCGCTCGGGCGCTGCTTCACAGCGCCCGAGCGATCACTAGTCCCGCGAACATCACCCCCGCCATTACCCCCTGGACCTGAGCACGTACTGGAGGATTTGAAGCCTTTCAAGGGCTGCTTCACCGCGCCTGAGCGATCACTACTAGTTCCACGGTCATCACCCCCGTCATTACCACCTGGACCTGACCACGTACTGAAGGTCTTGAAACATGATGTGGAGGGCTGCTTCACTTCGCCCGAGCGATCACTAGTTCCAGTACCTGTTCTGGACGTACCGGAGCCTCCGGAGGAGGAGGAGGACGTAGCGATCACACTAATGTTATCTTCACTATTAATTATTATTATTATTATTATTATTCCCACCGTTTTCTGGGTCATTTCAATGGAGAAGTGCCATTTAGTGACGACATAATGCATAATGCCATTCTAGTGACGTCATAATACTGATGTCATTGTATTATGACCCTACTATAACACTACTAACACTATCAATACTCAATACCAGCTCCACATTCTTAGCGATCCCACACTGTTTCTTCAGGAACAGTACTTTCTAGTTTAAATTTGGTATTTTACCTTGTTGCCAGACCCAAGGGGTCGGCCTACATGAGGCTTTGTCCCCTTTCGTCCATACATGGGCATAAAAGAGGGTTCAAGTTTCGTCCCCATAGTGATGGAGCTCACTTTTAAAAAATTGATTTTTTAAAAGTGCATAATCCTATTTATAGGTTATTAATGTCATCATGTGTCTCGCTAGCCAATCACAGTGCTGAATAGAGTCAGCCAATTTCGTCCCCCTTTCGTCCATACATGGGCATAAAAGGAAAAGGGATTTATTCTGGGTCTGGCAGAACCAGGTCTCCTGGTCTTGTTTCAGGAACCCATGGGACGGCAGCTCTTGCAGAGAGTCAGGGATAGACTTAACAAACAGCTGTGGAGTCTCGCTACGGGACTGCCTGCCAGGTAGGCACCAGACCATGGAGAGGCAGTGGGAGAGAGACAGAGAGAGTCCCAGGAGGCACTAGCTCTGGCAACAGAGAACCCCTCCTGGAACTCCATATACAGTGGTAGCCAGTTGAGATCATCACGTTGGGTACCCACTAGATCAGTACCTGTCAGGTACCCATCAAAGCCACACCCC
Source organism: Gymnoscopelus braueri (assembly GCF_963280865.1). NCBI lineage: Eukaryota > Metazoa > Chordata > Actinopteri > Myctophiformes > Myctophidae > Gymnoscopelus > Gymnoscopelus braueri. The sequence goes on along the minus strand of NC_137606.1, from coordinate 21,349,350 downwards.
TCTGGGGGGGTGGTTTTGCCTTGGAGGGAGGAGTTTAGCATAATTTTTTTCCCCACCGTGCAATACAGTAAGTGGACAGTAGATGGCAGGGCCGAGCAACTATTGGTTGTTGTTTACCTACTAGTCTACTTGTTGGGGAATTGAATTAAAACAATATACTGTACTGTAGAAGCCTACTATAGCAGTAATTATACTTTAAATAGTGTAATTTCTATGAGGTGTCATAGACAGACAATTTAGGCTATTCTAAACCAAGTCCTATTTGCACTGCATTTTTTCTTGTTAAAGAGACAATTTAAAAAACACGTGTGTGTAAAGGGTTTACACACACATTTCACACACATTTCAATTTGTATTTAAAGTGAAATAACCCTTTAACTATATTCTACAGTTTAACCCAGTGATTCTCAACCTTTTTCATTTCAATTTCATTACAGTATGTAGTCTCATATCTTTTGGTTTATTTAGGCAATTTGTCAACGTTTTGTCAACATTTATTCCTTTAAATGTGTTCACATGCATTACATTACAACACATATATATATTTTATTTTAATAATAATAATGGCTCAAAATATATATATGGCTGAAGTGGTTGGTGTGTTCTGTAATTTTAATCAAAATCTAAGTAACTAGTAACCAAAGTTTTCAAATAATTGAGGGAGAGAGAGAGGGAGAGGGAGGGAGGGAGGGAGAGAGAGAGAGGGTGGAGAGAGAGAGAGGGTGGAGAGAGAGAGAGAGGGCGCAAGACAGAGAGAAACACTATTTGAGGTAGCGGGGGGAGGGGGAGGTTTAACTATCACATCTTTTCCCTGTCAACAGTCATTCTGCAGTGGTCGACTTACAATAAGCCAGTGGTGTAAAAAGTACTGAAATGTTTTACTTAAGTAAAAGTATAAATTCTGCAAAGTAGAAATACTCTTTTACAAGTAAAAGTTAGGAAATCAAAATTTACTTGAGTTAAAGTACAAAAGTATTGGTATCAAAATGTACTTAAAGTAACAAAAGTAGAAAGTACTGCAGACAGTGATATGCATTGTGGTGCTTTTCCCCACCCCCAAGCAGGAGGAGGTTTTATTTATTTTTTGATAAAGGTCAAATAAAATGAGGATTTTTATTTAAAGAGTAGCCTACATATAAATGTAATTTTATAGAGCTGGATTACTAAACATTTGCCTGAACGTGTTCCATGTCGCACTTTGTTACACTTTATTCTTGCTATGTAAAGCATTTTGAGCTGCATTTCGTGTGTGTGTGTGTGTGTGTGTGTGTGTGTGTGTGTGTGTGTGTGTGTGTGTGTGTCAACTGCTCATTGATCTCTCTCCCCTCCCCCTCTCTATCTCTGTCTCTCACTCTCTCTGCCTCTCTCTGTCTCTGTCTGTCTCTGTCTGTCTCTCTCTCTCTCTCTCTCTCTCTCTCTCTCTCTCTCTCTCTCTCTCTCTCTCTCTCTCTCTCTCTCTCTCTCTGATGCGCATTGACTGAAAGCAGTGATTCGACCGTGGAACTCTTGGAGTTAAATTAACACTGATAAATAAGAGTGACATTTTAACAGTTAACAGTATAAACTCTCAATGAAGAAAATAGATGATGGCAATATTATGCAGTTTAGACTGATGATAGGTTCTTGGTTTACCTATGATCCTAGATTATTATTTCCATATGCATTTGAAATTACCTCGTGTTTACCTTGCCTACTGTACTGTAAATCTCTCTGGATTAAGAGCATCTGATAAATGCCTACATTGAAGAGAGATTACGCTACAGGCTAGGGGCTATTGTATAAACCATTTACATAACCTGTTTGGCTTTGACACCCCACACAGTCCAACTGGGGTTCTACTACTCCTTGGAAAGTCAGAGATAAAAAAAATGGCAGCTCCCAAAGCTGCTTTCTGAGAGCAGTAACTATACTAGTCAACTAAAAGTAACATTTCAATAAAATGCATTATAAACTACTTTCCGGCACAATTATATTGTTTTGGAATGTGAAACAGAGTTAAATGAACACATGAAATTATAATGTACAAACTAACTAAGGACCCCAATTTAAACAAGCATTTTGGCTTGCTTGGGTTTTTTTTTATCCTATTTAGTCGACCTTGTATTTGAACTGTACTTTCATGTGCTTTTAGTCTGCAAACTTCTAAATAAAGTAAAGGTTTCAGACAATGACATGCAAATTAACTTTAGCACCTTGGCCGTGGGCTTTTGTTTGTCTCAACCAAACTTAGGCCGTCACAATGGACTCAGGAGCCCCCACCTCAGTGTGATCCCCCACCACACACACACACACACACACACACACACACACACACACACACACACACACACACACACACACACACACACACACACACACACACACACACACTTTTGTTGTAACAGAGTGTTTTTATATTGTGGTATTGCTACTTTTAGGCTACTTAAGTAAAATGAGTACTTCTTCCACCATGTTCCATGAAACACAGTTATGTTTAAAGAAACAATTGCTTTTGAATTCATCCTAAGGACTGCATTATTTTCCAAGTTTACAAAAAATAAAAATAATACTGTATTATAATATAATAATATACTGATTATTATCACAAAACATACATTAACCACTTCAGCCCTATACACATTTCGGCCATTTGAAAATAGCCGATCTACAAGCTCACAATGCGTCGCGATGTGACACATAGTGAGTTTGTAGATCTGCTATTTTCAAAATATTTGTATACATTTTAAAAGTTGTGAAATGGGACATTCTACATAATGAGTACTTTCTACTTTTGGTACTTTAAGTAGGAATTTTCGGGATATACAAGTTCACAACACGCCACTTCGTACCATGATGCAAGCAAAAGCTAAAAAAGCAAGATTATAATCTTTGTCCTATGCTGGAATCGAACCCCAACCATTAAATGAGAGTCCACAGTCTGGACCGTCAAGCCATTGATACCTCACTTTTGCAATGTGAAATATCTGATAATTAACCCTACCCGACATAGCTGTAATATATTATGCAGATGTACAGCTCACAACACGCCACTTCTTGCCACGATGCAAGCTTGTACATCTGCTATTTTTTGTTGTGTAGGAAAGTAACTAAGTACAATTTTGAGGTTATACTAGTTACGTTGTAGATTTAGATTACTTGTAGAGCTTGTAGATCTGCTATTTTCAAAAGATTTGTATACATTTTATACATTTGAAAAGTTGTGAAATGGGACATTCTACATAATGAGTACTTTCTACTTTTGGTACTTTAAAGGAGGAGTTCACCCAAAAAAAATCTTATTTTCTATCAATTAGGCACCCCATGAAGCCTTGATTTCATGGATTTATTTTTGTCTTTGTAGCATTCCTAAGACAATAATTTTGTACTTTACTCAAGTACATTTTTATTTCCTCACTTTTACTTGTAACGGAGTATTTCTACTTTATTTTTCTACTAAATTTTAATTATCGCCTTATGTTGGAATCGAACCCCAACTATTAGACTGCAAGTCCACGGCCTGGACCATCAGGCCATTGAGAACGCACTCTTAACAGGTGAAAGATCCACTATTCTATCTTGTACATCTGCCATTTTTTATTGTGTAGGAAAGTAACTAAGTACATTTACGCAAGTACTGTGCTTAAGTACAATAATTATTTTGAGGTACTTTTACTCTTTTACTTCTACTCCACTACATCTCAGAGGAAAATATTGTACTTTTACTCCACTACAATTAAATGAAAACTTTTGGTTAATACTAGTTACTTTGTAGATTTTGATTACAATTACAAAACACACAAACCACTTCAGCCCTAAATATATTTCAGCCGATTGAAAATAGCAGATCTACAAGCTCACAGTGAGTTTGTAGATTGTAGATAAATGTGGAAGGAGATACAGTCACTGTGATTCAGCTCAGTGTGAACGCGCCACCCTGTGGCTGAATGGCCACACTACATGTTGAAATTAGATACAATATATCTGGGGGGCGTGTCTGAGAATCTGGGGGTGTGGCCGAAAAAGGTACCTGGGGGTGAAAAAGGTACTGGTTTGAAAATGGTGAAGAAACCAACTGGCTACCACTGTATGGAGATAACCAAAACGTCCAGGACTGACATCATAGTCCCAGATTTGGGCATAACTGACATAGCCCGCTCCATATATGGATATGCCTGACACTACCTGACATCACCGTAGTGACATCAGGGCCGCAGCCAACAGTATAAAAGCCACAGCCACAGCCTAAAGCATTACATATCGTTTTTTCCTGCTGCTTGGATGGTCTCAAAGTGGCTCCGGATCTGGTCAAATAACCAGCCGATAATCAGTAAAACACTAATGTTGTCCTGACCCTGCAGGTGCTCACTGCTCCCCCCTCCCCGACCTGTTCTCGTAAGCGGAGGGGCTCCTGGTGTGTGTGGCGTGCTGTACATTTCTGTCCAGTCCGTGCCACTGTATCTATTTATAGAGGTAAGGCAGTCGCACTGCACACATTGTAGTTTTTGTCTTAAGTCATTGACCAGTTTATTAATGATGTCCTTTTGTTTTGTTAGGAGAAGCTCCGTTTGCATCTCCTGTTTTTGTCCTTATTACTTTACTTTGTATGCATGTGATGTGAATGTCAACAACATGGCTGGATTACAACTGATAATAACAGGACACATTTTGAGCCAAAACGTTTCAGTGAATCCAGAACAGTCAGTTGGTGCAGTTATAGTGACGGTATAATGCATAGTCTAACAAAGGCCACGCTGGCTTTGAATGGATGTAGCCGGTGTTATATCAGTGCGGTGAAGCACTCCTCATCTAGAGTAAAAACCATTAGTCGAGGATTAGTGAGCACCCAGAATAATGACCAGAATAATGACGTTTATGATGTTGTTATATCCGGAGGAGGAATGGTGGGGTCCGCCATGGCTTGTTGTTTAGGCATGGATCCCAATTTGGAGGGGAAGAAGATTTTGCTGCTTGAAGCAGGCAACAAGAAAGTGATGGACAGTGTCCCTGAAAACTACAGCACCAGAGTTAGTTCCATCAGTCCCGGCTCCGCAACAGTCCTCAGTGGTATCAGAGCTTGGGATCATATCACAAACATGAGGTACAAGCCCTATCATAAAATGCAGGTTTGGGATGCCTGCTCTGATGCCCTGATTACATTTGATAAGAACAACCTGCAGGGCAAGATGGCCTACATTGTGGAGAACGACATCGTTGTGGCTGCCCTCACTAAACAGCTGGACAGTCTCTCTGATAACGTGAATGTCAGGTACAAGTCCAAGGTGGTGAAGTATGTTTGGCCAATGTCCTGCCAGGTTGCTGACTCCACCCCTTGGGTCCAGTTGACGTTGGCCAGCGGAGAAACGCTTCAAACCAAGCTTCTGATCGGTGCCGATGGACCAAGCTCAATGGTGAGGCGAGAGTCGGGGATTCCCACTGTAAAGTGGAATTATGACCAGTCTGCTGTAGTGGCTGTGCTACACCTATCAGAGCCCACAGAGAACATTGTTGCATGGCAGAGGTTCCTCCCAACAGGACCCATAGCAATGCTACCGTTGTCGGACACACAGAGCTCTCTGGTGTGGTCTACCAGCCACCGCCATGCAGAAGAACTGCTGGAACTGGACGAAGAGAGCTTCGTGGATGCCATCAACTCTGCCTTCTGGAGTAATGAGAACCAGTCTGAGTTGATGGAGACAGCTGGCTCCCTGTTCCGCAGCGCGTTGTCGATCCTGATGCCATCCGCCGGCTCAACGCGCCAGCTTCCCCCCAGCGTGTCCGGCGTTGGCCCAAAGAGTCGGGTCATGTTCCCCCTGGGCATGGGCCATGCATCAGAATATATAAGGCACCGGGTGGTACTCATTGGCGATGCAGCCCACCGCGTGCACCCCCTAGCCGGCCAGGGAGCCAACCTGGGTTTTGGGGATGTGGCTTGCCTCACGCGGGTCCTGAGCCAAGCAGCCTTTAACGGGAAAGACCTGGGAGCCATGCAGCACCTGCTGGAATATGAAACTGAACGCCAGCGGCACAACCTCCCCATGATGGCTGCCATTGACCTTATGAAACATCTTTACTCCACTAATGCTGCTCCTGCGGTCCTCCTACGCACCTTTGGTCTGCAGGCCACCAACATGCTTCCTCCGCTAAAAGAGCAGATCATGGCATTTGCAAGCAAGTGACAGATATTCGCCCTGCAGTGGTGGTTTGGTTGGACTCATGGCTTTGTGAATGGAATGTAAAAGTGTAAATTAACCCATTAAGACCTGGAACTGTGTCATTTTTAGATTTGAGCTAAAAAGCATTATTTTACACTTTGGGCTATTCAAAAATAGCAGATATACAAGCTCATAGCGCGGCATACGACCTTGTAGATCTGCTATTTTTGAAAAATGAAAATGAGTGCAAATCTTTGAATATAATTTTTTTAAGGCGAACATTTTTAACTCAAATCTTTGCTTCTGGGGGTCCCTGGAACAAGATATTTTGATGGGGGTCCGCGGCCAAATACATATAATTTTGGGGGTCCTTGACATGAAAAAGATTGAGAACCACTGATGTAGAAACATAGGTTTTTCAGAATACTGTTAGACAATGATTTTTTTTTATTATTGGAATGTTTTATTTGTGTTTCACGAGGTATACTTGAAAGCAGCACTAGTACAAAGCAGCAGTTGTTTTTTCCAATTACACTTGAACGCGCCTCACAGACGTGCGCATTGAAAAAATTACGTCACCACGTCTGCACGTCCTCTTTCACACTGGCGCGTTCACAGCAGTAGCTGTGAGATATATTCATTCATAAAAACGATATAAATAACAGAACACCAGCTGTAGCTACAGTGTGGTGCTGTATGTTCGTGTCACCAGAGGGGAATCCTGCAGCCGATTGGTGCAAGAACCAAACGTTAACCCACTTGGTGAGATAAACACGTCTACACATGTACCTGTATTGCTAAGTAGCTAATGCTAACCCACTGCTACATGTTGCTAACAGCTAGCATCCTGTTTACACAGGCAAAGCCCTGTTGTGAGAGTTGAGTCCTGACGTCATCAGTACTGGAACACTGGATGTGATTCTGTGAGATATATTTGGCTGTTGAAATGTTGCTGCTATAATTTACTAGTGTTGTGGGAAAATGTAGTATTTCCATGTTTTTGTACTAGACTGAACAAACACAGATTTTATCCTGCTTTATCTTATAAGATGCACTTTCAAATGTAAAATGTTACCACTTACTCCTTATGGTGCAAATGCATTTTAAAGGTGCATTCCACATGTTTTGATCACAAAGGGCAAATTACAAGATTGTATTCTACTGACACTGTTAAACACAGTGAGAGTTAATTAGTGCCTTGGGTGCTGTATTATTACAGAAACGTATTTTGTGCATTTATATTGAGTTCATGTTTGATAAGAGGTGTTTGATATGTTTGTATATTGATATACTGGTTAAACTGAAGTTGTTTAATCCATTTATTTTGTATTTCATATTGTATTTTCATAAATATATGAATTCTAAAATTTCAAATGGAATTTGGATATAGAGATTTGGGATGTTGGGATTTAGAGTTGGCATTAGGATGATGATCTTAATGCTCGCAAATGTTTAGAAAAAAGTACAATCGGCTGTAGTAGCTGGGACTGATTTCAGAGCTGCACCATTGACTTCAGATGTGAATGCATAGATTGCAGTCAAACATGTGATTGCTCCAGTGTGTACATGTCAAGAGACAGATGTTGATCGCATACATCCAAGAGGAAGCAAGATGCCTTTTGGGAACACTGTTTGTTGGGAATGCATGTCCTTCTGGTTATGCAGTCAGTAACCCATTGTCAGTGTCTGTTGTATCCGTTTCTCAGAGTAAGCATTCGCGTAACGTCCCAATACTGTAGTACTTGAACGCCAGTGTATGATGTCATATTGATGACAAGAGGGATCACCATACATTATGGGCATTAAAGGGACATTCAGGGATTTGTATATGCCTGGACAACAGCTGACCTGACATCCCACTCAGCTGTAAACTGTAATTTGTGTTCACTATAATGCAGCAGAGACAGGGAACCCCCTGAACAAACACTCTGTAACTGTTGTTTCTTAAACTTTTCATGTCAAGGACCCCAACATTAATATGTGTTTGGCCGTGGACCTGCACATGTTTTGTGCCAGGGACCCCATACAAGATTTGTGTTGTCATAATGTCCTTTTTATTTGTACTGATAATACAAGCTCACAACAGCGTTCTACAGCATTGAGCTTGTAGATCAGCTATTTTCAAATAGTGATGATGAGGTTAAATTGTTTAAATTACTTTAACAACAATTAATTAACAATAGAAAGGGCAGCTGTTACTATGAACATGTTTAGTTAGTATTATGTATTGACTAAATATATCACAAAGTGTATAACTTCTTTATTTTTGAGCAGATATATTCTGCAGTTTGTCTGTCTTTTGACATGACGTATTCTTGGTTAAAAGCCTTTCTGTACATGGCAGTAGTACAGTGGAAAAGCAGAATCGAGAGATTCAACTCAATCAACACAATCCTGTCATAAGTTTAAGCATTTCATCACCTTCTTAAAATCATGTTTTCATGTTTTCCAGAAAACAGAATGAACTGAATCAAATAATGCTGTCCGTTAATTATGCAACATAAGAGGATTAAATGACCATTTTACAACAAAGGTTGTAAAATTGCTCAAGGCACATTGTTGTGTGACAATAAAATGGTTTAGGTAAAATTATCTTGTGACTTAAATGGCCAATTTCACACTCTTAACATATGCCACTAAACTACTGCGGTGGGAACGGCAAGCTTTATTCAATAAGGATATGCATTTATTGGAGGTGGTCAGCATCATGAAGAGATGATTTAGGTTTATTTATTTGTAAAGTCATTTTTTTCCTAAAATATAGGGATATAAGTAGCCCTACAGTGACAATGTGTGAAATTGCTATTAGGCCATATATGGCATATATGGCATAATGATTGTATACATTTGCTTTATGCAATCTATAGAGTTCTCATATGCAGGTTTAACTATGTAAAGGGATGAAAAACAGCTTCAGTCATTTGTCACCAACCCTCTAAGACCCAGCGATGCTTTTTAGCAACAATTATATTTTATAAAGAAAGGAGTTTAAATAATTAGTTTTTCATTTTTTTCACCTCTAAATCCTCATTGGGTCCTATTGTTTAGTCTTACAATGCCATTGGCCATTTGCACATAAATACCCCCCACAGAGCCAGGAATCATCACAACTTGAAAATAATCCGGGTCTTGCAGGGTTAAGGTGTTGTTGCTGGAGGCTAAATCCTTTCCTGCCTAAATATTTGTAATGCAAATGTATATCCTATAAGTTCCACTACATTTACACAATAATGTTGGGGGCTAAATGCTCACTACTTATCATAATGAAAGGAATACATGCAAATTATTTGGCCCATCCATTCTCACCTTCCATTAACAATGGAACAAGTGTCCTCCATAACATTCCACAATATTCACAACCTGTGTTTTCTAAATGATTAAATACATATTGAGTTTCAAACCCTACAACCAGAAATAATGGATTCATTTGTGTAAACCGGCAATTATTTATTTAAAGGGGGTGTAAGGGATATGTTTTGCGAATCCAAGAGTTACATAGCACTGTGTTCCACAAGTAATCACTGACATTGAGTGTTTGTTCATTAACTGGGATCTCTGTGTTTCTCCAGCACTTAAGTAAACAGCAAATGGATACATTAAAAACAAGCAGAAATTATGAAATGTGGTTTTAAGTCAAATTTAAAGTTTTGCTGAGTAGGTTTTTGGGTGATGTTTTTTAGACATAAATCATCATTTAATACAATAGTTTCAATCAAGCATAGCAGGCATGTTATTAAATCACCAGACTGTGTACTGGATAGCAAGAGGACATGCACTTTGACAGTTTTCATTCTCTCTTTAGGTGTCCAGGACTGATTCATTCAGTGCTTGTACTAAGGGTGTGATATGGTAGGCTACCTGGATGATTTTGTAGCAAAAATTAATGGACGAGCACGTCGTACAATGTGTGTTATTTATACAAAATACATCAAACACCACACAATGTAGCTAAAATGTTATATAGGCTAAAATAATGTTTCCATGTGTGATGTGCTATGTTAATGTTCATGTCAGCCCAGGACCATTGGAAGCATCTTAGCTCCCCCCACTTCCTTTACTCTGCTCTGATTGGTTGAATTACATCTGTGAAAGACGCTCCTCAGGTATAAGTACCATAACATTGTTGTAGTCTATGTTGTTTGTGCTTTCAGCAAATTCAGAGACAAGACAGAGAACCAGACCTTTCATCCCATTTCCAAGGATTTGACTTTGAGGAAGAAGTTTACGAGAAGGTAATAGGTTGCACACTGTAATTGTGTGGTTGAGACTTTGCACTTTACCTTAGTCAAAGAGTGTGCCTTTGTATTGTTTTATACAAACTGCTAACCTTGACAAACCTCTATCCCTTTTAAATGTGTTTAATACCAAGCCATTTATCATTACAGATGAGCCAACCGTTGGAAGTTGAGCAGTCCTGTAGAGAACCCAAAAGGAGGAAGGTTGAGCACCAGGTGTGTAATGTTTGTGTTATGGCCAAACTATCACAATGTCTTATCTATCTATTATTTTGTGTGTATGTTTTTTTTTAATTAAATAAGTTGCAATTATTATTATCTTTTTCTCACAGTTAAATGCAACAACAGTAGTGTTGAAGGCGTGTTCCATCCCTCTATCACGTGTACGGTTTAACAGTGGACTGTGACTGTGAGCGATGACGATTGAGTTTAGAAAAAAGTGCAACCGGTTGATTGTATTGAAATACAGTTCCACTGGGGAAGAAAATCACCATTACACCACTGACTGTTACCGAAATAATTGAATGCCAGGGTATGACGTCATTGGTGAAAAAAGGGACACAGAGATTTGTGGATTTCTATATTTCTGGACACATATGATGTGCATTAATGCCTGTATGAATTCAAGAGGTTTTGTGGGCTTGCCCTCCTTCCTTTGTACTGAAACATCACAGGTGTGCCACATCGCCAAATACAAATGGTTAACAATGTTTGAATACATTGGATCTACATGTATATGAGAATCATGACTTAACTATCATGTTATTTTCCTCCTCCTAGACTTTGTCCCTGTATGTAAAGACAAGTCTTCATCTGAACAGAAGGAGAGGGGCCACAAACTGATCAAGAAGGAACCAGAATATCCACAGATTAAAGAGGAACAGGGGGAATTATTCCAAACACAAGAGGATGTGCAGTTAGAGGATGATGGGACAATGTTGACATTACTAACAGTGAAAAGTGAAGATGTTGAAAAAGGAGAAACCGTCCCTCCAGCCAGCACCTCATCTGCACACAAACAAATACAAGCTTGTACAGAGGACAGTGATGAATCAATACCAACTAGTGATACTCAGCTCCTCTCTTCACAATGTCCTGAATCTGATACTGAAGACAGTGATGAGTGGGAGGAGACACAGTCGATTTTAAACATACTGCAATCACACATGGCACACAACGTGGAAGGACAGAGACCGTCTATGAGAAACAAGCTGCTCCACAGTGTGAAATCATCAAAACAAATGCCATCCATGACGACTGAGAGAGTGGAAAATTGTCATCTGAAGCAGCACATGAGGGTTCATACAGGGGGGAAACCCTTTAGCTGTACCCTTTGTGGCAACAGCTTTAGACGAAAGGATAGTCTGAAGCAGCACATGACAATTCATACAGGAGAAAAACCCTATAGCTGTACAGTTTGTGACAGCAGCTTTAGTCACAAGATCAGTCTGGAGAAGCATATGAGGATTCATACAGGGGAAAAACCCTTTATCTGTACAGTTTGTGAAAGCAGCTTTAGTCTAAATGACAATTTGAAGAGGCACATGAGAATCCATACAGGTGAAAAGCCCTTTAGCTGTACAGTTTGTGGCATCAGCTATAGTCAAATGAGTAGTCTGAATAAGCACATGATGATCCATACAGGGGAAAAACCCTATAGCTGTACGGTTTGTAACAACCGCTTTAGTCGTACACATAGTCTGAAGCAGCACATGAAAATTCATACAGGGGAAAAACCCTATAGCTGTACAATTTGTGACAGCAGCTTTAGTCAAAAGACTGGTCTGCATCAGCACATGAAAATTCATACAGGGGAAAAGTCATTTATATGTACACTTTGTGGCAACAGTTTTAGTCGTAATGTATTTTGAAGCAGCACATGAACATTCATACAGGGGAAAAGCCCTTCAGCTGTACAGTTTGTGGCAACCGCTTTAGTCGTACACATAGTCTGAAGATGCACGTGAAGATACATACAGGGGGAAAGCCCTAGCTGTGGAGTTTTTTATTCAGTCTAAAAAACCTGAAGCAGCACATGATGACTGATATCTTTTGCTGTGCAAGATGTTTCAGCTTTAGTCTAAAATGAAACTCTGAAGCAACACAAGGGTTCAGATAGAGGGAAAGTCTTATGGTTGTCCATTATGTAGCAGAATATTTGTCCTATTCCAAAGTCTGAACATGTGCATGAGGTACAATCATTCACATACTGTACTGGAATTCATACTGCTATCTGCACTTCCACAACGTGTACTGTACATATATACAGCCCACTGTAGGCTGACATTTTTGGGGGTTTTAGCTATGGACCCCAAAGCTCCAAGCTCCACCTTAGCGCCGCTAATGGAGCGGTTTCAGAAAAGAAAAAAGAAAAAAATTAAAAATGCAACAGCTTCACAAATCTCTCTCTCTCTGGTCAAATGCAACAGCTTCACAAATCTCTCTCTCTCTCTCTCTCTCTCTCTCTCTCTCTCTCTCTCTCTCTCTCTCTCTCTCTCTCTGTCAAATAAATCAAATAAATAATTGTATTGTGTGAGCTTGTAGATCTGCTATTCAAAGGATTTTTATACATTTGAAAACTTGTGAAATGGGACCTTCTGCATAACGAGTACTTTTACTTTTGGTATTTTAAGAACATTTTGATACCAATACTTAGGCTTTGTAGGATACTTTTACTCAAATTTGAATTCTTGACTTTTACATGTTACAGAGTAGGCCTATTTCTACATTGCAGTATTGGTACTTTTACTTTAGTAAAACATTTGAGTAATTTTTCCACCACTGATGTGTATACTATTCATGTGAGATGTGACAAGTGGGTTAATTAGCGAGAAAACATCTGAGAAACCTGAGCATGTGAGCGTCTCTGAGTAGGCCTACGTGATTACTGACCCGTCAATCAACGTGTGCGCAAAAGTGAGCTGTGACAGAACATCAACATTAATGTAATAATAATAATAATAATCATAATCATAATAATCATAATAGCGTAATAGTAGTAGTAATAATAATAATAATAATAATAATAGCATAATAATAATAATAACAATAGCGTAATAGTAGTTGTAGTAATAATAATAATATGGGTAATAATAATAATAATAATAAGGGTAATAATAATAATATTAGTTTTATTATTCTGAATACAACATTAATGGACTGAACCAGTCTGTCTGTCTGTCTGTGTGTCTGATATAAATTATTATATTATGAACCATACACTAACCACTTCAGACCTATTTTATGCATACGCTATTTGAAAATAGTAGATCTACAAGCTCACAATAACCGAGCTTGTAGACAGATCGATCTACAAGATACATACATAGATACATACATAGATAGACAGACAGACAGACAGACAGACAGACAGACCCAGGCCGTGGAAGCGCACTCAATCACACTCCCGATGCGCTTACTTTAATTGTAATATGATAATAATAATTATAATAATCCTACACATCGCAGATATATATGAATCACTAACCAATTCAGACATATTTTATACAAACGCATACATTATTTGAAAATAGCAGATCTACAAGCTCACAATAACAGTTGTTGTGAGCTTGTAGATCTGCTATTTGCTATTATGTTGCTGAGCGGTACATTGCTGGAGATAGATAGTTTGATAGAAAGATAGTTTGATAGAAAGATAGATAGATATCTAGATTTAGAACAGCCGCGCCAGAAGACTGCAGATATGGTCGATGGATCGGAAATTGACGTTGGTGCCATGAAGGATCGACTACGTCGGCGGGTCGGTATGGGGGAGAAAATTAATTCATGACTGATAGATAGAGTGGCGGCCTTTCCTATGTTTCACCCGTTTCAATTGAAACAGTGAAAAACATTTTTTTTTTATTAAAAAAAATATATATTATTATTATTTGTTTTTTTTTAAAATATTTTTTGACTTGCATCCCAGTCCGGGGCCCGCCTCTGGCTGGCCGACGTCCAAGAATTTCATGCAAGAAGAGGATGTAGATCTGATTGAATCAGGGCTCAGCTCAAGTGAATCATGTGAGTGAGTTGTTTTAGCTGTCTGTCCATGGTGGAAGTGCAGATTCGAAAATGCATCATTATGGATTGTGGAAGCAAACCAACTTCAGTCCACAAATTATTTTTTAATAAAAAAAAAAAAAAACTTTAAAAAAGGATTTATATCTATTTTTCGGAATGGCAGGGTTTATTCCAAGTTTTCAAAACCCCCCCACTCCTACACCCCCCCATTCCGAAAAATAAATTCGGAGTGGGGGGGTGTAGGAGTGGGGGGGGGGGGGTTCGGAGTGGGGGGGTGTAGGAGTGGGGGGGTTTAGGAATGGAGGGGTGCACCCCAAGAAGACAATGCACTTTGACCGTTTTCTGTTACTGATTACTCCTCTCTTTAGGTATCCTGGACTGATTCATTCAGTGTGTGTGTACTAAGGGTGTGATATGGAAAGCTACCTGGAGGATTTTGTTGAAAAAGATAATGGAAAGACACAACATGTGTGCATATCAAAAAAATACAACAAACACCACAACATTCAGCTAAAATAATATATAGGCTAGTGATGAAAAAATAATGTTTCCAGATTTGATTTGCTATGTTAATGTTCATGTCAGCCCAGGGCGATTGGAAGCATCTTAGCTCCCCCCACCTCCTTTACTCTGCTCTGATTGGTTGAATTAAATGTGTGAAAGGCGCTCCTCAGGTATAAGTACCATAACGTTGTTGTAGTCCATAGACGTTATTTGTGCTTTCAGCAAATTCAGAGACAAGACAGAGAACCAGACCTTTCATCCCATTTCCAAGGATTTGACTTTGAGGAAGACGTTTACGAGAAGGTAATAGGTTGCAGACTGTAATTGTGTGGTTGAGACTTTGTACTACCTTAGTCAAAGATTGGGCCTTTGTATTGTTTTATACAAACTACTAACCTTGAAGAAGCCTAATATCAAGTAAAAGTGCACATTTGCACCGTGGATATGAGCTTTGCAAACTTTTTAAATGCGTTTAACCAAGTCATTTATCATTACAGATGAGCCAAGCGATGGAAGTTGAGCAGTCCTGTAGAGAACCCAAAAGGAGGAAGGTTGAGCACCAGGTTTGTAATGTTTGTGTTATTTCATAACTATTACAATGTGTTATCTATTATCTTGTGTGAATGTTTAATGAGATAAGTTGCATTTATTTATTGTTTACAGGTGAATGCAACAGCGGTAGTGTTGAAGGCGTGTTCCATCCCTCTATCACGTGTAAGGTTTAACAGTGGACTGTTGGATGTGAAGGAGGAAATAGTTCCATTGGATCTTTCTAACCCTGTGGAATACACTGCTGTTCCAAAAAGTAAAAAGGCGATTTGCATGCAAATTATATCTGTTGGTTGAGACCGTTCACATTGAACCCTAGTATCAGGAACAAGCTCACAACAAGCTTGTAGGTCAGTTATTTTCAGTTAATAGATGCATTTTCAACGTATATTCAACGCGTTGTCAACATGTTATTTGTGGTGTAGAGATTTGATACCAGCAAATTCAATATTAAAGGTTTGTTTAAGTGGCTTAGTTTTTGTGACATGTAACTCTAATATATATTTTTTTCAATCAGAAACCAAATGTAGAAGAGAAATATGCAGCCTCCAAGAGGAGACTGGCTTTAATTAAATATATGTAATTATGAAATAAAAATTAAAAAAACATTGTTTTGTTTACTTAGTTAATTAAACAGTTTTTTTTCTGTAGGTGTCCTCAAAGCCATCACCTACCAGGGATGTGAAACTGGTTACAAAGGAAGAGAGTCTTTGTATGCCGTGCACAAGATACACCAAAGGTGAGAGCGATGATGATCCTAATGCTTGCATGTGTTCAGAAAAGTTGCTGGGACGGAGAGCTGAACCATTGACTCTAGGTGTGAATGCACCGGACACCACGGCGTGTATACAAATTGTTAACATTGTTGGAATACATTTGTTCTACCTCAATGAGTGTCATGAATTAACTATCATGTTATGTTCCTTCTCCTAGACCAGGCTTGTCAAACTCGCGGCCCGCGGGCATTTTGCGGCCCGCGGAAAGGTCCATTGCGGCCCGCGAAGTGATTTGAAAAAACACCTTTTCATACTAGCTCTAATGGAAAAAAAACGAGAAAAAAAAGACAAAAGAAACGGCGGAGCCGGGCAGGCAGTTATCCCCCCCAACCCCCCTTGCCTTTGACTGTGAAGGTCTAATAGTGGCCAAACTTGTTTTGTGAGAACAATGGCCAAGTCATGTCTAAACAATCAAGACAAGAGGAGATCAAGAAATAAATCTAATCACCCACGCTGGCACAAACATGTCAGTCTAAAAGTGTATAGATCCCTGCTAACCAGCGCTGCCCAGGGAAACAAGGACGAGGAATTTCATTGGCTCACTATACATCGTAACATCGCTTCTTTAAGGGGACCTGCTATGGGTCCATTTGGTTCCATTTGTACGGGTGGTTGCGTCGTTGTGTTTACATGTGCGGTGGAATAACGGCCGTTACGAGTGAAACGCTCAAAAGTTTCACTCGTCCTCTGTCTCCGTTGACAATTTTAATAATCCAATTGATAATAATCTGTTTAGGAAACTCTTAAAAACTCGAATGAATGACTAGTGTCGCCTAGTGTGACATATTCAATGTGCGCTGTCTTCTCAGTCTATCGTTGCCGAAAATGGCTGATCTACAAGCTCACAACGTGGTGCGAACAGACGCGGTGTGAGCTTGGAGATCGGCCATGTTTGGTGCGTGACACTGTTGTACGATGAAGTATAAATTGCGCTTTTAAAGTGACAGTACACACATTAACCAGTTAACAGTTTCTTCAATATTATTTTCCAAAAGTAAAAAGGTCACTTAAAATGTAGTGCAAGTAATAAATTTTGGCTAAAACAAAGACAAAAGAATAGAAAAAATAAATATGCATTTTTTGTTTATAAAGAGCTGAAGAGACATGGAGATTTTATAGTAATTATTACATTATGAAAGTTACTACTGCTCAGAACCTGGTCCCTGATGTTGACAGGTCAGTTAAAGCAAAGAGATGTCAGGTACATAATTTTTTTGTAAAAAAAAAAGAAAATGATGTTGTTTTGACCTGAGCTTTTACTGTTAGGGTTATTTCTTTTCTATTCTAAAACCAAAAAAAAAAGCATTGAGTGTCATTATTTTGATTCATTGACATTTTCTGAATTGTCGTTATTGTTCAATAAAAACGACTGAACTGAGTTCATTGTCTGAGTTGCATTGCTGATAGTAGGCCTCAAAAAAATAATGTCGTGTACTGTAGCTATTTACTGAAAATATTTATAATTTTTTTTATAATCCATGCATCGATTCTTCAAACGCTTATCCGGAGCCGGGTCGCGGGGGCAACAGATCCCGAGGCGTTCCCAGGCCAGTGTGGAGATGTAATCCCCCCATCTGGTCCTTGGTCTGCCCCGGGGTCTCCTTCCAGTGGGACACTATTATGTACAAATTAATTCATAATTAATTTGTATATAATCTTCATAACATTTTTTAAAGTGATATGCTGTAGTTATAGCAGTGACTGAGACAACAGACTGAAAAACAATGATGTATAACTGAATGTGCATGAGCGTGCATGCGTGTCTCCGTGTCTGCGTGCCCAGTCTGCCCACCTCAAGTCACCATTTGACCAATCTTGCCCGGACACCAAAATGAGTTTGACACCCCTGTCCTAGACTATATCCCTGTGTGCAAAGACAAGTCTTCACCTGAACAGAAGGAGAGGGGCCACAGACTGATCAAGAAGAAACCAGAATATCCACAGATTAAAGAGGAACAGGAGGAGCTATTCCAAACACATGAGGATGTCCAATTAGAGTCAGATGGGACAATGTTGACATTACTAACAGTGAAAAGTGAATATGTTGGAAACAGAGAAACAGATCCTCCAGCCAGCACCTCATCTGTCCACAAACAAATACAAGCTTGTGCAGAGGACAGTGAGCCATCACAACCAACTGGTGATGCTCAGCTTCTCTCTTCACACTGTTCTGAATCTGATACTGAAGACAGTGATGAGTGGGAGACCCAGTCGATTTTAAACACACTGCAAACACACAAGGCACAAAACGTGGAAGGACAAAGACAGTCTCTGAGCAACAAGCTGTTCCACAGTGTGAAATCATCAAAACAAATTCAATCCATGACGACTCAGAGAGTGGAAAATTGTCATCTGAAGCAGCGCATGAGCGTTCATACAGGGGGAAAACCCTTTAGCTGTGCACTTTGTGGCAACAGCTTTAGTCAAAGGGGTAGTCTGAAGCAGCACATGAAAATTCATACAGGAGAAAAACCCTATAGCTGTACAGTTTGTGACAGCAGCTTTAGTCAAAGGGGTGGTCTGAAGCAGCACATGACAATGCATACAGGAGAAAAACCCTATAGCTGTACAGTTTGTGACAGCAGCTTTAGTCAAAAGCGTGGTCTGACTCAGCACATGAGGATTCATACAGGGGAAAGGTCTTTTATATGTGCACTTTGTGGCAACAGCTTTAGTCGTAAATGTATTTTTGAACAGCACATGAAGATTCATACAGGGGAAAAGCCCTTTAGCTGTACAGTTTGTGGCAACCACTTTAGTCTAAATCAAAATGTGCAAGTGCACATGCGTATCCATACAGGGGAAAAGCCCTTTAACTGTGAGGTTTGTGACAGCAGCTTTAGTCAAAAAGGTAGTCTTAATGAGCACATGAGGATGCATACAGGAGAGAAACCCTTTACCTGTACAGTTTGTGGCAACAGTTTTAGTCTAATTCATAATCTGAAGCAGCACATGAAAATTCATACAGGGGAAAGGCCCTTTAGTTTCACAGTTTGTGACAGCAGCTTTAGTCAAAAGCGTGGTCTGACTCAGCACATGAGGATTCATACAGGGGAAAAGCCCTTTAGCTGTACTGTTTGTGGCAACCACTTTAGTCAGATGGGTGATTTGAAGAGGCATATGAGGATTCATACAGGGGAAAAGCCCTTTAGCTGTACTGTTTGTGGCAACCACTTTAGGCAGATGGGTGATCTGAAGAATCATATGAGGATTCATACGGGGGAAACGCCCTTTAGCTGTACAGTTTGGGGCAGCAGCTTTAGACAAACTCATAATCTGAAGATGCACTTGAAGATGCATACAGGGGGAAAGCCCTAGCTGTAAAGTTTTTGGCACCAGCTTTACTCAAATAAAAAAACCTGAATTAGCACACAGCAGCACAGTACTGTTTGACGTTGACACAGATGTTAAGGCAGAGGGAATGACAAAGACTGACAAGGTAAAAACTACAATATTTCCCACTTTTTTTTTATTATAATGTAACAAAAACATGTGTACACTTTTGTAATGTGCATACTGCGAAGTAAGTGATGGTTGTAAGCAAGTTAAACGTAAAGGGAAACAAGTTTACCTCTGTGTCAGTCCATAACAGAAAATTGTTTTTGAAAATAAAAGTTTGTTTTGCAAGGAACTGTGATTGTGTTCTTTTTGCTCACATTTTTCAAACTTTCTTGATCACGTCCTAAGCATGGAAGTGGGGCATCCATTTCTACAGCTTTAGTGCAAACCTTGCAAAAAACGTTGCTGAATCATTCCAAGAAAGTTGATATTTCCGACATTGACGTCCCTTACTCTGCACATCTTTACGGGCACTACTGCTGCTCGTGCTAGGGGTACTAGGGGTGCTCGGGCCGCTGATTGTACGGTTGGCTGTGCTGTCCCCCTCGGCAGGGCCAGGGACCACCAGGTCACGGGCACGGACTGCCGCTGCACGGCCACCGCTGCTGCTGCTATCCTCCGCCTCCTCCTCCTTACTGTCGGCAGGGTCACGGCTACCAGTAGCAGAGCTGGCTGTGCTATCCTCCGTCTCCTCCTCCTCGCTGTTGGCAGGGTCACGGGCACGGCTACCGCTGCTGCTCGCCACAGTGGAGCTGGCTGTGCTGTTCGCCTCGCCGGCCGCGGCGCTAGGGGTCTTGCTGGGTCTGAAGAAATTTTGTTTCTGCTGGGAATCTCTTCTTTGCTGAAGATGGCTTCATCTTGCTGCACAGTAGTGCAGTCAAAGCAAGCACGTAGCATGTTTAGTTAGTATTATGTTTGGTGGGTCATTCAAGGAATGTGTAAAACTCTCCCATATCAATGTCCACCCATTCAGAGGCAATTCATTCTGGGATGTTTGAAAGGCCCAGTGTGCCAAGTTGGTGAGGCTAATTGCATATTATGGCCACATCCCACATTTCTGATTACCCCTTTTCTCCTAACACAATAGAAATGGCAGCTGTTACTATGAACACATTTAGTTAGTATTATGTATTGACTAAATATATCAGATCAAATCTAAATGTTTTTTCTTTATTTTGAGCTGTTTGTCTGTTGACGTGACATATGACGTTAAAAGCCTTTCTGTACATGGCAGTAGTAGAGTAGAAAAGCAGAATCGAGAGATTTAACTCAATCAACTCAATCCTGTCTTAAGTTTAAGCATGTCGTCACCTTCCTTAAAAGATGGCCTGCATCTTTGTTTCACGTTAATCAGATAACAGAATAAACTGAACCTAATATAGAATATTCTGAATTATTTCACACAAACTGTAAGAAAGCCTGTCAGCGACGCCTAGTGGTCAGGCATGGTACTACCCCCTGACAAGTGTATTTTGTCAGAGTAGTGTTTTGACACACGCAGGGTCAGTTAGACACGACGTTCTCTCTGTGTGTTTCTGTTCCCTTGTACCTTGATATCTTGATTTGTGCGTTCATGAAACTATGTAAGTAGTACAGTATTTAGGTCCTAAGTGTTGTTTAGTAAGTTATACTATATCTGACACCCTGTATATCACGTTATGTGACTTATATATATGCTTAATTGGCAACACCTGTTTGTTTGGCTAGTGCTGATTTAGCTCCCCACTGCCTGCAGTTTGTTTGTAACCCTTTATGGTGTATTCTTGTTACTTGCATGATGACATTTATGTACTCTACGGTTTATCTACTGTGTTTCACAACATTTGAACAGTTTGGTGTTTACATTTGCAACACTGAGTGAGTGTTTATTGTTTGCTTTATGACACTGTGCAGATAGCCTGTTGTTGCTACTATGTTTTTCTTTATTGTTATTCATTTCAGACCACACACACATGTTCACCTATACCCATTCATACACTGTATGGACAATAAACCATTGGAAAGAAATCCCTTCTCCAGACTCCCCTGATTCTCTGACCGGAATCCAGTCCATATTCGCCGCCTCAACCAGTATATTATTTTAAAGTAACCGGCGATGTCCCCCTTCGTTACACAAACAGTTTATGGCAATATATCGCTTATAATAACATGATCCTGTGACTTAAATGTTCAATGTTACTCTCTTAACACATTCGGTACCAGAATTTTATAATAACAGATTACGTTCGGTGCCAGAAATCTCACCGTTAAGCTGCGCGGCGCTGTTTAAGCTGTAGACTCCACGACGAGCCAGGGGCGAGCCAGCATGTGTGCATTTTGCACGATGGTCCTGGCTAACGCCTGGAACGATAACATCTTTACCGCGGGTCACAATGGCGGAGCGATCACGCATACAAAATGAGTTCTCCCCAACGTAAAAAGTTTCAGAGTTATAGGGGTTTTAGAGAAGGAGATAGAACGGAAGCGGATGGGGATCCATGTTTTTGGCACGGTGATCTATAAGGCCCTTCCTTCTCTGAAGCAACACAAGGGTTCAGTTAGAGGGAAAGTCTTATGGTTGTCCATTATGTAGCAGAATAGCAGTCCTATTCCAAAGTCTGAACATGTGCATGAGGTACAATCATTCACGTACTGTACTGGAATGATGAAGCCTACCAAGATACAAAATACAATACTTTCAACAAAATGTAACAAAAACCTCTTATTTTGTATAGATATACAAGCTCACAGCAGTGTTCCAACAGCATTGTGAGCTTGTAGATTGTCTAGTTTGAAATAGTGATGGTGAAGTTAAACTGGTTAAAATTATTGTGATGCTGTTTTAACTCTTTCTTTTTTTGGGGGGGGGGGGGGTAGTGGGTACAAGTGGAAAAATCTGACATTGTGACAGTGTCAGACATGCTCTGGGTCAAATTTCTTTCTGAACATGGCAGCGTGGGAAGATCAACTCAATCCTGTCATAAATCCTGCATGTCATCACAAAATAATGGCATATCCAAATAACACTGTATGTCAATGATGTAACATAAGAGGATTAAATTACACATTTACGTTGTAAAAATTGTAACCTGACTTGGGCCAAATTACTTCTGAATGATGCCAACTTAAAAGGTTGTAACATTGATTCCGTTGTATTGTCAAGTTGTGACAATAAAATGATCTAAGTAACATTATCTTGTGACTTAAGCAACATTAAATGGCCAATGGCACACTCTTGACATATGCCACTATACTACTGGGATGGGAACGGCAAGATTTTTTTGAATAAGGATATAAACATGTATCGGAGGTGGCCAGAATCATGAAGACATGATTTAGGTTTAAACAGGTTATTTTCTTCATTCCACCTCATTTACACAATACCGTAGGGGGCTATATGCACACTCTTTATCGTACTAAAAGGAATACATGCAAATTGAATGGCCTATGCATTCAGCATTAGGGTTACACACCCTAACCAATTCTCACCTGTCCATTAACAATGGGACAAGCATCCACCAAAACATTCCACAACATGCACAACTTGTGTCTTCTAACTGATTAGATACAGATAGAGTTTCAAACTCTACAATGCAATGTGTAAACTGGCACTGGTGTATTTAAAGGGCTTTAGTGATATGTTTTGATCTATGTGTTTCCCCAGCTCTTTAGCAAAAAGAAAATTTTCAGGTCAATATAACAATTTCATCCAATCAGGAGACAGAACACATGCAGGATACAGGATAATCAATCACATTTATCTTGGATCTAGGTATCTGGAACACTTTATAACATTGATGCTCTGTTTTCAACATCTTCACTTTTCACTGTTAGTAATGTTAACATTGTCCCATCAGCCTCTAACTGCACATCCTCTTGTGTTTGGAATAGCTCCTCCTGATCCTCTTTAATCTGTGGATATTCTGGTTCCTTCTTGATCAGTCTGTGGTCCCTCTCCTTCTGTTCAGATGAAGACTTGTCTTTACACACAGGGAAACAGTCTAGGAGGAGGAACATAACATGATAGTTAAGTCCTGATCAAACATCCCATGATTTGGGATTTTTGAATGGCCCAGTTTAGCAAATAGGTGAGGTTAAATATGTCTAATTTTGAGCAGATAGAAAGGGCAGCTGTTACTATGAATAATGTTTAGTTAGTATTATGTATTGACTAAATATGTCTATTCTCAAATATGTCTATTCTCAAATATGTCTGCAGTTTGTCTGTCTGTTGATATTACACATTCTTGGTTAAAAGTCTTTCTGTACATGGCAGTAGTGTAGTGGAAAAGCAGAATCGAGAGATTCAACTCAATCCTGTTGTAAGTTTAAGTATTTCATCACCTTCCTAAAATAATGGCCTGCATAGTTTTCCTCCTTTTCCCCACAAAACAGAATGAACTGAGCCAAATATATAATATTCTGAATTATTTCACACAAACAGTTTATGGCAGTATGGCTATTGACTTACCAATACCGCCGTCTGTCAATTATGCAACATAGACTTACAAATAATACCATCAAGTATGCAACATGAGAGGATTAAATGACCATTTCACGTTTCAAAGTTACAACAGAGGTTGTACAATTGCTCAAGTCACATTGTTGTGTGACAATAAAATGGTTTAGGTAACATTATCTTGTGACTTAAATGGCCAATGTCACACTCTTAACATATGCCCCTAAACTACTGGGGTGGGAACGGCAATCTTTTTTTCAATAAGGATATGCATTTATTGGAGGTGGTCAGCATCATGAATAGATGATTTAGGTTGATTTTTTTTAAAGTCATTTTTCTAAAATATAGGGATGTAGGATAGTGGCAATGTGTGAAATTGCTATTTGGCCATATATGGCATAATGGTTGTATACAACATTGCTGTATGCAATCTATAAGGTTCTCATATGCATGTTTAACTATGTAAAGGTCAAATATGGGGGGGGACCCCATACAAGAGTTTTGTTGTCATAACATCCTCTTTATTTTTCACTGATAATGCAAGCTCACAACAGCGTTCAACAGCATTGTGAGCTTGTAGATCCGCTTTTTTCAAATAGTGATGATAAGGTTAAACTAGTTTAAATTATTTTAAAGCTATATTAACTAATTTGGCTGGAAATATAGGACGCATGCCATTAATTTAGGAAGTTGGCAATGTGTGGAATTGCTCTTGTGACAATAATTTGGTATAAGTAAAATTATCGTGTGACTTACGCGACATGAAATGCGAATGGCACACTCTTGACACAGCAAGTTTCACACATTCAAATATGACCCGGCAGAGTGGTGTTATGGGTCAAAGATGACCCGGCAGAGAAGTGTGGCCCAAATTGACACGATTTTTTCAATAAGGATATTAACATTTATCAGAGGAAGACATGATTTAGGTTTAAATAGGTTATTTTCCCTAAAACATAGGACATATGCAGTTAATTTAGGAAGTGACAATGTGTGAAATTGCTATCTGGCTATAATGAGAGAATGACATAATGGTTGTTTACATTGCTGTGTGTAATCTATACAGTTCTCATTATGTTTAACTATGTAAAGGTCAAACATGTGGATGAAAAAAAAGCTAAAGTTATTTTTCACCTTTCAGGTGGTGTTGCTGGAGGCTAAATATTTTCCAGTCTAAATAATTGTAATGCAAAGTCCTGAACCTATCTACATGGTCCACCCTATTTACACAATACTGTAGGGGCTATATGCTCACTACTTATCATACTAAAAGGCACACATTGAATGGCCTATCCATTCAGCAATAGGGTTACACACCCTAACCAATTCTCACCTGTCCATTAACAATGGGACAAGCATCCACCAAACATTCCACAACATTCACAGCCTGTGTCTTCTAACTGATTAGATACAGATAGAGTTTCAAATGCTACAATGCAATGTGTAAACTGGCACCGATGTATTTAAGGGGGTTGTAGTGATATGTTTTGTGTTACATAACTCTTTATTCCAATACTAATCAACTGCCATAGAGTGTTTGTTCCTTAACCCTTCCATTGTGTTAGGGTAATAAATGATGATATACATATGGAGTTTCAAACTCTACAACCAGAAATAATGTATGAATTTGTGTAAACTGGCACTGATGTATTTAAAGGGTCTGTAAGTGATATGTTTTGCTAAACTAAGTGTTACATAGCTCTGTATTCCATTCACTGACATAGAGTGTTTGTTCATTAACTGGGAGCACTTAGTAAACAGAAAATAAAATGTCAGGTCAGGATACCAATTTAATTCAATCAGGAGACAAACTCATACACGATAAACAAGCACAATGATGAAACAGGAAACTTAACAAAAAACATTGGTAACTGCCTAACTGAACAATGTAAAACTGTCTCTGATAAATGGGTTCTCTCTCCTTATTGCTTTCCCACATGAAACTATATTTTACGTTTATTAAATTGAGCTGAGGAGACCCCTGTTACTGAACAAGCACTACATCAATGATTACTATCAGAATATATTAAATACTCTAACCATTTAACAGAACATGTTTTTACAACAATAACAGTTAAAATACAGTAATTATTGGTTTTAAGTTATTACATAGATCGTTTTTAGACATTAATCATCATTTAATGAAATAGTTTCATTCAAGCATAATTAAATCACCAGAATGCGTGTAATGGATAGCAAGAAGACATGCACTTTGACCCGTTTTCTGTTACTGATTACTCCTCTCTTTAGGTATCCTGGACTGATTCATTCAGTGTGTGTGTGTACTAAGGGTGTGATATGGAAAGCTACCTGGATGATTTTGTTGAAAAAGATAATGGAAAGACACAACATGTGTGCATATCAAAAAAATACAACAAACACCACAACATTCAGCTAAAATAATATATAGGCTAGTGATGAAAAAATAATGTTTCCAGATTTGATGTGCTATGTTAATGTTCAGGTCAGCCCAGGGCCATTGGAAGCATCTTAGCTCCCCCCACTTCCTTTACTCTGCTCTGATTGGTTGAATTAAATGTGTGAAAGACGCTCCTCAGGTATAAGTACCATAACATTGTTGTAGTCTATGTTGTTTGTGCTTTCAGCAAATTCAGAGACAAGACAGAGAACCAGACCTTTCATCCCATTTCCAAGGATTTGACTTTGAGGAAGAAGTTTACAAGAAGGTAATAGGTTGCACACTGTAATTGTGTGGTTGAGACTTTGCACTACCTTAGTCAAAGAGTGGGCCTTTGTATTGTTTTATACAAACTACTAACCTTGAAGAAGCCTAATATCAAGTAAAAGTGCACATTTGCACCGTGGATATGAGCTGTGCAAACTTTTTAAATGCGTTTAACCAAGTCATTTATCATTACAGATGAGCCAAGCGATGGAAGTTGAGCAGTCCTGTAGAGAACCCAAAAGGAGGAAGGTTGAGCACCAGGTTTGTAATGTTTGTGTTATTGCATAACTATTACAATGTGTTATCTATTATCTTGTGTGAATGTTTAATGAGATAAGTTGCATTTATTTATTGTTTACAGGTGAATGCAACAGCGGTAGTGTTGAAGGCGTGTTCCATCCCTCTATCACGTGTAAGGTTTAACAGTGGACTGTTGGATGTATAGGATGAAATAGTTCCATTGGATCTTTCTAACCCTGTGGAACACACTGCTGTTCCAAAAAGGAAAAAGGTGATTTGCATGCAAATGATATCTGTTGGTTGAGACCGTTCACATTGAACCCTAGTATCAGGAACAAGCTCACAGCAAGCTTGTAGGTCAGTTATTTCCAGTTAATAGATGCATTTTCAACGTATATTCAATACGTTGTCAACATGTTATTTGTGGTGTAGAGATTTGATACCAGCAAATTCAATATTAAAGGTTTGTTTAAGTGGCTTAGTTTTTGTGACCTGTAACTCTAATATATATTTTTTCAATCAGAAACCAGCTATGCTGCCTCCAAGAGGAGACTGGCTTTAATTAAAGATATTTCATTGTGAAATAAAAAATAAAAAAAAACATTGTTTTGTTTACTTAGTTAATTAAACAGTTTTTTTCTGTAGGTGTCCTCAAAGCCATCACCTGCCAGGGATGTGAAACTGGTTACAAAGGAAGAGAGTCTTTGTGTGCCGTGCACAAAGACCACCAAAGGTGAGAGCGATGATGATCCTAATGCTTGCATGTGTTCAGAAAAGTTGCTGGGACTGAGAGCTGAACCATTGACTCCAGGTGTGAATGCATTGACTGCTGTGATCAAACATGTGATTGCTCCTGTTTGTATGTGACAAGAGAAGGACGCTTATCACATGCATGCAGGGGCATAGACAGTATGCATTGTCAGTGTCTGTTTACCCATTGTCAGAGTCATTAGTGTAGTCACCGTTATCAGTGGTGTTTTGGTCGCTTCACAGGACACCACGGCATGTATACAAATTGTTAACATTGTTGGAATACATTTGTTCTACCTCAATGAGTGTGTAACTATCATTTTATGTTCCTTTTCCTAGACTATGTCCCTGTGTGTAAAGACAAGTCTTCACCTGAACAGAAGGAGAGGGGCCACAGACTGATCAAGAAGAAACCAGAATATCCACAGATTAAAGAGGAACAGGAGGAGCTATTCCAAACACATGAGGATGTCCAATTAGAGTCTGATGGGACAATGTCGACATTACTAACAGTGAAAAGTGAATATGTTGGAAACAGAGAAACAGACCCTCCAGCCAGCACCTCATCTGCACACAAACAAATACAAGTTTGTACAACTAGTGATGCTCAGCTTCTCTCTTCACACTGTTCTGAATCTGATACTGAAGACAGTGATGAGTGGGAGACCCAGTCGATTTTAAACACACTGCAAACACACAAGGCACAAAACATGGAAGGACTAAGACAGTCTCTGAGCAACAAGCTGCTCCACAGTGTGAAATCATCAAAACAAATTCAATCCATGACGACTCAGAGAGTGGAAAATTGTCATCTGAAGCAGCGCATGAGGGTTCATACAGGGGGGAAACCCTTTAGCTGTACACCTTGTGGCAACAGCTTAAGTCAAAAGTGTAGTTTGAAGCAGCACGTGAGGATGCATACAGGAGAGAAACCCTTTACCTGTACAGTTTGTGGCAGCAGCTTTAGTCAAAAGTGTGGTCTGAAGCAGCACATGCAAATTCATACAGGGGAAAGGCCCTTTAGTTGTACAGTTTGTGACAGCAGCTTTAGTCAAAAGTGTAATCTGACTCGGCACATGAGGATTCATACAGGGGAAAAGTCTTTTATATGTGCACTCTGTGGCAACAGCTTTAGCCGTAAATCTATTTTGGAACAGCACATGAAGATTCATACGGGGGAAAAGCCCTTTAGCTGTACAGTTTGTGGCAACCACTTTAGTCTAAATCATCATTTGCAGGTGCATATGCGTATCCATACAGGGGAAAAGCCCTTTAGCTGTACAGTTTGTGGCAACCGATTTAGTCGTACAAATAGTCTGAAGATGCACATGAAGATACATACAGGGGGAAAGCCCTAGCTGTTAAATTTTTTTCAGTCTAAAAAACCTGAAGCAGCACATGATGACTGATATATTTTGCTGTGCAAGATGTTTCAGCTTTAGTCTAAAATGAAACTCTGAAGCAATACAAGGGTTCAGATAGAGGGAAAGTCTTATGGTTGTCCATTATGTAGCAGAAGATTTGTCCTATTCCGAAGTCTGAAAATGTGCATGAGGTACAATCATTCTAGTACTTTACTGGAATGATGCAGTCTACCAAGATACAAATAAAAATATTTCCAACAAAATGTAACAAAAACCTGTTATTTTGTATAGATATACAAGCTCACAGCAACGTTCAAAAGCATTGTGAGCTTGTAGATTGTCTAGTTTCAAATAGTGATGGTGAAGTTAAACTGGTTAAAATGATTGTGATGCTATTTTAACTTTCTTTTTTTTGGGGGGGGGCAGTGGGTACTAGTGGAAATATCTGACACTGTGACATGTAGTTTAAAGACATGCTCTGGGTTAAATTTATTTCTGAACATGGCAGCGTGGGAAGATCAACTCAATCCTGTCATAAATCCTGCATGTCATCACAAAATAATGGCATATCCAAATAGCGCTGCATGTCAATTATGTAACATACGAGGATTAAATGACACATTTACGTTGTAAAAATTGTAACCTGACTTGGGCCAAATTACTTATGAATGATGCCAACTTAAAAGGTTGTAACATTGCTTCCGTCGTATTGTCTTGTGACAATAAAATGGTCTAAGTAACATTATCTTGTGACTTAAGCAACATTAAATGGCCAATGGCACACTCTTGACATATGTCACTATACTACTGGGATGGGAACGGCAAGCTTTTTTCAATGAAGATATAAACATGTATCGAAGGTGGCCAGAATCATGAAGACATGATTTAGGTTTAAAAAGGTTATTTTTTTCATTCCACCTCATTTACACAATACCGTAGGGGGCTATATGCTCACTATTTATCATACTAAAAGGAATGCATGCAAATTGAATGGCCTATTCATTCATCAATAGGGTTACACGCCCTAACCAATACTCACCTGTCCATTAACAAGGGGACAAGCATCCACCAAAACCTTCCACAACATGCACAACTTGTGTCTTCTAACTGATTAGACACAGATAGAGTTTCAAACTCTACAATGCAATGTATAAACTGGCACTGGTGTATTTAAAGGGGTGTAGTGATATGTTTTGATCTATGTGTTTCCCCAGCTCTTTAGCAAAAAGAAAATACATTTTCAGGTCAAGATAACAATTTCATCCAATCAGGTGACAGAACACATGCAGGATACAGGATAATCAATCAAATGTATCTTGGATCTAGGTATCTGGAACACTTAATAACATTGATGCTCTGTTTTCAACATCTTCACTTTTCACTGTTAGTAATGTCAACATTGTCCCACCAGCCTCTAACTCAGGGGTGATGCAACTTTGATGATGGAGAGGGCCACTATATTATCCACACTCACTCCAGAGGGCCACATGGCACATACTGTCGGACCATTCTATGTCACACAAAAGTAGCGAAAATAGCAGATCTACAAGCTCAAAACGCGTCGCAGTGTGACGCGTTTTGAGCTTGTAGATCTGCTATTTTGCTATTCTTGAATTCATTTTTTGGGGCTATTTTTTTTATTGGAATCCTGAAAAGTAACATTTGTATTTCATTTTAAATGCATTTTGTTATACTTATGTCAACTTTATGAACTTAAATACTAATACATTGGACATAAAAAAGACAATGGAATGTTAATATTAGTCATTAAGCTACTAATATAGACTGTAAGTAGTAGAAGTAATTAAAGCGGGTCATGTTTGCATGTTTGGAATTGCAAACAGCTGAAATCAATAATATATCACTATTCTGATATTCTGATTCTAACCTGCGGGCCGCATTAAGTGAAGGTGGGGGCCGCATGTGGCCCCCGGGCCGCCAGTTGCCCATGTATGCTCTAACTGGACATCCTCTTGTGTTTGGAATAGCTCCTCCTGTTCCTCTTTAATCTGTGGATATTCTGGTTCCTTCTTGATCAGTCTGTGGCCTCTCTCCTTCTGTTCAGATGAAGACTTGTCTTTACACACAGGGAAACAGTCTAGGAGGAGGAACATAACATGATAGTTAAGTCATGATCAAACATCCCATGTTTTGGGATGTTTGAATGGCCCAGTTTAGCAAATAGGTGAGGTTAATTGCCTATGGCTCCATCCAACATTTCTGGTGACCCCTTTTGTCCTAACACAATAGAAAGGGCAGCTGTTACAATGAATAATATTTAGTTAGTATTATGTATTGACTAAATATGTATATTCTCAAATATATCTAATTTTGCAGTTTGTCTGTCTGTTGATATTACACATTCTTGGTTAAAAGCCTTTCTGTACATGGCAGTAGTAGAGTGGAAAAGCAGAATCGAGAGATTCAACACAATCCTGTTGTAAGCTTAAGTATTTCACCACCTTCCTAAAATAATGTCCTTTATTTATTTTTCGTTTTCTCCAGAAAACAGAATGAACTGAGCCACATATATAATATTCTGAATTATTTCACAAAAACAGTTTATGGCAGTATGGCTATTGACTTACCAATACCGCTGTCTGTCAATTGACTTACAAACAATACTGTCCATCAATTATGCAACATGAGAGGATTAAATGACCATTTCATGTTTCAATGATACAACAGAGGTTGTACAATTGCTTAAAGGGATATTTCACTTTCAAAAAAACCTTGGGTCATTTTATCGTCTACACAGGCTTTTGTGAACCCCCCAGACCGTTTTTAAGTTGCATAATTCAGTATTTAGATATTTGATATTCATTTAATCAGACACGCCCCCTTCCTATACAAACCCATTATAACTTCAAATCCATTTTTAATATGTTAGATTCATCAAAAATACCCGTCCTTGGTTCTGGTGACTCACCCTGCCCTCCTAATACGCGAGAGGGACGTGTTTTTTCGATAACTTTTTTCATTTATTTTTAATATCTTTTTTGGAAAATGAAAAAAATAAAATACAATAAAAAATCAAATAAAATAAATGCAAAAAGTAAATGAAAAAAACACGGCCCCCTCGCGTATTAGGAGGGCAGGGTGAGTCGCCAGAACCAAGTACGGGTGTTTTCGATAAATCTAACATGTTAAAAATGGAGTTTGAAGTTATAATGGATTTGTATAGGAAGGGGGCGTGTCTGATAAAATGAATATCAAATATCTAAAGACTGAATCAAGCAACTTAAAAACGGTCTGGGGGGTTCACAAAAGCCTGAGTAGACGATAAAATGACCCAAAGTTTTTTTGAAAGTGAAACATCCCTTTAAGTCACGTTGTTGTGTGACAATAAAATGGTCTAGGTAACATTATCTTGTGACTTAAATGGCCAATGTCACATTCTTAACATATGCCACTAAACTAATGGGGTGGGAACGGCAATCTTTTTTTCAATAAGGATATGCATTTATTGGAGGTGGTCAGCATCATGAATAGATGATTTAGGTTGATTTTTTTAAAAGTCATTTTTCTAAAATATAGGGATGTAGGGTAGTGGCAATGTGTGAAATTGCTATGAGGCCATATATGGCATAATGGTTGTACACAACATTGCTGTATGCAATCTATAAGGTTCTCATATTCATGTTTAACTATGTAAAGGTCAAATATGGGGATGAAAAACAGCTTAAGGACTCCACCCACGACGCCGACAAGATGGCAGCATTCTAGAGCTGCTCTGACCTGGCCAATGTAATCCGCTTAAAACAACATATTCCCAAATCATTTATGGAGTTCTAAAATGTAATCTCACCGTACTATGAACCAAGAAGTAAGGAAAAGTGAAAGAATTAGAAACAAGTCTACAACAAGCCGGCTCACGTCTCACTTCTCTTCTCAACGCGGTCGACGAGAGACCACGCCGCTGCTCTCAGCTGAGGAGACACCATTATCACCCGAGTTTGAAAACTACACAACAAGTATGAGCAGCGGCACCGAGACGATCCTCGCCGAGATTCGGACCTTTCGACAGGAGGTAAATGGACAACTGGAGACTCTGAATGTGTCCATGACCGAGATACGACAGTCAGTCTCTGGTTTGAGGGTTCGAATGGACGAGGTGGAAAGTCGGGTTGGTGAAAATGAAAATGGCTGCGCTCTCAACCAGAGACTCCTCGGCTTCTTGCTCAAAAGGGAGAGAGAATTCGAAGACAGATGTGAACTATTAGAAAATTCCTCGAGGCGGAATAATTTAAGAGTCTATGGGGTCCCTGAGGGTTCGGAATCGGGGGACACGGTAAAGTGGGGTGAAAACTTCATCAAAGAACTTTTACACTTGCCCCCTGAGACTGAATTACGCTTGGAACGTATGCATCGCTCCCTAGTCAAGAAACCAGAAGCAACGGCACCCGCGAGATATTTTGTGGCTAGATTCCTCGACTTCCAGACAAAGGAACAAATCCTCACGAAGGCATGGAAAGAGAAAGAGCTGAAATACAAAGGCAGCAGAATCGGCTTCGACAACGACTACTCCCCCGCAGTACAGCGTAGGCGCAAAGAATACGCTGATATTAAACGACAACTGAAAGCTAAGAACATAAAATTCAAGTCCCGCCACCCTGCAAGGTTACTAGTGGAGCTACCAAACAGGACGAAGACTTTCTCTTCGGCGTGGGAAGCGGCTGAGGGACTGGCGGAGCTGGGCATAAAGACCGACCTGTCTGAGTGGGAGAAATTGGAGCGAGAGCAGCGACGCATCGGATGGCAGATAGCCGGCAGAGACGGAGCGACGAATGCGGCGAAAATACGCAGCGTTCTTCACGACGCAGAGGAGCTGCTGAAGCCAAGCGGTGACTGATTCTTCAGAGGAAACTACAATTCAGTGCGGTGAGAGTGAGTAATCAATAAACGGGACGTTATGGAACTTTGATTATTATGGTAGACTGTTCAGTAAAGTTTGGGCACAACAATGATTGTTAAAGATTGGAATGACGACCTTTTTGTCATCTATCTACTTTTTGTTCTTTATCTTATCTTAACTTCTTTTTTTTTTTTCTCTCTATGAGGAACGGGGTATTGTTTTTGTTTTTATAATCTCTCTCTTTAAAAGAAAAGAAAAAACATAATGGGTTTCAACCACTGTTTTCTTTGAATTTACTTATAGGGTTTGTTGAGTGGTGGAAGTTAGTGATTTAATTTGATTTGAAGTGAATATTAAGCACTGAAAAGTGAGTGGCAGGGGAACGGTGGTTATGCCCTATTTTATTGTTTTATTGTCTTGTTTGTTTTTGTTGTTGTAATTTATTTTTTTTGGGTTCAGTTAGCCTATCTAGACATGTAGATATGTATGTATGATGTGTATGCATGTGGGTATGAATGTATGTGTGTGTTTATATGTATGTATGTATATACGTATGTATGTGTATTTTGAAATGTACTTTTATGACTATGTATACATTGTGTGTGTGTGTGTGTGTGTGTGTGTGTGTGTGTGTATTTTGAAATTTACTTTTATGACTATGTATACATTGTGTGTGTGTGTGTGTGTGTGTGTGTGTGTGGTGTCTTTTTATTTTAATTTTTCCTAAATTCACTATATCCCAGAATTTGGAGGGGTGTTTCACTTTCAAATAGAGTAAACATTGAGAGTAGGTGTTTTGAGGGAATGGGGTGGGTTGTGGCGGGGTCGCGGCCCCCTCACGCATTAGTAGGACACTCTGATGCGTGGGGGGGCCGTGATTTTTCCATTGCTTTTTTCATTTGTTTTTGATATATTTTTTGGATGTTTGTTTTGTTTGGGGGTGGGATATCCCTTTGAATTCATTTAATTTCACGTAATAACAATGCTGGTCAGATGGGAAGGTTAACACATGGGCCAAAAGACAACATTAGCTTGCTTCAACATGAACACACTATAGGACAACTAGAAGGTTAAACATGTGTTCAAGATATTTTTACAGAAGGTTATGTATAATTTGATTTGTAATAAGTTAGGTCTACCATGATACTGTGGCGGAGGCGTTGGCTGGGGGGGTTTAACTCTACTGGGCTATTTATGCCGGCCAAGACCTTGCAAAGGTCAATTCTCAGTTACATCTTTATTATTTATTTTAGCGTTGCTATGTTTCATCAGGCCCGGACGACTCTATTGTCGATCTGGATGCTCCTATCCCTCTCTTGTGTGGCGAGCTCCCCTCATTGTGGCTCTACTCAAATCTGGAGACATGTTAACCTGCAAAGGTGTCAGGCAGTGGGGGGGCTGCCACGTGGAGAGAGATTCACTAAATTGTGGGTCAAACGTTTTGGAGTCCAGAATGCTCACGTGTGTACAGTTCAATGTTATGCCATATTGCTATTTGTTGTTATTTTTAGAGTCAGCACAACCTTTCCCTTATTGAATGTTTTTTATTTTCCTTTTCTTCACCATTGTTTTTCTCGCTCTGTGCAGAAGGCGTCCCACTTAAGTCACAATCTAGAAGGATGGTCACATTTCCACAATTTGATACCATGGTGGCCACACTTAAGGTAATAAGCTATAATGTCAAAGGCCTCAATAGTCCAATCAAGAGGAAGAAAATTCTGACGCAATTAAAACAGCTCCACTGCCAAATAGCTTATATACAAGAAAGTCATCTCTCAGATGCTGAACACAAGAAACTAAACAGATCCTGGGCTAGTCAGGTTTTCTTTTCCTCTCACCCATCTAGTAAGAGATGTGGAGTAGCAATACTAATCCACAAGATGGTGCAATTCACCCTCAAATCCCAGTATAATGATAAAGAGGGCAGATACATCCTGGTCAATGGCTCAATTGATGGTACAGAGGTGTCTCTTCTAAATGTTTATTCCCCAAACGATAATAATCCCCAATTCATAGCAAAAATATTCAAATTAATATTAGAGAAATCAAGAGGCATACTGTTGATGTGTGGAGACTGAAACACAATACTATCGCAATCGCTCGACAGGCTGCCGGCTACAGGGACACCCCTCTCCTCAATGTCGAGAGCTCTTAAAAATAACTGTGGTGAAGCCGGACTGGTAGATGTGTGGAGACACATGCATCCTAGAGTGAAAGACTTCACTTTTTACAGCCATCCACATGATTCCTATTCTCGCCTCGATCTAATATTTACCCCCAAATCTGAAGCTTACAGAGTAATTAAATGTGACATTTTACCAATTACATTGTCAGATCACGCACCTGTAGCTCTGTCATGGGATTTGGGAGGTTGCTATACATCCAAGCGGTGGCGACTTAATACAGGATTATTGAATGACACTGAGTTTGTAAAATTCATGGAACAGGAAATAAAATTCTATCTTGAGTTCAATATGACACCAGATATCTCACCCGTGACATTATGGGAATGTGGGAAGGCTTATCTGAGAGGCCGAATAATTGCTTTTGCATCTGCCAAAAAGAAAAGAAACGAAGAAGATCGAGTTAACTTAGAAAATAAAATTAAGGGGCTAGAACGCCAACACAAAGAACAACAACTCCCTGAAGTACTTAGAGAACTTAAGAATGCTCGACAAGCACTGAATAACTTAACATCTGAGAAAGTGGAGCGTAATTTAAGGTTTCTGAAGCAAAAGTATTATGAGAGTGGAGACAGATCTAGCCGATTATTAGCATAGCGCTTAAGGAAACAACAAGCCTTATCGACAGTAACCAAGATTAAATCACCAGATAATTCATTTGTTTCAAAACCAAAGGACATATCATCCGCCTTTGCAGAATATTACAAAGTACTTTTATAAGAACACAGACACCTGTAATGATGCTAATGAGATAAAAACATATCTCCAAACAATTCATCTTCCTAAACTATCAGAAGCAGCAAGAGACAAAATGGAAGCCCCAGTTTCAGAATCCGAGATTAAGGATGTAATTACCACTCTAAAAAATAATAAAAGCCCAGGCTCAGACGGCTATACAAACGAATTCTATAAGAAATGTGCAGACTCTGTCTCCCCTCTTCTATTACGAGCCTATGAACACTCATTTCGGACAAAAAAACTGCCTGAGACTTGGGGCGATGCCGTAATTACAGTAATTCATAAGGAGGGGAAGGACCCCACAATGTGTGGCTCATATTGGCCTATATCCTTATTGAACTGCGACTTAAAAATACTGACAACAATTTTGGCCCGCAGATTGAATTCAATTATAAGCGAAATCATACATCCTGATCAAACAGGGTTCATTACAGGCAGATACTCTGGTAATAATATACGCAGGCTCTTGAATGTGATGACGTACTCCCAGAGGGAACATAAAGAGTTAATGATTTTGGGGCTCAATGGCGAGAAGGCCTTTGACAGAGTCTCTTGGGAGTTTTTACTGCAATCGCTAGATCATTTTGGATTCGGGCCAACGTTCATAAACTGCATCAGAGACATATGGACGTTACTCAGGGTATAAGGTCAATATTGATAAGACGGAGGCTATGGACATTGGAGGGCTTATACCACAGCGAACCAGGTCTCTCTTTTCTTTTAAGTGGCCCAGAACTGGGGTTAAATATTTGGGCATTTACATAACACCAACAGTAGACCAACTATTTGAGGCAAATTATAATAGTCTCATTAGCAAGATCAGAGAAGATGTGGACAGATGGACGGTTCTACCCCTCTCTTTGATCGGGAGGGTGGAGATAGTACGTATGAACATTTTGCCTAGACTACTTTACCCATTCCAAATGCTCCCCATCCCAGTACCTACCTCTACATTTAACTCCCTAAATAAATTGATTTCGAGATTCATCTGGCAAGGTAAACGTCCAAGAATTCGATTTAAAACATTGCAACTGGCCAAGAACGCAGGTGGATTGGCCCTTCCCAATTTTAAATATTATTTCTGGGCGGCCCAACTCAGGTCCATAACCATGTGGTTAGAGGATGTTGAATCAACTAGATGGTTAAAAATAGAAAAATCTCTATGCACACAGGCACAACTAGCAGCCCTTCCTTTTTCGGGACATAATATCAATGTAGACACCATTGGTGCCTGGTCTAGGTTCACAATGAAAATATGGAAGGAAGTTCAGAAAGAGTTTAGACTGCCTCTCTCAACATCTGGCCTGTCTTCAATTGGATGTATTAGGGGTTTTGTACCATCAAGGTTGGATGCTGGGATCGGGGGGTGGAGGAGGCTAGGTTTGAGGTTTGTTCACCAGTTATGTTACTCCAGCCAGCTAAAGTCATTTGATCAACTCAGAAACAAGTTTAACCTTCCTAGAACTGACTTTTTTAGATACCTCCAACTAAGGCACTTTTTAGAAAGTCACGAGGACTGGGACAAAATTAGAAGCCCATCGGTTTTAGAATCATTTCTGATTGACATCCAAAATGGAGCTTCAAGTGGAAAAATTATTTCTAGCTTGTATCAAAATCTATTGTCAATGGTTCCCAGTGACTCTCTTTATATAAAAGCAAAGTGGGAGGCTGAAATACAACAAGAGATTACACAAGAAGAATGGGTTGATGCCTGCACTGAAGCGCACAAAGTAACTAATTCTAATTCTTGGAGAGAATATCAGTGGAAAATTACGAGTAGGTTTTTTAAGACCCCGTTACTGACTGTTGAAGGTGTGTTCCATCCCTCTATCACGTGTAAGGTTTAACAGTGGACTGTTGGATGTGAAGGATGAAATAGTTCCATTGGATCTTTCTAACCCTGTGGAACACATTGCTGTTCCAAAAAGGAAAAAGGTAATTTGCTTGAAAATTATATCTGTTGGTTGAGGCCTTATTACATCACATTGAACCCTAGCATCGGAAAAAGCTCACAATGAGTTGCATGTCAGTGTGTTGAGAGCTTGTAAGGTCAGTTATTTTCAGTCAAGAGATGCAGTTTAAACGTATATTCAACAAGTTGTCAACATGTTATCTGTGATGAAGAGATTTGATGTATTGGTAATAAAAGGAATGGGTCAAGTAGCTGGGGAACACCAGACAATTAAACACTAAGGGTGTGTTTAAGTGGCCCATAACTCTAATGCTGTTTATCTTCATTCAGAAAAAAAATATGGAGACTGGCTTTGACTAAATATTGTGAAACAATGACAAAAAAAAATGTTTTGTTTATGTAAGAATGGGTTGATGCCTGCACTGAAGCGCACAAAGTAACTAATTCTAATTCTTGGAGAGAATATCAGTGGAAAATTACAAGTAGGTTTTTTAAGACCCCGTTACTGACTGCCAGAGCAGGCACTACTCCTACAAGCGAGTGCTGGAGGAGATGTGGTGAGCAGGTTGGCGACCATTCACATATCTTTTGGACATGTCCTAAAGTGCAGCAGTTTTGGAATGTAGTATTTAGCGACATCAATAAAGTATTTGATACTCAAGTACCACAAGATTTCAAGACGGCTATTCTAGGAATTGTGCCGACGGGTTTCGAAGGCAGGAAGAATATCTACCTCCTTCAGATATTGTTAATGGCAGCCAAAAAATTCATCACAATTAACTGGCTGGGTCTGCTCCCTCCGACCCCCGAACAATGGTTGAATAAAGTCTAAGAGATTAGAGATATGGAAAGAATCACTTATTTGGTGAGGCTACAAAGCGAGCAATTTACCAAAAAGTGGACGCCTTTTGCACGCATTGAGTTTTGATACGATTTATAATTTTATAAAGAGATATGTATTGTGTAATTTGATAGCCTGAATGTGCGGTATGTGTGTGGATATATATATATTGTGTTACAGTGTATGTGTGAGGAATGAGGATACATAGTGTACATTATTCTGTTCTTTCATGCTTGTATATTTCTCTTTGATTACTTCAGATTTTTTGTCTGTCTTTTGTTTTGCTTTACTTTTCTTATTATTTCGTTGCTGCTGTCTCATGGGAGACAATGTGAAATATTGTACAGAA
Organism: Gymnoscopelus braueri; assembly: GCF_963280865.1. Lineage (NCBI taxonomy): Eukaryota > Metazoa > Chordata > Actinopteri > Myctophiformes > Myctophidae > Gymnoscopelus > Gymnoscopelus braueri. The sequence continues at coordinate 21,309,437 of NC_137606.1, read as the reverse complement.
AGACTATTGTGAATATGAAGCATTATTATGCATTAATGTATTGTCTCTCCTGATAATAACAATAAAAACAATAAGTTGCAAAAAGAAAAACAGCTTAAGTTATTCGTCACCTAAGGTGTTGTTGTTGGAGGCTAAATCCTTTCCAGCCTAAATAATTGTAATGCAAATGTCTTATCCTATCTATATGTTCCACCTCATTTACACAATAAGGTCGGGGCTATATGCTCACTACTTATCATAATGAAAGGAATACATGCAAATGATTTGGCCCATCCATTCTCACTTGGCCATTAACAATGGGACACGTATCCTCCCAAAACATTCCACAACATTCACTACCTGTGTTTTCTAAATGATTAAATATATATTGAGTTTCAAACCCTACAACCAGAATTAATGGATTAATTTGTGTAACCTGGCAATTATGTATTTAAAGGGGGTTTAAGGGATATGTTTTGTGAATCCAAGTGTTACATAGCTCTGTATTCCACAAGTAATCACTGACATATATTGTTTGTTGATTAACTGGGATCTCTGTGTTTCCCCAGCACTTTAGTAAACAGAAAATAAAATATCAGGTCAGGATACCAATGTCATTCAATCAGGAGACAGAACGCATGCAGGATACATTATAAACAAACACAAATGATGCAATGTGGTTTTAAGTAATTACAACTTAAAGTTTTGCTGAGTAGTTTTTTGGGTGATGTTTTTTTTAGACATAAATCATCATTTAATACAATAGTTTCAATCAAGCATAGCAGGCATGTCATTAAATCACCAGACTGTGTGTATTGGATAGCAAGAGGACATGCACTTTGACAGTTTTCATTCTCTCTTTAGGTGTCCAGGACTGATTCATCTGTAATTTATAAAAAATACATCAAACACCACACAATGTAGCTAAAATGTTATATAGGCTAAAATAATGTTTCCATGTGTGATGTGCTATGTTAATGTTCATGTCAGCCCAGGACCATTGGAAGCATCCCAGCTCCCCCCACTTCCTTTACTCTGCTCTGATTGGTTGAATTAAATGTGTGAAAGACGCTCCTCAGGTATAAGTACCATAACATTGTTGTAGTCTATGTTGTTTGTGCTTTCAGCAAATTCAGAGACAAGACAGAGAACCAGACCTTTCATCCCATTTCCAAGGATTTGACTTTGAGGAAGAAGTTTACAAGAAGGTAATAGGTTGCACACTGTAATTGTGTGGTTGAGACTTTGCACTTTACCTTAGTCAAAGAGTGTGCCTTTGTATTGTGTTATACAAACTACTAACCTTGAAGAACCTCTATACTTTTTAATTGTGTTTAATACCAAGCCATTTATCATTACAGATGAGCCAACCGGTGGAAGTTGAGCAGTCCTGTAGAGAACCCAAAAGGAGGAAGGTTGAGCACCAGGTGTGTAATGTTTGTGTTATGACCAAACTATCACAATGTCTTATATATCTATTATTTTGTGTGTATGTTGTGTTTTAATTAAATAAGTTGCCATTATTATTTTTTTTTCACAGGTGAATGCAACAGCGGTAGTGTTGAAGGTGTGTTCCATCCCTCTATCACGTGTAAGGTTTAACAGTGGACTGTTGGATGTGAAGGATGTGAAGGATGAAATAGTTCCATTGGATCTTTCTAACCCTGTGGAACACATTGCTGTTCCAAAAAGGAAAAAGGTAATTTGCTTGAAAATTATATCTGTTGGTTGAGGCCTTATTACATCACATTGAACCCTAGCATCGGAAAAAGCTCACAATGAGTTGCATGTCAGTGTGTTGAGAGCTTGTAAGGTCAGTTATTTTCAGTCAAGAGATGCAGTTTAAACGTATATTCAACAAGTTGTCAACATGTTATCTGTGATGAAGAGATTTGATGTTTGGTAATAAAAGGAATGGGTCAAGTAGCTGGGGAACACCAGACAATTAAACACTAAGGGTGTGTTTAAGTGGCCCATAACTCTAATGCTGTTTATCTTCATTCAGAAAGAAAATATGGAGACTGGCTTTGACTAAATATTGTGAAACAATGACAAAAAAAAAAGTTTTGTTTACGTAGGTAATTCAATTTTTTTTTTGTAGGTGTCCTTAAAGTCGTCACCTGCCAGGGATGTGAAACTGGTTATAAAGGAAGAGAGTCTTTGTATGCCGTGCACAACATACTCCAAAGGTGAGAGCAATGATGATCCTAATGCTTACATTTAAAAAAATTGGCTGTAGTTGCTGGGACTGATTTCATAGCTGAACCATTGACTTCAGGTGTGAATGCAGTGATTACTGTGATCAAACATGTGATTGCTCATGTGTGTACGTGACAAGAGAAGGACATTTATCAAATACATGCAGAAAGAACCAAGTTGGTAATGTACGTAGCTATAGGAAGCCAGACAAGTGAACAGCAAAGTGTTTTTTTACAAGCACACAGACAGACACAGATATACACACAAATATTGTGTGCATTTATACATAGACTGCTAGGCTGATGCCTGTTGAGAAAGATGTTTGTTTAGAGTGCATGCCCGTCTGGTTATGCAGTACCATGACCTATATATTATGTTATTTTCCTCCTCCTAGACTGTGTCCCTGTGTGTAAAGAGGAGTCTTCACCTGAACATAGGGAGGGGAGGGGCCACATACTGATCAAGATGGAACCAGATTATCCACAGATTAAAGAGGAGCAGGAGGAGCTATTTCAACCACAAGAGGATGTCCAGGCTGATAGGACAATGTTAACATTACTAACAGTGAAGCAGCACATGAGGGTTCATACAGGTGAAAAACCCTATAGCTGTACAGTTTGTGGCAAAAGCTTCAGTCATCTAGGCAGTTTGAAGCAACACATGACAATTCATACTGAGGAGAAGCCCTTTAGCTGTACTGTTTGTGGCAACTGCTTTAGTCGAGCAAGCGGTCTGAAACAGCACATGAGGGTTCACACAGGTGAAAAACCCTTTAGCTGTAAACTTTGTGGTATCAGCTTTAGTCTAAATGAAAGTTTAAAGAGTCACATGAGAATTCACACAGGGGAAAAGCCCTTTAGCTGTAACCTTTGTGGCAACAGCTTTAGTCTACGTAACAATTTTAAGAGTCACATGAGAATCCATACAGGGGAAAAGCCATTTAGCTGTACTGTTTGTGGCGACAGCTTTTGTCAAGCAAATGGTCTGAAGCAGCACATGAGGGTTCATACAGGTGAAAAACCCTATAGCTGTACTGTTTGTGGCAACAGCTTCAGTCAAATAGGTAGTCTGAAGCGGCACACAGTCATTCATAATGAGGAAAAACCCTTTAGCTGTACTGTTTGTGGCAACCGCTTTAGTCACAACGGTGTTCTGAAGCAGCACATGAAGATTCATACAGGGGAAACACCTTTCAGCTGTACAGTTTGTGGCACCAGCTTTAGACGAAGGGGTAATCTGAAACAGCATATGAGGGTTCATACGGGGAGAAACCCTTTAGCTGTAAAGTTTGTGGCAACTGCTTTTGTCAAAATTCATGAGGACTCACACAAGGATACAATGGATACTGTGAATTTGTGTTAGTTTGTTTTGTTCTGCAGTGCAGTTATATCGGGAAATATAGTTTACTGTTTTGTTTACATCTTTATTGTGCTCTTTGGGTGGGATACTTTGATTATACAGCGACTTGTTATTCTGCATAGTGCAGGCTATTGATTATACAGTGACTTTGTGTTTGTTTTTCTGCATAGTGCAGGCTATTGTACAGGTGTACAAGCAGCGTTTACAGGTACAGCCTGACAGGTTATAAACATGTAACTAAAAAGGAAGCATTCTCAAGTGATGGTAATACCCTTTATATAATGCCATGGTAATGTCTCACCCACACTCAAGTTCATAGCTACAGTCACTGGCCACAACCCCCCAGTTTCAATAGATAAACACAAATGACTAAATGTTATTTAGGTTTAAATAAAAAATGATACCCAATGAAGAGTCACCATTTTTGTACCTGAATTATTGAGACACTGGGTATATGCATTATATGTTTTGCTATTTTTGATGTACACCATACTGTGTTTTGTATTATGTTAACATCCTTTAGTTGGATTGTAAATAAACTGAACATGCTTTTCACATCTTATTATGGACTAATAACATTGTGTTGGTGCTCATTGGCCTGACGGTTTGTTTTGCAACGTGTCGTCACCACGGGGGCGTGGCATAGTATCTGTAGACATATTAGATTCAAGAGTCAATGTTAAGTCAAGCTGTTCATGGCCCCCCAAGATGGCCGCCGCTACCAAGTGTACGCTTGTTGACACCCCCGGATTTTTTGCAAGTTAAAACATTCTTCTACTATGCCAGTTCATAACAAGAAATTGATTTAAATGTAATTGAAAATAAAAGTTTGTTTTGCGAGGAACTGTGATTGTGTTCTTGTATTAGTAAATATATTTAGTATTGACTAAATATATCACATCAACTATAAATTACATTTTAGATTTTGAGCAAAGACATTCTGGAGTTTGTATGCCTGTGTGTCTGTGCTATAGTTGCTAGGGTTATGCCTTTATTAAAACAAATAATTAAAGGTAGGGTAAGTGATATTTTTGGGTTAAAACAAAAAGTTTTTTTTTTTTAGTAATCATTGCTATAGAGTGTTTGTTCAGTAACAGGACTCTCCCCGTCTCTCCAGCTCTTTAATAAACAGAAAATACATTTTCTGGTAGGTGTCAAAATCTCAGCCAATCAGGAGAAAGTACCCATTTTTAAGCTTCATTTTTATAGTGTTCCAGTTCTAATTTTGCCTGCTCATTTCTTAGTGTCATCACTTCCAATTTCACTTGTTTAATCTATATCCTGATTGAGTTCTCTATCCTGATTGGATAAAATTGGAAATGAAACTGAAACTGAAACGAAAATGCATTTTCTGTTTTATAAAGAGCTGGAGAGACATGGAGACTCCTTATATGGACAGGACACTCTATAGTAACGAGCACTATCAGAACATAGACCCATTTTGCAATTATTTGAATAATTGCAAATCACTTACCCTACCTTTAAGTCATGCTCTGGGTTAAATGCCTTTGTGTACATGGTAGCAGTAGAGAGGAAAAGCAGAATAGAGAGTAAATAATTTCAGTCCCGTCATTTTTATCCCTTTTGCCTTGTTAGGGAAATGTGTGTATTTTTAGGTGATTTTTTTCGGTAATTGTGGCTGTGATCAATCCCTCCTAGCCATGACATTTGGGAGGAAAGTATGTTTTTCGAGTTTTTAATGTAATAGTTTCATCCATACCCACCATATTTTGACTGTGTGATATGTTTTTGTTACGTTGGGAGTGTTAATTAAAATATTTGTACAATAGACTTTAATTATAACAACTATTATGACCCCCGCCCCTCAAGTAACTCAAGCAAGTAGGTGAGATTAATTGCATATGGCCACATCCCACATTTCTGATGACCCCTTTTGCCCTAACGCAATAGAAAAGTTTAGTTAGTATTGACTTAATATATCACATCAAGTGTAAAATACATTTTTTTATTTTGACCTGTCACTTATTTAAATTAAAGTGAAACATGATTGTGTTTGTAATGTCCCTTTTCTCTGCAGTAAACTGTAACAACTTCATGAAGTTTTTTAAAAACAAAGCCAATCACAAGCACTGAAAAATGATAATTTTAAAAGGGGTAAAATAAGACAAGTCATCTAAAGGATTATACCCTGTTTGATGGTAGATTGATCGAATTGGTCATCTGATTACTGAAGGGGTATTTTACTTCTTTAAAAACCCGTCTAGTGTCATGGTCGGAGTAGAAAGACAGAAAGCAGGGAGAGACAGACACAGATAGATATATTGTGATATCTATAGGGTCATTTTAACCACTTTAAAGGCTTCATGACATTCAGTTTTACAACACATTAAAAGTCTTTGTCATGGTCCTTCAAACGTGTATAAAACGTTTTAACTGAAAATATCACTCCAGGGGAGGGGAGGGGTGGGATTAATGGACTGTGACATCAAAGTCAAGGGGCCAATCCCAGATTACTTTTCAGTCTTATTAAAAAAAAAACAGACCACAGAAAATCCACTGAATGTTCAAAGTTAAGTTTTTTGGGGTATAATTGAGGTCATAACCCCCCCAAAAATAATTATAAAAAGTGAAAATGAATGTCATAGAACCTTTAACCCCATCATACATACTGCCCTGCCAAGCCAAAGTGCAGTAACTACGTTTTTGGACACACCGACTAATTTTTGTATCCCAAGGGTCAAATTAGCCTTCGTGATTTTGGGGGATAAACAATTACCTCAAGAACAGATGTACAATTAGTGTTAGAGATACAATTAGAGATTCACTAAATTGTGGGTCAAACGTTTTGGAGTCCAGAATGCTCACGTGTGTACAGTTCAATGTTATGCCATATTGCTATTTGTTGTTATTTTCAGAGTCAGCACAACCTTTCTCTTATTGAATGTTTTTTATTTTCCTTTTCTTCACCATTGTTTTTCTCGCTCTGTGCAGAAGGCGTCCCACTTAAGTCACAATCTAGAAGGATGGTCACATTTCCACAATTTGATACCATGGTGGCCACACTTAAGGTAATAAGCTATAATGTCAAAGGCCTCAATAGTCCAATCAAGAGGAAGAAAATTCTGACGCAATTAAAACAGCTCCACTGCGACTTAAAAATACTGACAACAATTTTGGCCCGCAGATTGAATTCAATTATAAGCGAAATCATACATCCTGATCAAACAGGGTTCATTACAGGCAGATACTCTGGTAATAATATACGCAGGCTCTTGAATGTGATGACGTACTCCCAGAGGGAACATAAAGAGTTAATGATTTTGGGGCTCGATGGCGAGAAGGCCTTTGACAGAGTCTCTTGGGAGTTTTTACTGCAATCGCTAGATCATTTTGGATTCGGGCCAACGTTCATAAACTGCATCAGAGACATATGGACGTTACTCAGGGTATAAGGTCAATATTGATAAGACGGAGGCTATGGACATTGGAGGGCTTATACCACAGCGAACCAGGTCTCTCTTTTCTTTTAAGTGGCCCAGAACTGGGGTTAAATATTTGGGCATTTACATAACACCAACAGTAGACCAACTATTTGAGGCAAATTATAATAGTCTCATTGGCAAGATCAGAGAAGATGTGGACAGATGGACGGTTCTACCCCTCTCTTTCAGAATCAGAATCAGAATCAGAATCAGTTTTATTGTCACATCACAGGTTTACAAAGTAAAAAAGTGGGTGAAATTCATTTTAGTGCAGCTTAATAAAAAACAACACCACAGCAGCCGTAACAGTGGACTGGCACGAACGATGACATGATACAAGATGAAACATGAACAACAAACATAACCATATCCACCATGGCGCTAAACGATCCCTCTTAAGAAGAGTTTTGGACGGGGAGCGGGGGTGGGATAGAATGGGGTACACAGGCAAAAAAAAACACTGCTTGCACGCTCTGCTCCCAGAAGGGGGCAGAGCGTTCAAGGAGCAAAAAACACCAGGGTGGAGTGGGGAGGGGAGCAGGACGATGATAGGAGCAGGGGGGGGGGGGGTGCGAAGGCATGTAGTGCAGACATGTGTGTGTGTGTGTGTGTGTGTGTGTGTGTGTGTGTGTGTGTATGTGGAGCTCTGTGACATGTCCTTGGGCTTTCACCCATTTCAGAGCAGTCTCTAGCTGATGGCAGAGCTTATCGCATGTTGTTGTTGTGCGATAGCAGCGAATTGAAGGCTGCGTGAGACGTCCTTGAATGGCTTCCGAACCAAAGTCATAACCCCAGGTGTCCATGAGGGGGGCTGGTGGAGGGGGGGTGGGTTCTTGGTATGGGTACGGTTCTGGGGAGGGGGGAGGGGGGGGTGGGCATCTTCTCCTCTGCATTTCGCTGGGTGAAAAGTCCAGGTTTTTTGGCTTGGGGGGGTCCAAATCGATCCTAAAAATCCAAAGCAGACAATTTATCTACTCTTTATCCAAATGTGGGCCTTCCAGTCTGTCCAAGCCCGCTCTGATCATGGTCAAATAGCCTTGCAGCGCGGTTATGTCGGCGCGAAGAGCACCGGCTCGCTCAGCGGCACCTCTAGCTTCGACCTCCGCACGTGCCATGATCTTGTCTAGCTTCGTGTCCAAACCATGGACCCTTTCGTTGTTGTTGTCCACCTCGTGCCTCAGTTCAGTGATGTTGCCCAACTTTGCGTCCAGTTTGGGGATCCACTCGGTGATGTTATCCATGTCGCGTCTTAGCTCAGTGGCCATACCCGTCAGAGTAGCCAGCGCTCTACCCGCCTCCGCACCGTCCCGGGCAGCTCTCATCTTGGCAATTTTTCGATACACAAGTGTAATGCCCGCTCCAATCAGCAAGAAACCTGTTATCGTTGCTGCGAAGATATAAACATCTTCCGCATCCTCAATTTGCAGCACTTCAAAACACAGAACCCTCCATTTGAAGTCAGAGTCACCCATGTATCCACTCAGATAGGTGCCGCTCGTGCAGTGGAGAGAGGCTGGAAAGTTATGGGGATAGGATGGGAGGAGAGAGGAGAGGGTGCGACTGCCTTCGTCAAGCAGCAGGAGGACGATCGGGAGGGTGGAGATAGTACGTATGAACATTTTGCCTAGACTACTTTACCCATTCCAAATGCTCCCCATCCCAGTACCTACCTCTACATTTAACTCCCTAAATAAATTGATTTCGAGATTCATCTGGCAAGGTAAACGTCCAAGAATTCGATTTAAAACATTGCAACTGGCCAAGAACGCAGGTGGATTGGCCCTTCCCAATTTTAAATATTATTTCTGGGCGGCCCAACTCAGGTCCATAACCATGTGGTTAGAGGATGTTGAATCAACTAGATGGTTAAAAATAGAAAAATCTCTATGCACACAGGCACAACTAGCAGCCCTTCCTTTTTCGGGACATAATATCAATGTAGACACCATTGGTGCCTGGTCTAGGTTCACAATGAAAATATGGAAGGAAGTTCAGAAAGAGTTTAGACTGCCTCTCTCAACATCTGGCCTGTCTTCAATTGGATGTATTAGGGGTTTTGTACCATCAAGGTTGGATGCTGGGTTCGGGGGGTGGAGGAGGCTAGGTTTGAGGTTTGTTCACCAGTTATGTTACTCCAGCCAGCTAAAGTCATTTGATCAACTCAGAAACGAGTTTAACCTTCCTAGAACTGACTTTTTTAGATACCTCCAACTAAGGCACTTTTTAGAAAGTCACGAGGACTGGGACAAAATTAGAAGCCCATCGGTTTTAGAATCCTTTCTGATTGACATCCAAAATGGAGCTTCAAGTGGAAAAAATATTTCTAGCTTGTATCAAAATCTATTGTCAATGGTTCCCAGTGACTCTCTTTATATAAAAGCAAAGTGGGAGGCTGAAATACAACAAGAGATTACACAAGAAGAATGGGTTGATGCCTGCACTGAAGCGCACAAAGTAACTAATTCTAATTCTTGGAGAGAATATCAGTGGAAAATTAGGTTAGTAGGTTTTTTAAGACCCTGTTACTGACTGTTGAAGGTGTGTTCCATCCCTCTATCACGTGTAAGGTTTAACAGTGGACTGTTGGATGTGAAGGATGAAATAGTTCCATTGGATCTTTCTAACCCTGTGGAACACATTGCTGTTCCAAAAAGGAAAAAGGTAATTTGCTTGAAAATTATATCTGTTGGTTGAGGCCTTATTACATCACATTGAACCCTAGCATCGGAAAAAGCTCACAATGAGTTGCATGTCAGTGTGTTGAGAGCTTGTAAGGTCAGTTATTTTCAGTCAAGAGATGCAGTTTAAACGTATATTCAACAAGTTGTCAACATGTTATCTGTGATGAAGAGATTTGATGTATTGGTAATAAAAGGAATGGGTCAAGTAGCTGGGGAACACCAGACAACTAGACGCGTCGCAATTCTGGGCAATTGCAGAGTGTGGTTGCTCCGACATCAGTCGCGTGTTGCGGGTTTTGGGGTCCCAGGAATCAGTTCTGGATTCAGTTAGGAGTAGCCCAAAGTAAATACAATACAATACAAAAGTAGTGTGGCGAGATTCTCTGCAGTGGAGGTTATGTAATGGTTTTATTGTTCATGTGGACATGAGCTGTAGAGGATTAATATTTAAGGTTTTAGTGTGGATATGATTAAAATGCCAAATGACTTGCATTGCTTACTTTAGTTTTTCTAAAGTATAGTAAACAATGGTACAATTTAAAGATGTGAGGTTTCACCTGTTACAGGCTAGATGTATTGGCTTTATGAGGATATCATTATAAGTGAATAACCCAGTCATCAAATAGGAGTGTGTGTGTGTGTGTGTGTGTGTGTGTGTGTGTGTGTGTGTGTGTGTGTGTGTGTGTGTGTGTGTGTGTGTGTGTGTGTGTGTGTGTGTGTGTGTGTGTGTGTGTGTGTGTGTGTGTGGGCACACAAATTACAGTATTGGTTCCTAAGTGACTTTGGGGTAAAGTATTAACTTTAAAATATATTCTGTTAGAAGGTATATTATTGTTTTCGGGTATTTTGCTTTTAACAATATGTTTCTATTATTGAAAGAAAGGGGGTATTAATATTATGGTGAGATTTATTTTTCTGAAATACTTTGTTGTGTGAATGTATTTATTTGTATACCTTCTGGATAGAGGTAAGTTCAGCCTGACTTATTTAATTTACATTGGGTTATAAAACTGCATGAACAGGTTCATTCATAATATTGTGACCTGGAAAGTGCATGAGCATTTATTATTTTAAAAAGAGATCCAAGCTAATTATAACTGAGTTAATCAGAGTGAAGTGTCAAATGCCCTACCCTCAACCATTTGACGTTCGAGGGGACCATTACATAAAATTATAGGTTATATAGACAATATCATTTGACATTGTGTGACCCTTGTAATACATTTTAAAATCTTTATTTGTTAACCTTGTGATGCTGGCCTTCTGTTTTAAATGCATTGCCATATGTAATAAAGTCTATTCCACTTTGTGTCTATGTGGTTGTTGTCATTCTCTTATACACTGTATTATGTATGTTAGTTAGAGTTAATAAATGACACATTTTCCTTTCGGTTATGGGTCATCTAAACAGAGATAACTGTGTATTTATTTTGACAATTGTCTAAATTGTAATATGTGTACTGCTGTAGATACAGGTTTCTGGTGATGATTATAGGTTTGTATTATATAGTGTACTTTCCCACAAAACATTATACAGTTGTGTACAGTATGTGACTTGTTCTGTTTTACATTGTGTCCCTGTAACAGTTTGGCTTGAATAATACTGTATAATTATATACAAGAATTGGTTTGTTTGATACTGTGTATTCCACATTATGTAAATAAATGTTTTCAAAGTTGTACAGGGCTTAGTATAAATCCACAATTGATCATAAAACAGTTCATAGCTCATGCGCTGTATCTCCATAACAAAGTTTGTCACAGCAGGATTTAGGAGTAAAAACAGGTTGTAAAATGTTTTTCAATTAAATCTCTTTGGTATATAGTAATGTACTTACACCAGTATTTGTTGCTCAATAGTTACAACATTCCATTACATTTTCTCCTTAAATGGGTAAAAGTGTAAAGACATTTATTTTAATGTATTCATAAGGTTATTAGAAATGTGCATTCATGTATACAGTATATTAAGGTCCAGGGTATCATTATGCCATATTATAAACATCTTTTTTGACATGAGGAATAATGATGAATCTCTTCGAACAGTAGAGAGGTGTCATGGTTAAAGTTTGTAGTAAGGGGGATCAAGCTAGGATGGACAGTTTGAATGAGCAGTGTGATGTTTACCAATTGTGGAAATAAAATCATCCTTAAATAAAGTTATGCATACCTTTATAAAGCAATATGCTGTGGACAACTTGTGGTCATGTTATTTAAATATAACCTATTTTAGTCATGTTTTAGGGTGGGTATATCTGTACATTTTGCGTGTAGTCTTGCAAGTAATTTTACACTGCATTACAAGTGTAATTGTGTATCACTCTTCTGCTTGAACACATGCATTAACACCATAACAAGTTATATCTTGTTTTTAAGAGTTGGTGCAGAGTAAAATTCATTTCATACGTTTGTTAAAAGCAATTGATGCATAGTTTAAAAAAAACTTTGATTTAACTGAAGTGTCTTAATATCAAAACATGTTTGTTGCCTGTAGTATCATTTGTGCCCGTTGGCAGTATAAGGATCAAAACGTTTTCCTCGGGACTTTTTCCAAAAAAAGAACCACGTTCGTTGAAGTACTTGAGTATATGTACTTAATTACTTAGACCAAAATACCCAACCCTTCGGTCCATTTTCCATCTTCTTTTCGCAGATGAGTGAGGCTGGGACCGCGGTTAATCGGTCCATGGTCCGTGACAAAATGAACCCAGCTATTCCCTAAACACACACAAATAATATAGCACCGTGCCGTAGGGTTCGAACTCACGTTTTGTAGACAACCATTGCTTTTGTCTAGTTTGTGGACTAGTGTCTTTTATTGCGTTGTTTTGGTTAGATGCTACAATGCTAGTTTCATGTTGGCGCTGTTGCAAGGTTTTGTGAGAGAAATAAGCAACCAGGTCTATGAAAACAAGCCCAAAAGAATTACAAGAAAATAACAGATCTACAATATATATTTGAGAATTACTGGTTTAAATAATATTTGGCACAAATAAGCAACTACTGTTTAGAAAGCCAAAATAAAACCGCAACCACCAATACAAATAATGCTTGTTTGTTTACAAGCAACTTTACAGAAAAATAAGCCCAAAGTCGCTTATAATAAGCGGACATGGCAACACTTTTCAACACTTAATTGCTCACGACTGCCATCTAGTGGATTAATAGGTGTACAACGCCTAACTGATAGTTCACAAAAGGCAGTCATTTTATACAAATAATACAGTAATTGAACTAGCTTACACAACTTACCAGTAAGACTTAGATCAACATTAACTTCAATATATCTAGGTGCATTGCGCAAAACTGTGCACATAAAACAATATGGTTACAGCAAAGTTTTGGTGCCTCAGATTAGAGCATTCAGATATTCGAGAACACAGGTGTATTTGTTCAAAATCTTGGGTCGTACTAAGTTACTGCTTGTCCGTGGCTGAAAACAACTTGGTTGCCCTCTTACATGCTGGATACAGAGTGTTTTAATGTTGACACATTTTGTAAATAGAAAGACCTTTTTGAGCGGTTAACCAGCGTCTCATTCGCAACTGAAACCCTGGGCTACCTACAAACCAAAACCCGTGACCTCATACAATTGCTATTTGATTAAAACTAAATTAAGATCTGTGACAGAGTAGCTTGACTAATTTACTAATGTAACACATTCATTGTATGTTATGCTGTATTGTATAACTTGTAGATTCTCAGTCCCACACAAGGTGCACATTCTGCTGTGACATGGAATATAATATACTTGTGTTTATCTGTTTATCAGATGCTGTAAAGGGGAGGTTGCCTTGAAGCCTGAGGAGTTGATTAATGCTACATGGGGAGCAGCTTGGGTGGATTTCGAATGCATTGGGTTGGTTGATTGTAGCCATGGTTGGGGTCTGTATAGACTATATAAAAGAGAGCTGCTCAGTAGAATTGGGGCTGCCATGGAGTGAGGTTGACACCGTACCTCTGTTAGTTGTGTTGAATTTAAGTTTCTTTTCTTTTGTGGTTTCACCTATTGTGTCCTGGCCTGGAATTAATACTGTTATTTTTACCTGCAAGCCTGCCTCGTGGTCCATTCATGACATTTAAAAAGTTTTTCACTGACTAAAATGCCGATATATAATCCCACTTGGTAACAAATGGTGGCAGTGGTGGTTTTTCACTGACTAAAATGTCGATATACCATCCCACTTGGTAACAAGATGTAAACATTCTATTGAACATTATCCTTTGCCGATAAAACATTTGGTCCATTAATTAAGTTTTGGACCTGATCCAATACATTCTTCCTTTCAAAAACTGTTCCCCTCTTGGTGCAGAAAATACAATCTCTTCATTCTTCTATGCTGTGATGAGTGTGCGTCCTCCAGATGGTCAGGAACAGCTATCACTGAAACACAAGAGAAAACAAGAACACATGTTGCATTAACCATGTTGGTAATGAAACATTAAAAACAGAAGAGGCTAATTGCTTATCATAAAATAAATTAGGAGCAAATAAGTAGCAAGTAATAGTGTCTCTTCCAGGTGATTAAACACTGTACATATTTAAACATGTTTTGTACCAAGGAGGGAGACGAGAGTAACCAGATGACTCGCCCCAAACACGCTCTCCCTTATTTTTCTCACTGACCAGTGGTTCTTGTATTCTTGTATTTGTTTAACAGAGGATAAGGTTTGAAATAAGTTCAGGGTTAGGCATAGTTTTACTGAGGTTCAGTTTAGGAATAAGGTTATGTTTTGGCACCATTTTCTGAGATTACGTTTAGGAATAAGGTTATGTTTAGGCATAGTTTTACTGAGGTTCAGTTTAGGAATAAGGTTATGTTTTGGCACCATTTTCTGAGATTACGTTTAGGAATAAAGTTATGTTTAGGCATAGTTTTACTTAGGTTACGTTTAGGAATATCTGGTGTATCCCGGCGTGTTTGCCCCGGGGCGACTGTGTTTTGGTATTTAGATGGAGCTGGAAAGAGGGAAACAGATCTCTGATGTCAGTGGTGCTTGTGCTGAAACTTGACTCATTCAATAAGATATTAAGATAATTTGATAAACCACATGAACCCCAGTTTACGTATTCTGTGGGGAACATAAACCAAACATTGCCAATCTAGCACAGTTACAACGCGCCGTGTTCCGACGTGCTGTGAGCTCATAGATTGGCAATGTTTAGTCTTTTTAGTCACATATATCTTAATAAGATTACTTTTCCGAGGGCGAGTGTACAATTGTGTTCCAGCTGTCCTTTAGATGGATATTTCTTGGTTGACAATGTTTCTATCGTCCATAATACATGGATTAAAGCAAAAAAAAATCTCACGACTGAAAATGTTTGTCATAGTGTGAAAGGAGCCCCCCACACTAGAGCTGTTTCCAAACAAATTAACACAATATGTAAATTGATGATGTTTTAGTAATTGTTCCTGTTGTTCTACATTCACCAGGTGAAGAAATCACAGATCGAGGCTTAACCATTGCTTTTACATGATATATATTATTATATATTATGATTTTATGCTTAATCTGAACATATTGCTAGTTTAACCACTTAAAATAATAACCGAAAACTATGCGTATACCTAATAGAATAATTTGCAATCGATTTTAGGTTAGATAGAACAACAACAGCGGGAGAGGGATTCAATCCCGGGGCGCAGGGATTGTAAGTCTAATGCTTTACATTGCACGCCACGGAAGCATGTGGTAATGTAGGGGTTTGGGAGTTATTTAAAGCGGTCCGCTCATGTGAGAGGCAGTTTCGCGTGCGTCACGGAAGGGGGCGTTGCCAAGTTACTACGATCGGGGAGGAAAAAACACACGCTGTTTTACCTGATGTGTGTGTCCAGCTGCAGGAGCACCTGTTGCATCTCTCCCTGCAGTCTGTCACACTCTTGCTGACTGGAAGCCACCCCCTCCTGCAGCCTGTGACACGTCTTCTGGCAGTCCCTCTGCTGTGGACACAATACAGACCTCAATCCAGTGTGAAGGCAAATATAAGCAGGGGCAATCATTTCATTCTGAACATTATGTGGAAACAAGTGTTGATGACAAACAACGCATTTACAGTAGCTGGTGGCATAGAGCAGTGGTTCTCAAACATGTTCATGCCAAGGACCCCCAAATTGATACGTATTTGGCTGCGGACCCCCATCTGAAAACATTGTGCCAGGGACCCCCAGAAGAGAAGATTTGTTAAAAAATGCACACAAAAAAAACAAAAATTGGACAGAGTATGCAGCATGTGTGTATTGTATCTGAAAATTAAAATAAAATAATAACGATGACTTAGCAAATATATTTAGTTTTTTATCAACCAGCTTTCTTTATCTTGCATGGGGCATCAGCTTTTAATAGACATCTCTAGTCTGCTATTCTGCTCTCAACATGCAGATAGCTGATACCACTCCGTTTGCCTAATGTCTCGTGAAAGAGCCCTTGGCACACCTCGGGCAAGATAGGAGATATCAAGTGAACCAACTGACAGGATCGGTTTACAGCATTTAGATGCAGCTATAAAGATATATATAATGTGTATATAAGTTCTTTCTTTGATTGTATTCATTTAATTGAATATCCTACAATGTATTAATCCAATGTGTAATATGTTTGACAGTCCTTATCAGTTAGTAAGTTTCCACTCCTCTGTACTCCTCTGTCCCCTCCCCTTTTCTAATAAAGTGCTTGGACGGAGGGGAGTGCGCCATTGTGATTTTGGACCTTGTGAAGTGATTTACTTGGTGATCACAATCCTCGTCGAGTAAAAGAGATCTCATGTGTCACGTGTAAAATTCTTCATACTGTGTGTGATTAACAGCAAGGGGGTTTAAGATTACGATCAAGAACCTAACATTTCACTGGTCCTTTCGAGTCGGATCTCTACGTCGTTTTTGGGAGAGGAGGGAAGGACAACACCGCCAGTCTGTCGACAGCCACAGTTCCATTAGACGGCCCTGTGAAAGCCCTGGGTTCACGAACCAGGCCGGTGTTTCAAAGCAAGTCCGGAATCTTCTCTTCAACGAACGACTGCCGAGATCTGAACGTGATCACACACCTATAAGAACACGTAAGTGGTCCTTGTGTGGACATATTGTTGTTATTACTAAGGTGTAATATTGACAAGTGTGTGTGAAATTGTGGATATTTCTTTAAGGTGTTAAAGTTACATTCGCTGGAGTTTGTGTTGTAGTGGCGAGTGGCATATTATAATCTGAAATTGTATACTGAGGAGAGAGTTGAGTGTGTGTTTGTCACGGTGGTTGAAAGCCAGTGGGTCTGACAGCCCCCTCCGGGGAAATCTAGTCGTGTAAACTGATTTGTCTATATTTATTCTATATATCTAGTATAACCCCGATAACAATCTAGGGTGTACGGTGTATGGTTTGGATGTGATAAGTGAGTGATAAGTGCGTGATTCCCTGGGGCACGTCTACACGTGGTGGACGTGGTGAATTTGGGTGTGATACAAGTTGAGCAGTATACAGCAGTGCATAACAATAACACTCGAAATACATTTAATTACGATAGGAACAAGATATTTACAGTGATTAAAATCATTTCTACACATTGAACGGCACATTATAATAACCACATAGTTCAGTTTTCACCCACATAATAGTAATTGACCGCTAATATGGGGAACTCACAAAAGAAAGAGAAGCCAATAGTTAAGGATCGGAAGTATATGGCTATTTATGCTCCAGGGAGCACTCGGTTCCTGGACAACTGGGCGAAGCATCGTCATTTTGAGGGCAAGCTCAGCCCAGAGGCATGTGCACTGTTAGTGGAGCAGATTAAGACAGATTTGGCCACTAATAAGAGAGAGAAAGTAAAGGAAAGGTTGCGGCAAGAATTAAGAGAAGCTATGATATGGGACAGCCAAGCAAAGGCTAGGCGTGCAGGGATGAGTAAGACAGGTGAAAATAGTGGAACCACAGTGGCTGCGCTAACTACAGAAGAAGATGATTTGGGTTACATTGGTGGAGTACAGAACAGACGGAGAAAAGAGCGAGAGGAAGGTGAGAGAGCGCAGGCAGAGAGAGATCGTGCGCAAAGAGAAAGAGAAGAACTTAGGGCGGTGCGTGCATTAGAGCGAAAGCTTGAAGAGGAAGAAAGAGACAGACAGGACAAAGCTCTAGGAGAAGCTAGAATATTAAAAATGAGGGAGTTTCAAGAAAGAAAGGCCAGGCAGGAGAAATTAGAAGCAGATGTTAGGCTGTTAAAAATGAAAGAACAGGCCCCCTATCTCGCTGATTTAGCTACTGCTGACACCCAAGATTATCAACAACAGGTTGAGACCAAGCCACCGCCAGCCTCTCCGCCAGTGCTTAGATCTAAAGGGAAGAAAGGAGAAGAGACTCAGGGCTCCAATTTCTGTGGCGTCAGTGTGAGCGCTCCCCCGCCGTACCCGTACATACCACCACAGTTGTATCCAAACCCCTATGCAGTAGAGAAACAAGGGTTTAATTTAGCAGCCCAAGTAGAGACACATCAGTTTCCACTGGTAGAAATGCCCAACATAGTTTGGGACCCCACCTTGATAGCAGGACAAAGGCCCCCCGGAGCACCAGCTGCCCCTATAATAGCCGCTAATGATCCAAGACTGGAGCGTATGGTGTTAGCTTATCGCGCTTGGACGCCTCAGCAGCTCAGTGATGCCTGTAACGGTTTGCATAACCCTAAGGATGATGTTGAAAGACATATTGAAGAGTTTAAACAGCTAATTAAGGGTTGGCATTTGAATGGATTGGAGGTTTTGAGCTGTTTACGGGTAATTTACGGCCATAAATTGGCACGTATACAGGGAGTGTATACTGGGATGGAAGGAGAATTGCCGTTCGCTGGTTATATGGACGCTGTTACTAGCGCTGCATTTGAGGTTGCATTGACAGGGGTGTGGGCGAACATACGCGAGGTTTTCCGTTTAGTCTCAGACTATACACAAATCACTGACACCAGACAGAAGCCAGGAGAGGATGTGATAGATTTCAGAAGTAGAATGGAAACCGTTTTTCGACGGTGCAGTGGCATTCCTCATGAAATAGCAGAGAACTCAGCATACCAACAGCATTTGAAGTCAGCCATCTTAAATGGCACACTTGTGCACCTGCGAGATTTTGTTAACAAGAACAATGTCACTCAGCGTAGCTGCACTGTGAGTCACATGATGGATCATTTAACAACAGCCCAAACTTACCATCAGAAAAAGAAAGAAAGGGAAGACAGTGCCCCTAAACAGGTGTTTATGGTTGATGTTGCCTACCTAGATAAGTCAAAGGGCAGGAAGGTAGGAGCAAAAAGGGCCCCCAACACATGTTTTAGGTGTGGTCGTTTAGGCCATTTTGTGGCTGATTGTAGATCTAGCACGACAGTAGAGGGCTGGGATGATGACAAGCGTAAAAAGGGAAAGCCACGTAGACCTAGGCGCCAGGAGGAAGAGGAAGATAGTGATCGCACTGAATGACTAGGCGTGGACCGTGAGGAAGAGTACCATGACCGTATGAACTTTGTAAATGCCGATCCTCCATTAGAACCTATATTTGATATAGCTCTAGTAACAGAGGCGTTAGCTGCAATGTCCAACAATGAAATTAAGCCTATGCGTACTCTTATGGTCAATGGTGTGCTGATTGAGTTCCTATGTGATACTGGTGCCGATACCTCAGTGATGAAAACAGAAATCCCTGGCATGTGGCCCAAGTCTAAGAGTATTTTTGTAAAGTCTGCTAATGGCCAAATGAATGAGAGGCCAGTGTCCAAACCGTTAAAAGTTGTAGATGGTTCTAAGACAGTGTTCCTAACCTTTGTTTACGCCCCAGATTGCCCTGTTCACCTGTTAGGACGTGATGGCATGATTAAACTAGGCCTGAGTATAGTCCCCACGAGTAAGGGTATGCGTGCCATCACAGCAGAGGAGACAATACAGGAGCAAGTTTATGTGCAGCAGTCCCTAGATCAGCCATGTTATTTTTGGACATTAGACATGCCAAATCCAGATCTCACAGGGACGGGCCCCTTTTTGTTATCTCAGATAACCAAACGTGATAAGCAAGAGGTCATGCAATTAGGGGCACTACATGTTACATTAAGATACAAGAGACGTCCAGGCCCAGATCCTGAGTATGATAAGCTGGTCACACATCTACAGAAGCCACAGAGAGTTTCTTTTAACCATATTTATGAGGATAGTAATGGCAATGCAGCAGTCTCAGTCTCCCTTACACAAGAAGCAGATATGGTAATGGGGTTAGGAAAGACACCTCACATGTCATTAGCAAGAGGTGTAGGGGAAACCTGGCGTGAATTAAAACAGTTAGTTCGCAGTGGAGTCGCCAGGAGTGATTGGGTACGACAGACAGATGGGTGGGAGACTAGTGGGCACATGAGAAGGAAAGGCTTAGGTTTCACTCTAAGCATGACCCCAGCTGTCCACTTAGATGTACCCCTTCGCTCATGACAAATCATGTTCTCACAGGAGGACGCACAGGCACTAGCTACTGTGCCAGCCTCTTTATGGTCCTCAGGTAAAACGGACGTTGGCAGAATGACCACAGCTCGCCCCATACAAGTCACCCCTTGTAATGAACATCGTCCTAATGTCAGACAGTACCCCTTAAAACAGGATGCTTTGGATGGCATACGCCCAGTAATCAGGGATATGCTCGAGGCTGGTATCATAAGAAAAGATCCAGATGCTATGTGTAATACGCCCATTTTTCCTGTCAAGAAAGCAGATGGGAAATCATGGCGTTTAGTTCAAGATCTCCGCCAGGTCAACAGTTCTGTGCTGCCCATCGCTACAATGGTCCCTGATCCACACACGTTGCTTAATGGCCTCAATCCAAATAGTTTATGGTTTTCAGTCATTGACCTGTCAAATGCATATTTCTCTATTGAGGTTGAGAGAGAGAGTCAGGGGTGGTTTGGGTTCACGTATGATTGTGAGAAGCTCACTTACAATCGTCTTCCACAAGGATTTGTTAACAGTCCAGCAATTTTCTCTAGGGAGATAGCTAAATGTTTGGCCAGTTTCACCCCCCCAGGTTCATCTCAGGTCATTACATATGTGGACGACATGTTAGTAGCCTCCCCTACACGTGAGGAATGTGTAGCATGCACAGTTAAGCTTTTAAAGCACTTACAGGTCACGGGCAATAAAGTCTCGAAAGATAAGTTTCAGTTTGCACAAGAGAGTGTTCGTTTCCTAGGCCATACACTCAGTGGAGAGGGCCGTTGTTTACATTCTGATCGAAAGGCAGCCTTGTTAAATGCACCAAAACCCACGACTAAGAGACACATGATGCAATTTCTGGGTCTAACAAACTACTGTAGAGCGTGGGTCCCCGAATATGCTTTTGTCACTCAACCACTGCTAGATTTGTTGTACTTAGATGAGCTGCCTGCCTCTGCCAAATTAGTTTGGAATGCACAAGCAGAAGAAGCTTTTGTTAAGTTAAAACAGATGTTGACGAGCTCCTCAGTGTTAGCTCTGCCCGATCACCATAAGCCCTTTATTCAAACAGCTGATGTGAAAGATGGTTTTATGACTTCAGTCCTGTTGCAAAAGCAAGGAGATAAGTTAAGGCCTCTAGGATTTTACTCTAAACGATTAGACCCTGTGTCACAGGCCCTACCGCCGTGTGTCCAAGCTATCTGTGGAGCAACTATGGCGATTGAATGTACAGCTGAGATTGTGTTGTTTCACCCACTCACACTAAAGGTCCCCCATGCAGTATCCCTTCTGTTAAATGAGACTCGAATGGCATTTCTCTCTCCTGCCAGGTTCCTATCGATGTCTGCCACATTATTTTCTCAGCCCCATCTCACAATAGTTCGTTGTGGTATTTTAAACCCCTCCACACTCCTCCCTACGCCCTTAGATGGAGAACCACATAATTGTAAAGAATTGACTGAGCGTTGTTGTAAGCCCCGTGCTGACCTCTCGGACCAACCTCTGCCCAAGGGGGAGGTGTGGTTTGTTGATGGTTCAGCGTCTAAGTCACCTTTAGGTGTTAACCAAGTTGGTTTTTCTGTTGTGTCTGCAACCACTATTATAAAGGCAGGCCAGCTTCCGCCTTCGTATTCAGCACAGTCTGCGGAACTAGTTGCTTTGACTTCAGCCTGTAAGGCAGCGAAGGGTGTAGATGTTACAATCTACACTGATAGCCAGTACGCATTTTCTACTTTGTTTACGTTTGCGGCACAGTGGGCACGCAGAGGTATGATGACCTCGACTGGCAGACCTGTGAAGCACGCAGTGTTGCTAACTGACCTGATAGAAGCAGTATTACTTCCGCGTTCCATCGCTGTCTGTAAATGTGAGGCACACACTAACAGTGTTTCTCCAGTAGCGCGTGGGAATGCATTTGCTGACAAAATAGCGAAGGAAGCCAGCCTAGGTTCCCATGGGTCTTATCTTGTTATGTCTGCCACAAGTGAGACAGAACCAATATCACACACAGTATTACGTGATATGCAAAACCAGTCCCCTGCATCTGAGGTTAGGAAATGGATCCGTGATGGAGCTGTTCATAATCAATTTGAAATATATTGCATACATGGAAAACCAATACTACCTGTGTCATTGTTTCGCTTAGCCGCACATTTGAGTCATGATCGGGTCGGTCATGTCTCAACAGGTGGAATGGTACACCTAGTTAAGCAGCATTTTCACACTTATAATTTTCAAAATTATGCTAAACAATTTTGTAGGGCGTGCATCACATGTTGTAGGCATAACGCGCAAGGTAACGAAAGGCCGAAAAGAGGCAAGTTTCCCCCTGCAACATATCCATTCCAGTTTGTTCACATGGATTTTATACAGCTAAACGCTACTGTAGGAGGCTATAAGTACTGTCTCAACATGATCTGTCCATTTTCCAAATGGATTTACATATTCCCATCACGTGATAACACTGCACTAACGGTGGCAAAAGCCATATGTAAGACTATAATTCCTAACAGAGGGATTCCAGAGGCCTTGTACAGTGATAATGCTCCCCATTTTCGAAATGAAGTAATACAACTTATGTCATCACAACTGGGTATTAAGTTAAATTATCATTGTAGTTATCACCCACAGTCAGCTGGCCTTATTGAAAAGTTTAACGACACGGTAAAACTAAGATTGAAGAAAATTACAGATGTGTCAAAACGCCCATGGATAGAATGCATCTCATTAGTGGAATTGTACATGAGAATAGTACCTACGACTAAGGGCCCAACCCCTTTTGAAATTGTTAATGGTAAAGAATTTAGACTCCCACTTTTGGACCCCATTCAGACAGCACAGGATGTAGATGAAAACAAAACCCTGGCTGACTGGATGATTACTGTATTTAACAGCAAGCAGGTCCAAAGTGCCAATAATCTGCCAGTCTTTCCTTTGTCTTTACAGGAGCAATCGGGATTGGAGCCTGGTGATCAAATCCTGATAAAGATCATCAAGCGGAAATACTGGAATTCTCCTCGTTGGGAGGGTCCATTCCAAGTCCTGGTCACGACGCCCACCGCTGTAAAGATACAAGAGCGTGAGACGTGGATTCACAAGAGCCACTGTAAATTGGTTCGAACATTATCAGACATTTAAGTAATAGGAGTGCTAAAGCCAGCAGCGGGTGGGGCCGAGCTGATAGCGCTACGGTCAGACCCAAACCTGGAGAAGACTCCAATTAGAATATTCCCCTTCCCCACTCCTATTACACCTAGAATTGAGAATGAAGCACCTCTGGTATTTTTGTGTGATTTTTATTATTTCTATGAGTGTATCATATATTTGTATTATTAAAGTTACTCGTAAATCGAGGAGTGTTGACGAAAATGTTACTCACCGCCTAAATCTAAATGCTTGGTATAATTACGCTAATCAAATTGCTAAGACTAATGGTGACAAGGAGTGTTATGTTTGCACACACATGCCTACATCTGCATCACATCCTACGTTAAATGCTGTACCGTTGACTGGTCATGAATGTGATTGCCTCGAATCCAAAATCGCTGGTGAGCCTTGGGAGAAAATGACTTTGAAGTACATGCACCTGAATGGAACCAACAGCAGCTATCTGCCGTGTAAACCGTACCATCAGTTTAAATACGACCTAAATAGCACACTGTTGAGTCCTTATGTCACTCTGAAACCTAACGTAGTGTTCCCTACTTGTTATGTTCGCGCTGGCTCTGTGAATTTGGGTCAGATCAACGAACACAACTGTAAAAAGACATTAATGCTGACTCCCCCATGTTTGAGTAGGACCACTAAGTACGGAGTTTGTGAAGCATTCAATCTCACTGGTATCCCGTGTCCATGGAAAAATGTAGACAAAGAAGGCAATATTACAGCCCACCGGTGTAGATTTGTTAGTAATGCTTTTATGGTAGCAAAAAATGGCACATATCCGCTAGATAATGTGTTCTGGATGTGTGGAATGAAGGCGCTTTTAAGACTTCCTCCCGATTGGGCGGGGGTGTGCGCCCCCATTAGAATAAGAGACCACACGTTTATTATCTCTGCTGAGCCACATCCAATTGCTGCCATTACACACCGTGTCTCTCGTTCAATAGGTGACGCACATGACCCCATCTGGGGTTCCAATGTTCCAGACGAGATGAAACTTTGGTCCACCGCCAATAAGGTTGGTTTGTCTCTCTTTCCCCATCTTGGAGTGGGAAAGCTTATGTTACGTGTAGAGACAATTAACTATAGACTTAGCCTGTTCCTGAACGCTACAATGACAATTGGAGAGGCCCAAAACCGTGAGTTGACTCAGCTTCGTTTAATGGCCCTCCAGAATAGATGGACTCTTGACCTCTTGACCGCTGCGAGTGGGGGTGTCTGCGTTCTTATAAACACGACCTGTTGTGTTTATATTTCAGATGACATTAATTCCAAGAATGTTAGTGACGCAATGCAAAACCTTCGTGACCTCCAAAAAGCTATCAAAGGTGACTATCACCCTGCTCTAGAACAGGGGTGGCTGACGTGGCTATTTGGGGGGGGGTGGGTCCAAAGTCTGTGTAAAATCGGAACAATACTGCTTTGTGTTCTGTTGTTACTATGCGTGGTATCTGTCTGTGTAGGACCATGTATCAAAGCATTAGTGAACCGTATGGTCAATGAAAAGGTCGTTCAGACATATGCGGCGTTGTCTCAGACTGATGACGAGATGTGTCCTAAGAGCTCCACTCCACACGAGAGTGTGTATTCTCTTCGAGCCCTATTTGAGAGTGACATAGAAAGTAGTCCCAAGGCCACTGGAAGCGAAGAGGCAGATGGTTGAGTTGTTGGTTTGATTAATAAAAATCCTGGTATGATATCCATTTTGAAAATGTGAAAGCAAGAAAAATGTGATTGATGTTTTTAGGAGTATTAATTAAATGAACAAAAGCAGGAAATGACAGGATCGGTTTACAGCATTTAGATGCAGCTATAAAGATATATATAATGTGTATATAAGTTCTTTCTTTGATTGTATTCATTTAATTGAATATCCTACAATGTATTAATCCAATGTGTAATATGTTTGACAGTCCTTATCAGTTAGTAAGTTTCCACTCCTCTGTACTCCTCTGTCCCCTCCCCTTTTCTAATAAAGTGCTTGGACGGAGGGGAGTGCGCCATTGTGATTTTGGACCTTGTGAAGTGATTTACTTGGTGATCACAATCCTCGTCGAGTAAAAGAGATCTCATGTGTCACGTGTAAAATTCTTCATACTGTGTGTGATTAACAGCAAGGGGGTTTAAGATTACGATCAAGAACCTAACACCAACCCTCACCTCCTCTCTGGCCTTGCTGTGCTCAGCCTCCAGTACGGCCAGTCGGGTGTCAAGCTGCTGGGCCCGGTGGCTGAGCTCAGAGTTTGTTCTGATCAGGTTGGCCTCCTTCAGCCTCAGGGAGCGCACCTGCTGCTGCAGCTCCTCCTCACGCTGTTGTAGGAGCTTCCTGGGAGGAGAGATAGAGGGAGGGGGGAGGGTGGGTGGATGGACAGATATGCAGTCAAATATTCAGTGTTAATGTAACAAATGGATAAATTAACAGAGGATCTTACTGGTTCGTGGTTTACCTATGATCCTAGATGACTATTTCTATGCATTTAATGTATTACCTTGTGTTTTCCTTGCTTACTGTAAGTCGCTCTGGATTAAGAGCGTCTGCTAAATGCCTAAATTGTCAATTGTAAATTGTACTGTGTGATTAAAAGGGAGTCACACAAGTCTGTGTCTAGTGAGAGTGTTTAATGCACGTTAATGAACGTGTTGTGAGCTTGTAGATCTGCTATTTTCAAAAAACATTGACAAATCTTGACAAACGCATATCAATATTGGGGTCCTTGACATTAAAATGTTTGAGAACGACTGGTTTAATAAACAACTTGAGGGAGTGTTGGATTCTTAAATCTGTAAATGAACCCACCACATGGACGTAAACTAACCCAACAATGATATTGTAAGCCTCCCCAGCCTGTAGACTAACAGGCATACAGTATGTGCCAAAGACGAATCTCTATTCACAGTAACAGCTTCTTTTTCTCTTTTTCTTCAATGGAAAGGTTGGGCTGTGGCACGGTCAATAGCACTGAGCACATACCGTGTTTTAACCCTTGCAGCACAGAGAACTAGCAATTAAAAATGGTTTTGAGCCTCAACAAAAGAGCGCTTTTCTTTAAAGAGGCTTCTAGTAGTCGCTTAGCAACCTATAAGAGCCTAGATCTGTTCAGCACTACTAGCTAATAGAGAGGTACGGCACCTTGTGGACACAGGGCGTAAGGACGGTGCCAGTAATAGAGAACACAGAGTGCAATATCAATAACATGCAAATATTTTCATACATTGACCATTATAAAAGCATATTTACTCATTTCAAAATGTCATGTATGGTAATTTCGCATGATAATTAACATTCAGGCTGAATGGAGTGGCTTTCTGACTGAACAGTGAATGTTTAGGTGGACATTTGAGAGAGAGAGGCCCTCCAGCAGGTACTGAGCTGAGAGGGGTGCCACTGCCAGTGCTGGAGTCACTTAGCAATCATAAGAACAACTCTTCCTATATGCTTCCTGTTATATACTGAGACAGGTTTATGACGTCCATAAAACCATAAAGTAGTCAGGGCACGGAGCTTCAGTATAGTGTGTCTTTATTCCAACCGGCACTTCCATAGAACTACAACATCCGGGTTTCCCATCATGCATTGCACTTTCAGCTACGGTAAACATCAAGGACCAACATACATAACATCTCCCCCCTTAGAACAGAGGCCCTCCCCCAACAAGTAAAGTACAACTGAAACTTCAACCCCAAATATTAAGGTAGAGAACTAATATAATACTCATCAAAATGCTGTAGATCAAAAACAATACGAGGTAAGAGCACTTTTCAAAAAGTCTGTTCACACAACATAACACAACGAGATGAGGGTAGACTACCTCATCCCGTGACCATACCCATGGGGATTATTTTGCCCCATTTGTTTGGGTGGTCTTAACTTCAGAGTCTATAAGTTCAGGCGTTCTGGAGGACGACGATCTCTTACCGGGTAACGATGCTCAACAGAATGTTCAGTCTTACTGTCTCTGTGAGGGGACTCTGGAACAGCCGTAGGTGTAGGGACCTCCGTCACCGCCTCTCGTAGTGGGAAGTCAGGAACGGAAGTCTCCCCATCGGGTTCAGGTGCACCTCGGGGTGGTGACGGTGGGCGATGGGGTGCGCTGAACTCGGACTCGTCCGGGACCTCCCTCGAAGGTTGATCTGTAGGTGATGCTGCCGACTGCAGAAGTTGATCGACGTGTCTTTTCCACACCAGCCCGGCAGCAGTTTGGACAGTGTAGGAGACGGGGCCAGACCGCTTGATAATGGTTGCAGGGACCCATTTGGGTCCAGTACTGTAATTTCTTGCCAATACTGGCTCATCTGGAGAGAAGGCTCTTTCTTTAGCCCGCAGCATCCTGTGTTGGATCTGCCTCTCCTGCTGATGCTGAACAGTATCCTTCACTGTTGTCGGCTTTAAGAGGTCGAAGTTGGTTCGTAGATCTCTGTTGAACATCAGGGCAGCGGGTGAAACTTTAGTAGTGGCATGTGGTGTGTTACGATAGCTCAACAGGAATCTATGCAATCTCTGATGCAGTGTTCCTTTGCCTTGAGATGTCTTTAGTGCATTCTTCAAGGTCTGAACAAACCTCTCAGCCAAACCGTTGGTCGCAGGGTGGAACGGTGCTGATCGGATGTGTTGGATGCCATTTGCTTGCAGGAATGTAGTCATTTCTTGTGACACCAGTTGTGGTCCATTATCAGAAACCAGCTGAAGGGCCGAACCGAAACGGCTGAAGATCTCCCCAAGCTTTTCAATGGTTTTTGCAGTAGTGGTGGATTTCATTATGGCCACCTCCGGCCACTTGCTATGTGCGTCCACGCACACCAGGAGCATTCGGCCCTGCAAAATCAATGTGTACACGCTGCCAGGGTTCTTCAGGAAACTCCCAGGGATGCAGAGGAGCTAGTTGTGGGGTATTCCTAACTTCCTGGTAGGAGGAACATGTTTTGGCCGTAGTCTCGATTTCCCTGTCGACTCCTGGCCACCAGAAGTAACTTCTTGCTATCTCTTTCATCCGAACTATTCCACTGTGACCTGCGTGGAGCTGTTGCAGAATGAGTTTGCGTAATGATGGTGGAATAACCACCCTCCTCCCCCATAGTAAACAACCAGCTTGCACTGACAGTTCTGCTCTCCTGGAGAGATATGGTTGAACACTGGGGTCGTCGCCGCCCGATCTACCCCTCATCACAATGTCCATTACCACTGACAAGACCGGGTCAGTGCGAGTGGCTCTCCTCACCCGAGCAGCCGAAACTGGCGCATCATCCACCTGGCTGAAGTAAAAGATGTCTGCAACACGTGGCTCTGGCCTAGTGACAGGAAGCGGTAACCTAGACAGTGCATCTGCGTTGCAGTGCAGGTCCGCCTTGCGATACTTGATATCATATGAGTGTGCTGACAACAGTAATGCCCACCGTTGCATGCGACTCGCTGCGAGTGAAGGTATCCCAGTGTGGGACCCTAGGATGGTTGTGAGGGGTCGGTGGTCAGTGAGAAGTTCGAATCGCCTCCCATACAGGTACTGATGGAATTTGCGAACACCATAGATGATGCTCAACGCTTCCCGCTCTATCTGAGCATAGTTAGCCTCCGCTTTGTTCAAGGTTCGTGATGCAAATGCTATAGGCCTCTCTCCTCCGCCTGGCATTAAGTGGGAAATGACGGCCCCCACCCCATATGGAGACGCATCGCAGGCCAACTGAATGGGAAGTGAGGGATCAAAGTGGGTCAGTGCCCCTGATGTCACTAATGTCTCTTTTGCTCTCTGAAAAGCCTCCTGGCAGGCGTCACTCCATTTCCATGTTTTGCCCTGACAAAGCAGGTCGTGCAACGGCTTGAGCATGGATGACAAGTTTGGTATGAAACGGCCATAATAATTTAGCAAGCCTAAGAATGAACGCAACTGGCTCACATTGTCAGGAGGCGGGGCGTCCACGATGGCCCGAATCTTGGATGGGGCAGTGTGTAGCCCTTGAGCATCAATCACATGTCCCAGATACTCAACAGGTAGTTGAAAGAATTCGCACTTGTCTTTGCGAACCCTGAGCCCGTAATCCTGCAGCCTCTGAAGAGCTGCATCCAAATTGCAAAGATGTTCCTCATCCGTCGCCCCTGTGCACAGGATATCGTCCAGGTAGCACTGCACTCCAGGGAGACCATGTAGGATCTGATCCATGGCCCGTTGGAAATGCGCAGGAGCTGACGTGATTCCGAAAGGGAGCCGGCAATACCTGAAAAGCCCCTTTTGTGTGGTTATTGTGAGCAATTCCTTAGAATCTTCATGAACATGCATCTGCAGGTAGGCTTGGTTAAGGTCTATCTTGCTAAACTTTTGCCCATTACTCAGGCCTGCAAACAAATCGTCAATGTGGGGAAGAGGATATTGCTCTGCTAACAGTACCGGGTTCAGTGTCACTTTGAAATCTCCACAGATGCGAATTTCTCCAGTCTTCTTGGGTACAGGGACTATGGGCGTGGCCCATTCACTGATAGTTACTGGTTCCAAGACACCATTTCTAACCAGATTATCCAATTCATCTTCTACTTTTGATCGGATAGCGTACGGCACCGACCTGGCCTTCATGAACTTTGGTGTCGCTTCTGGCTTAATGCTTAGCTTGACGGTGATGTCTTTCATACTGCCTAATTCGTTTCGGAAGATCTCATCATGTTTTCTCAAAATAGCAGCTAGGTTGGTGGCAGTTTGTGATACCATTTTCACTGTGTGCCAGTTCAGTTTCATTTTCTCTAGCCACACACGTCCTAGGATGGCCGGGTAATCACCTTTAACAATGTAGATGGGGAGTTTCTTCACTTGATTGTTACTCTGAACCATGACATCTGTCATTCCTGCCATGGGTACAGGTTCTCCCAGATAGGTTTTGAATCTAGTGTCAGAAGGTCTCAGTGGCAGGTGTCTCAAGACTTGTTTGTAAACCCCATCTGAAATGATGGATGCTTTTGAGCCAGTGTCAATTTGCATACTCACTGGATGCCCCTCCAACATGGGCTCGACCCAATAACCCTCTGAGTCCCCATCTACTTTCATTATCTTCAGTGTATGCACACCCATCTCTTGCTCTCCCTCCGAAGAATCACTGGACACTGTCTCTTTTTGTCTCACAGTGTGAACCTGTGTTTTCTTCCTGTTTTTCCAAGGTTCCTGTCTGCTGGCAGATTTCGATGTTTTCTCCATGTTTCTTTTTCCTTGACAGGCACGCTCTATGTGGCCCCTTTTTCCACAATTGCGACAGTCCATATCTTTACACCAGCATGTAGTGGCGAGATGTCCCGTTCTGCCACAGCGAAAACATGGCCCTTGTCCACTCTGCTTCTCTGTCTGGACGGTATGCACTCTGCCTGTCGAGTGCAGCTGTTGAGCCTCCTTTGAGGCCATTTCCATGGAGACACTGATGTTAATGGCTTTCTGTAATGTCAAGTCACTCTCAGTCAGCAGTTTCTTCTGCGCTGCTTCATTTCTTAGGCCACATACCAGTCTGTCTCTCAATGTGTCATTTAGCACTTGCCCAAATTCACAATGTTCAGCCAATTTCCTTAATGCTGCAACAAACATAGTAACGGATTCACCTTCCTCTTGATTGCGTCGGTGAAATCTAAACCTTTCTGCTATTAGCAATGGTTTGGGTGAATAGTGTTGTGTCAGGACCTCCACTATTTCTTGATAGGTCTTGGTCCCAGGCTTGGTGGGTTGCAGTAGGTCACGCAGCAAATTAAAGGTTGTTGGACCCATTACTGACAGAAACGTGGCTACTCTTTTATCATCATGAATGTCATTTGCTGATACAAAATACTCAAAACGTTCAGAGTATGCGCTCCATTGTTCCACATGTTCATCAAAAGGACCAATATTACCAATAACTCCAGCCATCTTTCGTGCAGGCTCCTGGTTATCAGTATTATCCTCTGACAATTCCTCTTCAGTTGACGAGTCCTCTTCAGCAGACATCCGTGTCAATACTGAGTCATGTACAGCAGATCCTCCCCTCTGGTAAATCCACTCCTCTTACTCTTCCTTCTTTCTTTTTTTTTTTTTTTTTTTTTTATATTCCCTTTTAGATAGTCCGTGTCAATCACAACAGACGCTGGGCGCGACGTGTCGTGCAAACTAGCCGCATTAGCTTATCACTGCTACACAAACACAGTCACGTTCTAACTAAACTTTACCACACACACACAATTCACACACACACACAGCGTCCGCGGGAGCTCAAACCACCTCGTCGCCAATTTGTTATATACTGAGACAGGTTTATGACGTCCATAAAACCATAAAGTAGTCAGGGCACGGAGCTTCAGTATAGTGTGTCTTTATTCCAACCGGCACTTCCATAGAACTACAACATCCGGGTTTCCCATCATGCATTGCACTTTCAGCTACGGTAAACATCAAGGACCAACATACATAACACTTCCGTTTAGTTTAGTGTAACTACTAGCTAGCTTAAGAAAAGGAAAAGAGATAGGAGAGAAGCCCAATGAGCACAGAGACTATGAAGTGAGGAGACAGTTTTGGAGTGTGATGAGACCTGTTGATGTTTAGCTCTCAGGGCTGATAGGGTGTCAGAGAGGTCCCTGCTGTCCCTCTCTAGGCGGCTGTTCTCACCGGCCCGAGCCTCCTCCATACGCAGCTGGTGCTGAGAAGCCTTAAGTTGCTGCTGAAAGTCCAGCACCTGTCACATGGGGAAAACAGCACCATGGAAGAATTCACTTGAGTCCATCTCTCCCCTTTATTGTTGCGTTTCATTTCAACACTGTCTGAAATTAAATTGATGTTCGCTTGTGGGACATTAAGATATGAATTGACCTCAGTCATATACAGCACTAGTAGGAGGAAAGATTCTTCCAACAAGCTCACTTAACGATTACACTAAAGCTGCTCAGTGTGTGTGTATGGAGCATGTTGTATTAGGAACACCTGTTGAATGAAAAATAAAAAGGAAACTGCTTGACAGAACACTTTTGACAAAAAGCCATTTCTGTCTGGTGATTTGCTTGACAAAAAGCAGGCTTACGGGACTCCAGGGCCACTAAGCCAAAATCTTAACCTTTTTGTCAGCTGCGATGAGACGCGCCCTCTCGGCCTGCAGCTCCTCCTGCAGGCTGGTGGTGGCATTGCGGCTGGAGGAGTTGCGTGCCAGCTCCAGCTCTCTAATCTTGTGCTGCTGCTGACGCTCGATGTCGGTCGTCTTGCCGTGGACGTTCTGCTCCGTCTGGACCAGTTTGGTCTGGGCCTGTTTCAGCTCTGCACATAGCTGGGGGAACCACATCACCATGATACTTTCATGTCAGAGTACACTAGGCGTAAATGTTTTCACAGTGGAGGTTCGTTATTTTGTGGAACGAAAGCCATTATATGTATAGCACAGTTCAAAATTATTTCAACATAAATAAATAAAAATCTAATATATTAGTACCATCCATTTTTGAGTATATTGCTTAAATGCTTTATCTTGGGCTGGTTGAACCTACGGTAATACTGAAAACATTTATCCAGGCCAATTATCTCTCAGAGCTTGTTGATTCATTAATGACACTACTATTCCACCATTCTATCTGGTTCTCTAATTTTGTGCGGCCTCTGTCTATAATTCTGCCACCAGCTGTATTTCATGGGAACTGTATGTGACAATAAACACCTTCAACCATTTCATGAGGGTCTGCTGTGAATCATTTGTAACCTTGAGTTTTTCATGGTCCAGCAGAGCGTTGTGTCTCTTCAGGTCCAGGTTCTTCTCCCGCTCATAGCGCAGCTCTCTCTCTGCCGAGGTGAACAGGCTCTGGGCCCTATGCAGGTCCTGCTTCAGCTGCTTGGCCTCCTCACCCTTCTGGACCAGCACACAGTTCTGGGACTGTAGAGAGACAACAAGGAGAGATCGTATGACGTGTTGTGAGCTTGTAGATAGCCTATTTTGCATGACATGCTTCCACGGAAGACAAGCCCCACTTCTATAGAATCCAAATGACTGAAATCAGTCGTGGTGACTGAGAACTTTAATCTATGCATAATATAGCTCTGAAAGTGATCCAAATGATCGTGTATGATGTAACTGTATTAGGCAGATCGTTCCGTTTTCCCCTAAGCTAAAATCGAGTGTGGCGTTCCTGGGCGTTCACGTCTATCTCTGTGTGAATCTATAGTGTCCCAGTCTTTTCTTGACTAAATGTGTAACATTTTAACAACACATACTCAATGATACATTACTGTAACATGATGGTCTGTGGGAGTGATGAGTAGATTTCCTTCAACAGGGTAGAAAGCCAGGGATGGGTCATTCAGACGTTATATTGACCATTTAAACCCTCTACACTTGGTAAACTTCATTGCAGACAAAACTATAATCACAAAATATAATTTTGGATGCTGACTTGTACAGTCCTACTTGATGCGTTTAAAGGGTGGATACCTCGTGCCTTTCTTCTGTTGGCGAGGTAGTAGTGTCAAGGAAAGCCTCTGGTTGTCTAGGGCTTGCCTGGGTTTGGTTGTTCAGGTCAGGGAGAGATAGGGTTCACATCAATTAATGTATCATCAAAGTCTAAACCTTTTTTTTAAATTTTGCAATTAATTTTGGTTCCGGCCACAGTACACTTAAACCAAGATCATCTCTGCTCAGACAACCTAATTTTTCTGGTTTTGTGAACAAACCAACATTCAATAACGCACTTAACAATACTAAAAACACACAAAAGGAAAAAAAACTACACCAACCTAACTTAAATCGATTAGAAGACAGCACAAAAAAAACTGTAAAATGTACAGGATCCATCACATTTTCTCAAAACCTGGAACAACTACATTAATGAATAGCTGTCACGTCTTTAAGAAATCTTTGTTATTATCATTTAGGCTGTATGTAAAGTTCTTTAGGGTAAGTATCCTAACACTGTTTCATCCCCAAAAAAAGTCTAAAGCTCAACACATTTGGATTTGGATCGGTCACAACATTGGGGAATCACACATTGATCTGTGTTGTACCTGAACCGTGTTGTAGATGATGCGTATGGTTTTGCAGTCTGGGCGTTCTGGTAAAGATTTGGGGACGATGCGGTACTCTATCTTCCATGCTGGATGGTTGCCTTTCTTCACACCGTAGATGGTCGTACAGTTGGCCCCTCTATCCTGGAAGAGAGGAGTTTAAAGTTTACCACCTAAACTTGAATCGTCTACCAGTCTTGTTGCAGTGATGATAAAATAGTGTATTTGTGAGTAATCGGGTGTGCTTTTATGAGGACTCTCACATGCTGTCCTTGTTGCACATGGCGGTACTGATGTCCACACTGGGCCCGTCTCCCCACTGACTTTGCCCTGGTCACGGGCCTTACTTCTGAGCCTTTGTAGTCAAAAGGACCCCCTAACGGCTCCATACAAATGGTACAGTCCTAGCAGACAGGAGGAAGAAGTGGAAGCATGGAACATTAGAGTGGAGGAGGAGGCTGCACACTGCTCTTTTTAATCTCCAAATCATCTCGGAAATCTCAGAGAAAACAGCACAAAGGGGAACTTCAACTCACTGCTCCAATGCTACCGTTAGATTACAGAGAGAATTATGGTTCATACCTCCTCTGGATGACTTCTCTAGATACATTTTTCCATTTTCTGTGGAGTCTTGCATGGAGTGACTACACGAGAAGGACAAGAAAGCAGAGGACTGAAGATGGGAGAAATGGGAGGAGAATATGCATGAGTCCTTCCTATCATTAGTATTGAAGGAAATAGTTTAGAATCAAATAACAGAGGTGCTATTTTAAATGTACAACAAGCCTACAGGGATGAACATGATCATGGTGTGCAGTTTTGAGGCCATTCTGGAGCCATGTAGAACTTGGGCAATTGTTTGAGGACACGTGTTACTCCATATTAGGGCAAAATGTTGGGGTACATACATAGAAACACTTATGTTAACGGCTGACTTCTTCAGCGCTACGCCATTAAAAGGCACAATAGAATGGCACAGTAAGAGGTCCTGAGTTTGACAACCAAACAGTCAATTATTTTGTTATGGTGAGGTCCAAATATGGAGATGACTTCAGTGATAGGCAACCTTTTCTTGTAATTGTGCGGGCACTGCACTTACCTTTGCGGTCTGTTTCTTGGTGGTCTTGTGGCTGCAGTGGCCCAGGCCTGGGATAGGCTTGATGTTCCTTTTCCTGATGGAAGGGTCGAGGATCCGCTTGTGTGGTTTTGCCAGACACACATCAGAATGTCCGTTATCCCTGCAGGGACGAAACAGATATTAGTATCAGGTTTGATACTGTGTGTGTGTGACTATACTTGTCAGGGTTAAATGTCCCCACAAGTATAGTAGAATTGACAGAATAGACATTGTGAGGGCAATTTTCAAGGTCCTCACAAGTGAAATAGTTTGTTTTCTGGTTACAATTATAATTCTAGAGTTCAACTTACAATAGGGAAAATATTCAGGTTAAGATTAGACATTTCACTTTTCAGATGGGGGTTTATGTGGCCCAATACATTTTGGTGGTCATTGTCACACACAATTTTGAGAGCTTTGGATTTAGAAGACATTTTGAGAATCGGCCTCAGGTCTTAATGGGTTTACAACAACTTCAATGAGACATTACTTCACATGCATGTTGTAGGAGTGAAGTGATTTCATTCACCAGCAGCAAGATGTGATATTCATCATTGGACTTATACTGTACAGCTGAGACAAAGAACTACACATTAAACACTTAAACCCTCTCTGTAAAATGGACCTAAGATGATAGATCTACACGTTTACAATGCTCTGTGAAGCATTGTGTATCAAAACCTATTAGAAATAATTGGCAAACCTGATGTAATCAATATGAACAAGGAACAGTATGCATTAACCCTTTAACAGTCTGCTCAACCAATTGGTAGAGCACATTTTAAGTCACTATTTCTCATTGACACCATTGCTGAACTTAACTCAACCTGATTGAGCCCTTTCTACCATTTGGTTGAGGTATGTTATGGCAAAAAAAGGTCCACCAGATGTCACTGTTTCCCAGTCACATGGATTCTCAGGTAGCCACTTTTTAGGAAGTGAAAATCAATTAATCCACTCCTGAAAGGTGGGTTTTTTTTGGTTGAAATTTCAGAGGTAAGATTTTTTTTTTGTCATATTATCATCTCAGAGGTGTTACTGAACCTGATTATGTAGCTTGATACAATACAAAAAAAATCTAATAATGGTCTAATAATTTTCTGAAAACATGCTCTACCAAACGGGTTGTTTGTCACTTTATGGTAAGTAGTGAAGCTAAACTAAAGTAATTAAAATGTACTATTTGCTATGGATAAATAGGGCTTTTGCTAATTCAGTGTTGTTAATATAATACATATAATGTTATTTCATTATATTTATGTATTAGTATGATTTTATTCCTATCTAAAAAAACATGCTCAACCAAATGGTTGAATTGTCATTTAATGGTAAAGGTAGTGGTGCTGAAATAAAAAATGGACTATTTTGATGATCTGTGTGATGAAGAAGATGACCAAACAGGCAACTCTCACGAGCAGAAGAGACTGGGGAACATAATGGGAGACATATTTATCAGTGAATGCATATAAATCAATGTATATGCATGAAACTTTTACCATTACCATAAAGTGACATCTCAACCGTTTGGTAGAGGCCTATATTTGGAAAACTGTTGGGTCTGTTAAAGAAATTATAATTGATAGTTGTTACTATTGCCCCAAATGAATAAAAAATGCAAAGAAATAATTTTTCCAATGCTTTTTTCTTGGGGTGACCTTTAAAGGGTTAAACAAGACTAGAATTACAACTACATAAATGGATTCTAAATTGGACTAATATTTTACCCAACTAAAGGGCATGAGCAGTGGTGGACATTTTGTGGTTCCACAGATAGAATTTTTTAGGTTGTGCATAGAAATAAGAAATGTAGTTGTGTACACCAACAGACTTTTGCCTTCATTAGCTGCCACCTAACTTTGTGTAAACATTTTCACAGTATATTTTATACACAGTCGCGCGCACCCCTCCCCCCACACACATACAAACACACACACATTGTAAACAGAGTTCTCCACGCTATTTCTAATTATTACTGGCTTAAAACCGAATTCACATAAACATACAGACATCTAACAACTGAAACTCACCTCGATCTTGGCTTGGAAAAACAACTTGTTTGAAGCAAACTTTATGGGTTGAATTACTTACATCCCTAAACAGGTCTCCTCTTCCGTGGCTGCTCGATCAGCGATGATTTCCGCGTTACTTTCTTCCACTTCCGTTGTGTCTGTGCTTGAGTTGATTTTTGCCTTAGTATGTTTCCGTTGGAGAACCTTTCTTTCTTTCTTAACAATATATTACTATTTAAGTCCATGATTATATTGTATGACCAGAGCCAATGGAGTTTCAACCATGTACTGTTTTAAAGAACAGTTCATCTCAAAGTCAAAGCAAGATAACAATGTATTGCCATTTTACAGTGGCATACAACATAAGGTACTCTTTTCCCATGAATATAATATAAGGAATAATTAGTACTGTTTGTCAGTCAACATGACAAAAGTCAACACAATGAATTTAAGCAATATTTGAAACCTCATTAATGTAACTTAAAATTCCTAACTTTAATATCAAAGGTCACTAAGTTAATGAGAAGTGATTTGACATAAACCTTTTGAGACTGTGAATTCATTAATGTAAGTTAAATTCCTATATCTTTTTAACATAGTAAATTATCCAGTAAAGTAAACATTACCTAAACATTTTATTTAAGTATAATAATTATGTTCATGCTAGTTAATTTCTAATCTAGTGTTGTTCTCCCATTGTAGGCTTCAAGTTTAAACCACAACATCCTAATCTTATAGAGTGATTGTCATCACATTGTTAGAGCGTAGGGTACATTAATTTCAGTATGAAAGTATTTTAAATTAGATGATTTTTTGTTACAGTATTTTGAACATTATCTAATCGTTGTCAAATTGTAATTAGGAGAAAATCAATAGTTGTATTGTTCCATGTGTTTGTTTGTTTGTTGATAATGAGAAGCCATAATTTGTTCACACACTTTTATTAGTCTATTAACTGCTATAAATGTGCACAGAACAGGTGTGAAGAACTTGTATAAAAAAAGTACACATTTCAAAAATTGAAAAATAAAATCAGTACAAAAATGATGGGAATTTTCAGTTTCCATTTGCAGCCTCTGAAAGACAAAGAAACATTAACACTGTTAGGTGCATTCATTGTATAGTTAAATCACATTATGTTCTTTAATTTATAGTTTTGTTTACATTCTATTGCAGTGATCTTAAACGTTTTCAAGTCAAGGACCCCCTAGCTGAGAGAGAGATGAAGCATGGACCCTCCTCTATATTGTATAAAACTGTGTTTCAGATAAACCTTTTCTTCTCTTTTTCCCTCTACAGCTATAACTCTCTTTGTCAAAAATAGTTATTTTATACCAGCTCATGCTATTTTTGCTCAAAAATGTCATCAGAAAATGGACGCTAGGATTCAAGTGGTCAACAAATATATGTGGACCCCCTGTAGTAACTCTGAGGACCCTCTAGAGGTCCTGGACCCCCTGTTGTAGTACCCTGCTCTATTGTATCGTATTATTTGGAGTGGGCCTAGTATTCAGTGTTAGCATGTAATTAAATATTTGTCGAATGTGTTTGACATGATTACAATTTTAAAAATGTTGATTTGGATTTGAGCTTTGTCTTACCGGCTTCCTCCTCCATCTCTATCTGCTGTAGGCGGTTTTGTAGAGTAAGTTTCTCAACTTTCCTCTGAAGGCGCCCCTTCTCCACCTCCCGCAGCCAGTCCTGATCGTTTAGTTGGGTGATTATCACCCCCTGGCGCCTGAATTCGGCCTCCATGGCTCTGCAATCGGCCCTGGTCTCCACCTGGGCCTGTATCACGATTGATGTCATGTCGTCCACTGTGGACCCTGGGTGTCGTATGACTCGCTGAAAACAGTAACAGTGGAAGAAAATAAATTAGATATAATGTTCATATACATTTATATATTCATACATCGGTGGTATGTGTCGATTACTTTATTTAGGCTTTGGCAGGAAATAATTATGCCCCTAGACATCTCGAATGAACATAAAGTTGGAGCCTTATTAGCTTTTTAACCATGCTTCTCGCCATGCGGTTAATTAAGATCGGCTGTTGAACAAACAAATTGGTCGGGTTTAAGTGTAGAATGTTATCGAATCTTTCAGGCCTTTTCACAAAAATGCATGGTGTTTCATGGATATTTGTCTTATAAGTTTACATAGATTGTACCGGCTATAATGTCATATATATATAAAACTTTAGGCCTATATGTTGTTTTATACCTCGAGGGAATACAATTAATGTTAATGTTAGCAGAGGGTTTTATGTATCCGTTAGACTCATTTAATTGTTCCAAACATAGGGCTCTATTTGTTACCGGTATAACTTTAATGTTTAACTTACGATAATCTCTTGGAATCGTTCTTCCATTCGGGCAAAACGGACAGAGGGCTGTGGTGCTAGTGGTGCTGGAACGTTCGCCATTATTTTGCTGTAATGTGGGGTGTGGTTACTGCGCTCGTTTTATAAGCAGGTGAAAATTGTATTACATAATGGGTACGTTCGTTTCACCATCTAGCCACTCCCTCTACCTTGTGACATAATGGGTGTTCTCGATTTGAGAACAAACGGGCGGCGCTGTGGTTCTTTTCTAACGAGGAGTGCCAACATGTTCAAGTGACAATGAGTTACACAACATTGCAGTGTTGAAATTGATTGATCTGGATCCGAAGAACAATCACGTGTTGTGAGACTATGTTTATGTAAATTGTACATCTCTCAGAGGTGTTTCATTCTTTGTCCCTTTCGTGAAGTTGTTTTGAAATCAAATGCTTTTAATGCATTACGTGGGTTAATTTGGTTGGCTTAATGAGTTCGTTTGACCACAAGTGTCAATTAAATGTTAAATAAGAAACAGTAGTGTTAGGATTCCAATTGGTGTTGGATTCAGCTTGCTCTTTGTTCATGTGATTATTAAGAAATTCTACCCATATCAGTAGGCTAAGATTTTAAAACTGATTTGTTTATATCTTCAGTACCAACTTATGTTTCCCTGCAGTGTAATACAAATCATATATTATATGTTTTTTTTTCTTAGTAGGCTATGGTTCTTTTTTGCATTTTTGTTCTTGTAATATTTAAATTCATCATAGCAATGTTTTAAAGTTTGTATTGATACGATAACAATCCTTTCACCCTAATGCTAGATAACCTTTACCAGCTGGTAATCATACTAAACGTAGTTTACATTAACATATCTCTTCATAATTTTGGTTGAAAATATGGATGTGTAATAAATATCAGTTGTGTTGAGAATAATATTCCCTCACCATTTGTGAACATCATTTCGCAAGTTTGACAGGTTCTGTTGGGTTTTGCCAGGTGATGTTCAAGTTCTCTTTTCTTGGCGAGCAGCTCCCCGTTTTTTTGGCACAGCTCGGACACCTGTCTTTTGAGACCATCCCTCTGCTCCTCCAGGAGGTCCAGGCTTATCATCACTTGCGTGCCCAATGCCTCAATGTGTGGTGCCATCTGTTCTTTGGGAACATTCTTGTCCCCACATCGGTACTTGCAATAAAACCGAAAGAATAATACAATTAACTCGACATTTCAGTAGAATGCAGCCTTAGAAGTAACATTATTTGTGCAGGCCCTCAATCTTACGTTAATGTGTATTACCACCTGCATACATTGAACATAGTAATTACAGTTTTTACAGGATCTGCTTATGTGCAATTAATATATATTGTCAAATGATAGATCTTACATTCAACAATTGCAGTTTCTCTCGAATTATTCTTCCTTCAGCTGTGAGTCCTAGGGGAATTTTAGATGGGGAGTTCATTTTTCTTCTTTTGGTGGATATGCTGTGTATTGTCTGCTGGTGTGTTGGTCTTGGAGCAATCATCAGGGATGAGGCTTTTTTTTTTATAAAGATGCTCATGGGCGTGTCAATGATTTTAGGTGTGTACAAGGGCGTTTTCGTGTACAAGAATGTTGCCATGGTTACGGTGTATGGTACGAACTGCCTCTTGGGTTGCCAGATCAGGGCGCATATCCCCCCATGGGTATGGATTAGTATGTATAATCAGCTGTAAGATGCAGTTGGTAATACATCAATTTATAAGCTGTAATACAGAGAAAGTCGTTAGCAGTGTTGTATTTATGTTAATAAGAGCTAATAATGCGATCTCATTACATATATATTATTCTTTGTCCAGGATTCTAAAACATAGATTAAAATCTATTGTTAGTTTGTAGTAATGTATCTTTAGTGCACAGTTTATTTGTAGCAGCAATATATATTTCGTTTTAACCAAGGGCTACGTATTTGTTTTGCATGGCTGTTTGTTGATGCAAGTTGTATTGAAGTATCCATGACTGTTTTTAATTATGTTTTACTAAACATATTTTTTTACAGATATCGTTTTCATTCACAAGG
This sequence comes from Gymnoscopelus braueri, assembly GCF_963280865.1. NCBI lineage: Eukaryota > Metazoa > Chordata > Actinopteri > Myctophiformes > Myctophidae > Gymnoscopelus > Gymnoscopelus braueri. The sequence goes on along the minus strand of NC_137606.1, from coordinate 21,267,695 downwards.
TTTTATTTTATTTTGCGTTGTTGTCCATGCGTAAAATAAATGGGTAATGTGAACAGGCAGCTGTGCATGCTTTATGCAATCAATAATGTATTTGCACATCTTTTTTAAATGTGCTGTATTCACATGTATTAGTGTATACAGCATGCCTTCTTCACAGATTTGAAATAGAAGCACTGTTTCCCAAGGTTTAGTTCCAAAAACGATGAATAAATGTATGTGTCAATTCATCATTTATACTTTGACATCAAAGTGGCATGGTGTAGCAACTGTCTGTGCGTCTGAACGATTGTGACAAGGGGGGCAATGCTGAGTGGTCCGAAATTTAACAAATGGTTTGTTCCAACGACACTTAGTAGGCCTATCAAGCCCTATATGAGGCCTATGGGTACCAAGAATGGAATGAGGAAATGCTCTGTGAAACTCAATGGGGAAGTTCCAATGTTTGGAACTACAGCCAAGCTGCATTAAGCGAGTGAAAACGGCACGTAACTCCGTCTTATACGGCTCTGGTGTGATTCAGACATGCGGCCCGAACAACCAATGACATTCAAACAGAACATCCTATGAAAAGGTAGTTTTCACTAGCACACCCACAAGCAGTTATTTTCAAACCTCATTCATTCATTGTAACGACTGCAGCAGAACCTGTACAACATCACGATGGCCTCTCCCACCAAAATTCCGTCTGGAAAAACAGCTGAATCAGCAAGTATCAGCGAGAAATTTCAACTCTTAACCGTAAGTTTACATTTAATTGTAAACGGTTATTCAAGCTGTTTTTGTGTGAGGCAAGAGGATGCTAACGGTCTAAAGTTTTTCTACACTGTGTGTTTCGAATGACAGTAAATTATATATTGTGGGATGGGGTCCTTTTTATTTGTTTTTTAACAGTATGCTTGTGAGGATGAGGGAATGACCAAGGAGGAGATGAGGGCGGATCTGCACGATATGAGTGTTAAAACAGTAACCTATCACAACTCCTTGAGCCACAACAAGGAAATGCTGGCCCGAAAAATTGCCAGCATGACTCAGAAGAATGCTAATCTAAGTAAAAACATTAGCTATCTGCAAAGGCGCCAGCGTCCTCAGCAGAAAAATTGCTCAACATGTGACGCCTTCTTTAATGAAGGTAAGATGTATTGATCATTCATGACATATCTCTTAATCGTAATACTATTCAATCAATATTAAAACAATTCATTTATGTTCTGTAACCTCAACTTTAGCACTTGAGGAGGACATGGACTGTGTGTTCCTGTAACTCCGCCAACAGAGGAGGAACCGGGAGTCCAGTCTGACCATTCAAACCAGCTGAAGCAAGAGGAACACCTGGAGGTCCAGGAGGTTCAGGAAATGGAAGAAAAGTTGGAGGAGGAGGAGATGGAGAAACAGGACGTACAGGAGAAGCAAGAGGGAAACCAGGAGATCCAGGAGACAGAAGAAAAGTTGAATGAGATTGAGGAACCAGACTCAGAGATTTCTCTGACTTCTGTCCCTCCATCTCCTTCTCCTCCAAAAAAAAAAAAAAAAAAGACCACCTGACAGATTTATTTTGAATAAATGTTATTACAATACAAAGATGGTTGTCCAATTCTTAAAAGCCTAAAATGAGGTAATGTTAAATGTAGCTAAACATATATACAATTGATGCTCTTCATTATCAACACTGTGTAATGTCCTGTAATTTTTTTGGGAATTCGTAGAATGGGTTCATTGTCTGCACAGTAATAACACAAATACAACAGATAGATAATATGTGGGCTGTTTAATTGAATGCAAAGAAACAACGGAATATAGATCAAGAAGATGATACACTGTAACAAATTTCACTGTAAAATTACAGTAAATTACAGGCAGCAGAGTTGCCTGTAATTTACTGTTATTTTACAGTACATCTACTGTAATTCATTTTACAGTAGATATACTGTTTTTTCAATTACAGTATATTACTGTAAATTAAGTGTGGGTTTATGGTAATTTAACAGCATACAGTTTTTTCAATTACAGTATATAACTGTAAATTAAGTGTGGGTTTATGGTAATTTAACAGCATACAGTTTTTTCAATTACAGTATATAACTGTAAATTAAGTGTGGGTTTATGGTAATTTAACAGCATACAGTTTTTCAATTACAGTATATAACTGTAAATTAAGTGTGGGTTTATGGTAATTTAACAGCATCCATTTTTTTCAATTACAGTATATAACTGTAAATTAAGTGTGGGTTTATGGTAATTTAACAGCATACAGTATTTTTGTAATACAGTATAATACAGTATAATAACTATGGGTTTTACTGTCATTTTACAGTTTATTCTAGCATGTTAGTTTTCACAATAAAAGCCAATAAAATCTGCTAATTTATAATTTGACATTCAATTCTTGATATACCACTAATACAAAACACACAGGTATAGATATTCAACACAGTTGGTTTATTTTTAAAGCTGCTAATCAACAATATTTGGAACATTACAAAATGTAGGAAGGTAGACATTAATTTTACAAAACAGTCTCCATTAAAACCTTTTTTTGTCTTTTTTTCTTCTTTTTTTTTTAAATGCAATCAATAATAAAAGTTTTCCCTGACAGACTCATGAGGTAGATGAGCAAACAGTTGTACAGCTGCTGTACGTGCATGTTTTTTTTTCCCCCCGAGGAGAGGATGGATAGAATAGAAGGAGAGGAGAGGAGGGCACCAAGGGGAGACACTGAGCTGTCTTCTATGAGGAGAGGATGGATAGAACAGAGGAGAGAGGAAAACAACATCTCGCTAAACAATACTGTCTTTTACTGTAAACATGTCAGAAAACTTATAAAACTTTAGCTCAAACAAAAGTTTTGATACTGAACTGCAGAACATAAAGAGCACTTTTTTGTTTGTAAATAAAATAAAACATCCTGTCACATCACATCTCCAAAACAATTAAGGTGCTGTATGTGTGTGTGTTTTTTGAAAGTAAGTAAACTAAAATAATTGCATTTTCAGGTGTTCCAATTTCCCTAACCCTATAACAAAAGTTAGCATTCGCACGCACAAATTAATAAAGTGCATTATACTTGCCACCACCGAACGCCCTCTCTCATGAGAGTAGTCATGGACGATATTAAGAGAGATTGATGTTTTCAAAGTGCTTTCTGATATGACACTTCACTGGCCTTACTCAAGTAAACGTTTTCTCAGACTTTGCAGTTTCTGTGGGAGGGCTTTTTTCCCCAATCCAAGCATTACTTTCTGAATGAAAGTGAGTGTTTTTTACAAGCATTTTGGGTAATCCAAATGCAGCGCATATGTAAGCCCAAATAACAGGCAAACTGCCTGAGGCAAATCTCTAATATCGTCCATGACTATACCTCCCTCAAGTATGATGGCAGTGGAGATGGGCTCTAGGTGCACCGAGTTTGGACCCTTTTGAGGCGAATCTTCACTCAGAACAGTCAGCACACCAACAGCGACAGTTGATATGTCCGCATCTCTGACTCCTGTATCCTGCAAAGGAAAACACAAGTTAAGCATTATGTTATGTTTGCAATCCACTGGATTTGCTCTTCTCATGAAAACATTTTTTGTGCAAAACAAAATGTTTTGTGTGCCAACTACTGTACTTACTGCAAAGCAGGTCTTGTAGAATGCACTGCAGTCGTCCCCAAGAAGAATGGACATGCCTTTGAGGACAACAGCACGCCGTACAGTCACTTCTGGTGCCTAATGATACAGAGACAGAATAGATCAGTTAAAAGATACATTTACATTCAATTTTTTAAGTTAGACAGGAATTGAAATAGGTTGGTCTGTATCATCTTGGGGAGGCGGGGGCTCATGTTTATGCCTTCGTGTTGTCAATGTAGATGACACTAAAGCTGGACTCAGATTACAAGATAATCAGGGTAATTTTGGGTCGGACACCCAATTGTCTGCTGCAGACAAATTTCAAACACGTTTGATATTTATCTGGATAGCTAATGTCACAGTGGAACGGCATGGCGGGAGCTGTGCTGAACCGAGAGAAAGGCCGGTCGAAAACCACATTGTGTGTTGCATGTTTAAGATAATCTTAAAAGATTATTCTGTAGTGTGTGATGCTACCAGATTTCCCGATGTGTGGGCGATGTTAGGCGATGTGTGGGCGATGTGTGGGCGATGTTAGGCGATGTGTGGGCGATGTTAGGCGATGTTAGGCGATGTTAGGCGATGTTAGGCGATGTGTGGGCGATGTTAGGCGATGTTAGGCGATGTTAGGCGCTGTTAGGCGATGTGTGGGCGATGTTAGGCGATGTTAGGCGATGTGTGGGCGATGTGTGGGCGATGTTAGGCGATGTGTGGGCGATGTTAGGCGATGTGTGGGCGATGTTAGGCGATGTTAGGCGATGTGTGGCGATGTTAGGCGATGTTAGGCGATGTGTGGGCGATGTTAGGCGATGTGTGGGCGATGTTAGGCGATGTTAGAAGATGTTAGGCGATGTTAGGCGATGTGTGGGCGATGTTAGGCGATGTGTGGGCGATGTTAGGTGATGTTAGGCGATGTGTGGGCGATGTGTGGGCGATGTTAGGCGATGTTAGGCGATGTTAGGCGATGTGTGGGCGATGTTAGGCGATGTTAGGCGATGTGTGGGCGATGTGTGGGCGATGTTAGGCGATGTGTGGCGATGTTAGGCGATGTTAGGCGATGTTAGGCGATGTGTGGGCGATGTTAGGCGATGTTGGGTGATGTTAGGCGATGTTAGGCGATGTGTGGGCGATGTTAGGCGATGTTAGGCGATGTGTGGGCGATGTGTGGGCGATGTTAGGCGATGTTAGGCGATGTGTGGGCGATGTTAGGCGATGTTAGGCGATGTTAGGCGATGTTAGGCGGTGTGTGGGCAATGTTAGGCGATGTTAGGCGATGTTAGGCGATGTGTGGGCGATGTTAGGCGATGTTATGCGATGTTGGGCGATGTTGGGCGATGTGTGGGCAATGTTAGGCGATGTGTGGGCGATGTTAGGCGATGTTAGGCGATGTTAGGCGATGTTAGGCGGTGTGTGGGCAATGTTAGGCGATGTTAGGCGATGTGTGGGCGATGTTAGGCGATGTTAGGCGATGTTGGGCGATGTGTGGCGATGTGTGGGCGATGTTAGGCGATGTTAGGCGATGTGTGGCGATGTTAGGCGATGTTAGGTGATGTGTGGGCGATGTTAGGCGATGTTAGGCGATGTGTGGGCGATGTTAGGCGATGTTAGGCGATGTTAGGCGATGTTAGGCGATGTGTGGGCGATGTTAGGCGATGTGTGGGCGATGTTAGGCGATGTTGGGCGATGTTAGGCGATGTTAGGCGATGTTAGGCGATGTGTGGGCGATGTTAGGCGATGTTAGGTGATGTGTGGGCGATGTGTGGGCGATGTTAGGCGATGTTAGGCGATGTGTGGGCGATGTTAGGCGATGTTAGGCGATGTTAGGCGATGTTAGGCGATGTTAGGCGGTGTGTGGGCAATGTTAGGCGATGTTAGGCGATGTTAGGTGATGTGTGGGCGATGTTAGGCGATGTTAGGCGATGTGTGGGCGATGTTAGGCGATGTTAGGCGATGTGTGGGCGATGTTAGGCGATGTTAGGCGATGTTGGGCGATGTGTGGCGATGTGTGGGCGATGTTAGGCGATGTTAGGCGATGTGTGGCGATGTTAGGCGATGTTAGGCGATGTGTGGGCGATGTTAGGCGATGTTAGGCGATGTGTGGGCGATGTTAGGCGATGTTAGGCGATGTTAGGCGATGTGTGGGCGATGTTAGGCGATGTTAGGCGATGTGTGGGCGATGTTAGGCGATGTTAGGCGATGTGTGGGCGATGTTAGGCGATGTTAGGCGATGTATGGGCGATGTTAGGCGATGTTAGGCGATGTTAGGCGATGTGTGGGCGATGTTAGGCGATGTTAGGCGATGTTAGGCGATGTGTGGGGTTCAAGTGGTTAATGTTATACGTGAAGTGTAGACATTAGTGTACGTGAGGATACCTTTTACTGCTCAGGGAGATGGACGGACGGGTCAGCTCTGACGATCAGCCGAGAGCCAAGCTGGAATGCAGGAAATCTAAGAAGAGAGAGTTAAGTTAAGTCAACCATACAAAACAGACAGTTAAACTTCCCTCGTCCAAAAAGAAAAACCCTCATAATATGGGGTTGTGGTATAAAAAAGGTTGAGAACCCCTGCTCTAGTCTGTAGTAGTACCTCTGCCATTATATGTCCCTCTACATTAAATCTTTTTGCCAAAAATTGCAGATCTACTTTGAAAGCTCAACGTGTTGTGAGCTAGTATAATTGGCCATTTTTGATAAATGTTCACCCCAGAATATGGACTCTAAGGTTCAATGTGTAGACACTAGTGTAGGTAAGATTACCTTTGGCTGCTCTGGAAAAGGCACAAAATCACTTGAATAGAGAACAACAATTTAAGCTAACATGTACACCAGGAGATTAATTGTGCAATGTATAGACATCACTGAAAATACCTTTTACTTCTGCGATGGTGGGACAGATGTTGGTCTGGTCACCAAATATTTGAGCCTGAAAGACATTTACACATTTAAGACGTAGTGCAATGAAAAATAAGTTTATCACACTTTAGAGCATATCTGAGGTCTTAATATGGACATACCCAACTATAGATGCCAAAAAAAATGTTTTGTGTATTTTTATATCAAAATCTTATCGTCCAATCTTAAATACATCATGTGAACGAAAACATGCTGCGTGATGTAATAGATAGACCTGTATGAATATAAATAACTTGATTCCCATAGCTCAGTGGTTCTCAACCAGTGGTCCAGAGACCACCCGTGGTCATTGAGGGGGTTCCAGGTGGTCCCCAGATAAATGATGGAGTTGGTAACCAAATGGACCCTTATAAGATCTTTAAGAGCGTAAAATGAAACCAAATGGACCCATCGATGTGTAGGTGATGTTTAGGCGATGTCTAGGCGATCTTTAGACGATGTTTAGACGATGTTTAGGCTAGACATTAGTGTACGTGAGGATACCTTTTACTGCTCAGGGAGATGGACGGACGGGTCAGCTCTGACGGTCAGCCGAGAGCCACGCTGCAATGCACAAGAAGAGAGAGAAGTTAAGCCAACACTGATCTTTTGTGATCTACACCAAAGAGCCAGTCTACAAGCTCACAACACATCACGACTTGTTGCAAGCTTGTATTTCGGCCATTTTGGGCAAATGCAGCCCCCAGAATAATGACTCAGGGGTTCAAGTGGTTAATGTTATATATGTGTAGACATTAGTGTACTTGAGGATACCTTTTAATGCTCAGGGAGGTGGACGGACGATGGGTCAGCTATGACGGTCAGCCGAGACTGGAGCAGCTGAGCTGGAATAAACACCTAAGAAGAGAGAGAAGTTAGCCAACACTGAACTTTTGTGATCTACACCAAATAATAGCCAGTCTACAAGCTCACAACACATCACGACTTGTTGCAAGCTTGCATGTCGGCCATTTTGGGCAAATGCATCCCCCAGAATAATGACTCAGGGGTTCAAGTGGTTAATGTTATATATGTGTAGACATTAGTGTACTTGAGGATACCTTTTGATGCTCAGGGAGGTGGACGGACGATGGGTCAGCTATGACGGTCAGCTGAGACTGGAGCAGCTGAGCTGGAATAAACACCTAAGAAGAGAGAGAAGTTAGCCTACACTGAACTTTTGTGATCTACACCAAATAATAGCCAGTCTACAAGCTCACAACACATCACGACTTGTTGCAAGCTTGCATGTCGGCCATTTTGGGCAAATGCATCCCCCAGAATAATGACTCAGGGGTTCAAGTGGTTAATGTTATATATGTGTAGACATTAGTGTACTTGAGGATACCTTTTAATGCTCAGGGAGGTGGACGGAAGATGGGTCAGCCAAGAAGCTGGAGCCGGAAAGAAGCTCTGAGCTGGAATGCAGGAAATATATATAGAGAGAAGTTAAGTCAACCATATAAAACATAAACAGTTAAACTTTCCTCGTCCAAAAAGAAAAAACCCTCATAAAATGGGGTCGTGGTATTCTGACTTATATTTGGAGACCTGACATGTTCCTGATATGAGGTTTCTGTACGATCTTGGCCCTTGGCAAGAGGATCTGACACAAATGTTTCACGGGCAATCTCACAATATCTACAAAAGTGTAAGCTTTTGCTGAAATTCTCAGTAAAGCCTCCAATGCAATGTGAACCCAAGTTATCACCTGCAATGGCACACAGAGTTCCCTTGTAATTCTTGGTGATGCCACTTGTCTCAAGATCTTTTAGATCTTTTATCAAAGAGCTAAACACTAGCTCGTGGGCCTCGATGCCAAAATCCTTAAAGTCCTTTCCCTTACATAGCAACACCAGTTGCATGTTCTCAATATTTGACCTATTGTGGGGTAAAATGTTAGCAAGGGTGGCATATACTGCTAGGACTTTGTGTTTTGTTTTCCCTGACCCAAGTGGATTTACAACCTCAAAGGCATCCTGATAGAGAATTATGCCTAATGAGGAGTTGTGTAGCTGAAACAACTGGTTATTTTCAATGACTTTGCCATCCCAAACATCTCTGAGCACATACTCTGAGTTGACATTAGTGTTTGATTGCCAGTGTTCCAACACAGTAGGCAATAGAGATGTAACAGTGTCTTTGATGGGGATGTATTGTGCAAAACACTCCTTGCCAGACTTATTCTGGCCCAGATAAATGGGCATTGGCTCTACATAATTGAAATTAGTCTTGAAGACAGTTTTTCTTCTCTGATAAATTTTCAATGTTTGGGTATTATATTTTCTGAAAATAACTTCAGATTTAAGGGTATCAATTATATTATCTATGTCAGGTTCTGCAATTCCAATATTTACAAGTTTTTCCTTGAGTTTGAAAAGGAGATGTGACTGACTGATGTCATGCAGCTGTTGATAGTCCTCTATGATAGACTGAATCACAGAGGCAGGAATAAGACATTTGGCTTGCAACTTCAGATAAAACATAGCTAAATGTCTGAATATCATCTTGCTCACTTAAATGTATATCTTTGACTACAAAGGTATTCTCAGCTTAGAAAGGAACACAATGGGCCATAATAATAACAGGAAAGGAGCCAGCCTACTGCAAGTCTGCCAACCATTGCAATACTAGCAAGCTAACATCATAACACAAAAGAATAGACTGATTAACTTAAGTTAAATAAGTTGCCTACAGCCTATATTTGTAAGATGTTTTTTAATTAAGTTAAACAAATGATCATATGACCACAAACACACTTTAGACAGGTTTGAAACAACACCTGCTAGCTGCTAGCAACAAGCTACACAACAAGCTACACAACTAACTTTGCCCACTTTGGCAATCAGACCTATAATGAAACCAACTTTAACATCAATATTTAAATAAACATGTAGACAAATTAATACTTTAATGGACACTTGACAAATTAGGGAGATAATTGTAATATACCTGTTACCTCCTTGGCTGTATTCCACATGTAGTGAAGTGCTGCTTTGCTCTCCAGTTGAAGTTGTGCTGTCCAAAAGTCAAGCTCAGGAATAGCCAGTCAGGTCTTGACACTGAATAATGTGTGAGCAGTTTGACTAACAAAATAACATTATTATTATAATCAAAACAGACCGACAATCATCAGTAAGATGTTGATGCAGTGTGACTGAATTTGAACAGAGACAAAGTGGGTGTGTTTCCACAGCTTGGCAGAAAATACTGCATTCTACTGTTAAATTACAGTTTCTACTGTTGTTAGTAAAATAACAGCATAAACTGTTAATATACAGGAAAGGGATGACTATTTAACATTATTGTACTGCTAAATTACGGTTTCTACTGTTATTAGTTAAATAACAGAATAAAGGTCCTTGCACACTGGTGCGTCTTTTCGTTGCGTTTTTTTTTTTTTCATTGTTTTTTCAATTTTTTTCATTGTTGTAAAAAAAACGCAACGAAAAGACGCACCAGTGTGCAAGGACCTTAACTGTTAATATACAGGAAAGGGATGACACTTTAACAGTATTTTACAATTTTGTGAAAAACAGTAAAGATACTGTTGAAAATCCACCGTAAATTTACAGTGATTGGTTACAGTGTACCATTTCCTGATGGAGAAATATGTTATACATACAATCTTGGAATTTAGACTCTAGGTAAAAGTATCAATACTGTGATTTAGATGTACTCTGTTACTGTGCAGGAAAAGTCCAGTTCTTAACATGTACATGAAACAAGTATTGCTATCAAATTAACCAGGTAGAAATACTCATGCAGAAGGTCCCTTTTTACAAGTTATCAAATGTCTTGAAAGTACAAAACCAATATGCACCAGATGGGATTTTATAGTTCGCCTAGTTTTAAATGGCCACAATGTGTATATATGTGTGTTTGACTATTTAAAAAAAAATACTGGGTTTAATCATATTTGAAAAACTATAGGATTCTACATCAACTCAACTACCATACAGAAGTATTACCTAACAAGTCAAGACTACAAACATATAATAATATAGCCTACCTACAAAGTGAACACTTGTAGTATTTATTTTAATACATGTCTTTTAATACATGTATGGTGTTTCATGTGTTGAGCTTATCTCAAACCTTACCATACAGCAACACTTTTTGAAGCCACTATACAAAGACAGTTACTGTCCCCATTACAAATACACAACAGCTAACAAAAATATAAACGGCTTTATATATAGGCGACATGTTTCTTAACATGCTGTTTGCTCATACATCTAATGAAACGTTTGATATGACCATTTCCCCTGCTAAACACAGAGTAGTTGTACACCACTTAAACAACCCAGATCGATTTAAATATGAATACACTGTATTGACTAAAACACCATTTCCAGTGACTACAAAGATGTTGCATTGTCATCATGTTAAATAACTACTGATTAGGGAATATATGCCTGAATTAACAGGTAATATACCAACGCCAACAGAGCTGGTACTGTTGTATCTCCATCGGACTATATAATATAATAAACTATGTTAAATTGTAATTCATATGAAAAATAGAATCGTGTTATTATAGCATAGTTTATTTTAATATATAGTCGGAGGGAAATACAGCTGTAGAGCTTCATTACACTGTTCATCCACAAGCTAATATTTGTTTATCTTGCAGACAGTAGGCTACAGTTTAACATGACAATACAACGCGTTTGTAGTCATCATGGGTTTGTTGTTTACGGTGTGTAAAAGAGGTCAGCGTCAGTGTGCATTTTAGCCTATAATAAACACTGAGAATTATGGATCTACCGCATCATATCAATCAACTCCGTTTATCTACATTATCACTGGACATGAGCTTTGTTTACCACAGGGTAATCAGGACTACAAATTCCAGCACGTAATAAATATACCCTCCTCCCCCCTTTAGTTACCATTAGTGGGGTACCTGTCATTTATCAGCTTAACAATGGCGGAGGCCCCTATTTTACACCTGCAAATAAAGAATGTGCCACACGAAATAATTTTTTTTTTGAGGAAGAGCTCCAAAATCTCTTTTAAATCTCGCTAAACAAGGCCTGCAATATGCAGTGGAGGAATATGTACACAATATTCATGTTTCTACCAAGAAAATAGAGGCACAGGTATATCACTCACAGAGAAACAGGGAGAAACCACATCTTATTGTTATCAACTATATTGACAACAGTATCACCAGACAGGAGTGTTCCTGTATCGCAGGGTAAGTAAACAACTAATAAGTACTTATTTAATAGACAAGCATAATGAGGAGATAATTTAATGAGTGGTACATTGCTCTGTGATTCCGTTTTGTTGTGTTGAACTTGAATGACCTATAGTGACCAAAACTTTCTGCCAAGCATGCTTGCTAACATCGTGACTTATATTTCGAAGTCAAAGTCTATCACAAATACACTGCTTCAACGGTTAAAAGGAAACGGCTGAAACTGCACATGTTTCTCAACATGCTCACTAATCTAAAAATGAGTGATTCAGTTCTCCAGTAACCAGTGGTGGAATGTAACTAAGTACATGTACTCAAGTACTGTACTTGATTGAGTACATGTACTTAGTTACATTCAACCACTGGTGGTACATGTACTCAAGTACTGTATTTGAGTACATGTACTTTGTTACATTCCACCACTGTTGACGATGTCAAAATCAGTATCACTGAGCATTAACTTGTCTTGTGATGTTTACCATAGTGTTTCTATTAACATGCAATCTAACAGATTGATTCAGGATGCAAAAAGTAACATTTGTTAGTCTCATGATTTGTAGCTTTACATATGGAATCAAAATATAAACGGGAATTACACGTTCCTCAACATGTTCATCAATCTAAGGAGTGATTCAGGATTTCAAAGTAACAAGGTCAACACATCAGTAGCAATCAATGAGCATTGTAACTTTTCCTCAGACTTGTACTTTTACCTCTATCAAAAATGTTAACATGCAAATGTATGTCATTCAGATTGATTCAGGATGCCAAAGTAACATCAACACAACACTGTAATATTGTATCAGTTGACTTTTCATTTGTACCTTAACAATGTCATAATCAACCTATTATTGTCATTACATTGCAGTATACAGTACAGTATATGCCCCTCTAACTTATCACTGTATAGGCCTAGTGAATAAAGATGCAATGTTAAAGTTCAAACCCAGCTTAACACAATCACATGTATATTTATAATAACTCTTCTCTCACTATAATTATTCAGGGCAGAGGGTTACTGCTCCGACATTTTGGGTTTGTTTCAATACCTGGACCTACAGCGTTCTAAGAATGCAGAGGTAGAGGTTTGTTCCACAGCAGTGGCACAAGCCAAGAGGGAAGAAGTTGGAGGCACAGCCAGTCACTAAGGTTGTGGTGGCAAAGGCTAAACTGAAGCGCAAAAGGAAGCCTGTATTTTCCTCTTACACATGCAACAGGTAATAAAACACACACACACACACACACACACCAACTATACATGTCCTGGTAATGGTTATGATTTTAGCTTCAATCAGAAAGCAGTACACCTGATTCATCGTTTTTCTTCTTCAAGTAAACTGTCAGGAGTGTCTGAGGAAACCTATGAGGAGATAACGTCGCTGGACACCACACCAGTCAGCTACCTGGTACAGAAAACTCCTGTATTGTTACCTCTTGGAGAGAAAATGTACCTGGCCTCGAAATAGCCCATTCAACATGTATTCTGTGGTGTGCAATGGTCTTTGTTTTGCTGACATCAAATGCCGGCATCTGGCGGTTAGATCGGACAAAGCTAGGGATGTTTAATTTTAGCCCCAAGTCCTCCACATCTTGCTCTATTAGGAAACCCTTATCTGCCATAAGCCCATCACCCTGCCTAAGGTAGCCATGCTCTATGAGATTTCTTAGGAGCGGTATGATTCCACACTTCCTGAATATCTCCTTGTCTGATATACAACCTGTAAATAGGGTTGAACAAAACATAATAGAGCCTCTTGGGTCAACAATAATCAATGATTTGAGTGTGTTTGTAGACTTATAATTTGAATACGTTTCGCTCTGTAGCGCCAACGAGCTTGGTTGCTGATTTTTTTTATCTCTGTGCAGTTCAGGATTGCAAATGTGCTAGGGAATTCAGACTGGTATGTTGGTGGCATTTTCTGTGTGATTAATCTCTGTGGGACCACATAGGAAGTCGCCCAAGTGTAGTGAACATAAAATCAATCCAAGAGTTTACCAAAGTGCTTACACTTTGATGACTTATGTTAAACTTGAAAGCGAGCTCCTTATGATCAAAATGTTGATGTAATTTCATCAAAACTAGGAGGAGCTGCTGATGCAAGGGTATGAGAGTCATTTGCTGATCAACTCTTTTGTAAATTAGGGCTGCCATTTGTGGGGGATCTTTTTCACTGTTAGGAACGCTGAATACTGTGCACAGGTTATTAAATTGCTCTTAGGTAAACCCTGTGTTATACTGGAAGAAATTTGGAATGGTACTGTGCTGAATTCTTTCTGGGGTCATTTCAATTTGACTTCTGAGAGTTCGCTCTAAATGATCAATTCGTTTGAGCAGTTCAGCCTTCTCCTCTTCCTTGCTGTGGGGTTGGCTTTGGACCTGGGTGTTGTAGTCAGCATGGTATGGCTCCAGGGCATTCTCGTCGAGGGATTCTTCATTGGCACAGAATTGATCCTGGGCACAGCAACCTAGAAAAAAAGGAAAACAAAAGTGAAATTTGAATTAAAATGTAAATATTTGAATGCAAAGCCATAGGTTACTTTGAATTCATCATGTTGTGTCGTTGTAATTATATTTTGTATCATTTCCCAGCGACCATTCTTGGAGAAAGCACAGCCACCAGTACCATCTTGCACAAGTGCAACATCACCCTTATGTGGCGAAACCAATCTTCCCCTGTCCATTGCCAGTGATGTCTGCGTACCAGAGCACAACACCACCGCCTGCAAAGTACAGGACACCACAAAAGACCAAGCGTCATGTCCACATTGGCATGAACAGAGAAAGGGTAGAACCACAGCCTCAACATTTGTAATGGTGAACAAACGTAAAAAAAACAGAGGCTTTTGTACATGATATATATTATCCCAAGCCATTCAAATCTAGTGCAACTAGTTATGGATCACAGAACGAGTCTTTGGCCAGGCAGAAGTACTTTGCTAACTTTCCTGAATGGCACCTGCACAGTTGTGGCCTTTTGCTGCAACCAAATCTGCCTTTTCTTGGGGCAACGCCAGATGGCATTGTATGCGATGGCAGTGGTGGCAGTGGGTTGCTTGAAATTAAATGTCCCTTTGCTGCAAGGGACATGATGGTGGCCCAAGCAGTAGAAACAATAAAAAACTTTTACATCGTTAAAGAGGGAGAGACCTTCACCATTTCTAAAACTCACCCGTGCTACTACCAGATTTAAGGTCAGCTGCTACTGAGTGGCCTAGAATTCTGTGACTTTGTGCTTTACACAAGAGGAGATGTGTTTTTGATAGAGTGCACAGACACACAGCATTTATCAATAACAAAAATTCCATGTTAACCATTTTACTGGCAAGAAATGAGCTGTTAGTACTGTATGTTAGTATACTGTATCTGTTGGGCACTTTAGGCAGTGATGCTTATGTGTGGCAGAAATGTTCAGAAAAGTATTAAAAGCTGTTTTTGCCCATTGTCATGTTAACCCATTAAGAACCGAGGCCGATTCAACAAATTTCCTCTAAATCAGTTGATCTTAACAAATATTGGGCCAAGTACCCCCAAAATGATATGTATTTGGCAGCTACCCCCACCCCCCCCCATCTGATATTTTTTTGCCAGAGATCCCCAGAAGAGAAGATCTGTTTTCTTTTCAAATAGTCAACCACAAAAATATTGAAAAATAGCAGATGTACAAGCTCGCAGCACGGCACAAAGTGACTCGCTGTGAGCTTGTAGATCTGTTATTTTTTAGATCACTGTTTTAAATCTCTTTTATAAATCCTGATTTTTCAGAAAAAAACGTATTGTTGCTATGCTACAGTGTGTATATATATATATATATATATATATATATATATATATATATAGCTAAAATCTAAAATGATACAGATGCTTTCTTGTTTTTAATGGGTTGTTGTAATGGGTTAATTTACAACATTTATGCTGATATATACTGCATTTATGCAGTTTTAATTGCTTTATTAAAAGCTTTACTGACAATATTTTCCCCCAATGTGAGACTTATTTACTTGTATGTAAGTGCCACAACCACTATTACATCGTTAACCAATATGACTTATGCAATCTATTCGGTGACGGGGGGAGGCTGACATACATACATACCCATTTCTGCTGTTTCCTGCTCGGTGTCCTGCTGTCCAGGCTGTGTGTCCTTCTCTGTGGCAGGCTTCCGCTTTGGCAAACATGTCTTGAACCTGGAGAAGAATTTATTAGAAAATAATAGTTAGAGGGTACGCTTAATAAGCTGTTTATTGTCACTGTATGAAACAACGAAATGTTGTTTAGTGCATCCACATAAAACAAACAGCAGCATCAACAAAGAAAGAAATACTGATAGAGCAACATTATGTCATAAACTATTAGTCAGTCATAGTCAAGTCATCATACTGTGTTGTCAAAGAAAACATCCATAACACATACAATATATCTTAAGAAAATTAACATTAAATTAAATTAAATTAAGTGGGGGACCACAAGGAATCATGTAATATTGCACTTGGCATCATAAACAGAGAAAACATAGTTTGTGTTCACCAGCTGGTGCATAGCATGTTTCCTTGATTGTGTACAATTGCTGCTACACCCATAATGATTATATTGCTTATATCAGCATCAATGTTATAAGGTTACCTTTTTTTCGGAGATGGTCTGCATGTAAGGTGTGACCCTCCGGTATCAACTGGGTTAGGGTGTAAGGCTGTTGGCTTCACATCAATGAAGTGCTAGAATAACATACACACAGAAAATATATCCCCATTTAACTTTATTTTTTTAAATTCAAAACGTGTGTTCCAAACTTTATACATACATGCATGGAGAAGTTAAGTCCTACATCAATTTGACCTACTTCGTGCATGTTATGCTAACATTAGCCACTTAGCTTAGTCTCGTTGTCTCTATTTATCGTACTATAGCCACAGCTCCATGTGGATATTTTATTTGTTATTCATATGGATAATGCGAGGCTAGTGATGTTAACACTGTTCTTCTAATAATACATAATTAACTCTATATATTTGGCTAGCCTTGATACTAGACTGTCCGTGCAAACCAAGCCAGCTTCTATTGTGTTTCAATCGTTCACCCTGCTACTAAAGGATATAGTATTAACGTAATCTTTTACTAAAACATTGTTAATTCAATCGAATAATAAACAAATAACTTACCTCGGAGCAAATATAGGTGAACTTTTCCAGTTTAGGTTTGGGCTTGGGGAAAGGAATAAAAAATGCTCCCTCCAAACGTTCTGGGTACCTGGAATCACTGTTGCAGGTCCCCAAACAGCAACGTTTCACCATGGCGTTGATATGAATGTTCTTGATAGTATTAATATTGCTAAGTAATAACTTTATTCAATCACAGCATTCAATGGCACGAGCGGTCGCTCACTTGCTTGTTGTTGTGAGTTTCGCCTCCAGTTACCAGGTTAGACCCATATGATCCGGTCTACTGAAAAAAAAAGAGAAAAGAATCCTGTTTCCGGATTCTGCCCATCCGGTTTCGCGGTGCCGCTTTGTTTTGGTTCCCCAATCCCTATTTAAATGGAATAGAATTTCCCCGTGGGATAATACAGACGCTAAATAGTCTCCGGATAGTGCACGCACATTTGTATTTATAAACTATGCCGAATCAAGGATTTTATTAGCACGGACCTATTTTGTGGTGAGACGTGTTTCCGGTTCTGCCCATCCGGCCACTTTTTTTTTACTTCCGCTCCCGACCGGATCATATACCCGAAAAGGAATGATGCCCAGGCTGTTACCAGGTTACCATAGTAACAGGTTGTGACGTAGTCACGTTTACGTGAATCAAGGCCGGGAGGAATAGGGGCGTGTCCTCAAGCCCCCAGAACCCAGTGGTTTCATTGAAGCCAAATGGACATGGTGGCCATTCATGGTAGTGCAGGCGCGTGCAGGCCTGGGGTTTCAACACATGAACGAGAAAACGGTTTCGACCAATGGGCTCGACTCACGAGCATGCGCACGAGCTTGCGCACGGGGCTGCGCGCTTCTGGGACGCAAAACGCGTCACTGTGACGCAAAACGCGTGTTCGGAGCCCGAAATAGGTTTCGCCCACCAAATTTCCAACCCGGAAGAAAGGGTGAATTAGGCCCATGCGCTGGGTGAGCAACTCAATGCAAGTGGATGGGAGGAGACTTCTGGTGCCCTCTCTATTATTTTTAACTCTATGCGTGTCCTCCAGTCTTTTGTTATAGAGCTAAAGTTTAGTTGAAAATATCCGAGTATTATCTCAGTCTATTATTGTCTAACGTTCCAGTATAACTTCACAAGCTTCATGACAAATCCATGACAAAAACTAAGTGCATGCCTGGTTATTGTATTGTCGTGTTCATGTTGTGTAAGAAGATGTAGGAAAATATATCTGACTTATTTTGTATTTATTTACTTATTTTTATATGTGGCTGGAGGAGCTAACGTGGTGCTTTGCTAACCATTTCTTTATGACAAGAGGAGTACTGTATCACCGTTTATGATGCCTGTAAGGATTCAAAATTCGTTGAGTTCATTCATTTTTGTATCTTTGGCGAACGTCATTCTCTGCTGTTCCCTTATTCAGCCACTAGAGGTCGTTATATTTCAATTATAACTGGACAGTTCGTTATAACTTGGCAGTTCGAAACACTGCTAATGTCTACAGTGTCCTAATAGTAATATTGAGCCTTTAAGGGTGACTGTTACCATTGCAAAGATGTTTGGATATTCCTTTGTGATTACAGTGGTGTATATATTTGTATTGTTCTGCTAATTGCTTATATATTACAATGCTTAATTATAGATGTATTATATTTGTTATTACAAAACTGCTGTAAATGATACTGTGAAGTACTGGACTAATACAGATACAAACCAAGTCACGTCTCCTCATCAATTCCTTGCATCCTGACCGATGCACCATCTTGATTATTGCATATACCTGAAAGAATTAGCATTCAGACTATTCCCTATTTAACAGTATATATTATAAGCATTTACTAAGTATTAATCTTTTGATACTCCTTTCGACCTTTTTTTTTTAAGTGTCTGCATAAATGTCCTTGTACTTGGTAATTACACAGTCAAAGTAGCCATTAGTATTCAATGAAAATGTTAACACAAATAGATTTATATAAAATACAGCTCACAAACATACAGTTCATAGATTTAATAGTCATCTTATATATAAAAAGAACAGACAAAGCATCGCAGGCATGGTTTTCAAACTTTATACTTAAAACAATACATTATTTAATGATACATTTATATTTGTGGCATAATGACATATACATTAGAGTTCATTGCTAATTATAATTTGTGTTAGTATTAGTAGTAGTTACTATTGTTTTGTTGTTTAATATTATAAATAATGTTTCTTGGCCCAATGATTTTGACACTACTTTCACTTTGCCAGTAGAGGTCACTGTTTGTTAACTACAGCTTAAATCTGCGCCAATGCTTCATAAAACGTGTCTGGCCATAGTTGTGTCCATTTTGTAATGTTTACCAAATAATATATTGGCACTTCTAAATATATGTATCCCCATTATTGATTCACTCATCTATCTATCCATCCATGGAAATATAGACTGATAGATTAAATACATGTTGTTTTCTTTGAAAAAGGTTGACCTGGTTGTGTGTCTATTGGGAGATATTTCTCAACATTATTTGTTATCAAGGCCAATGATTTTATTTGTGTTGATTATATTTCTACACATAATTTTTTGGTGAAATAATAATCAAGTTACTTATCATATATGCAACTACCCAGTGTCCACTGGAACATATGGTTTAGTATAACACATAATACGTTAATACAACAAAATTGACATATTTTTATTGTTCTGACCAGTTATTATTGGAATTGAATACGCTGTGAATATAGAGACAATGATATATATGCTATTTGCAAGCAAGTTTGAAACACTGAAGTCTTTCTACATAGTTATCATGTCATGTTTAGTGAGTATATCATTGTAGTTTCACTTCATAATACAGGAGGAAACATAGTTGATATATGTCAACCGGGTTAGGAGCTGGGTTGAATCCAAACCTTTGTATTTTGTATGAAAGATGTTTCACTGCATTACAGGCACATTAATATTACTGAATGGTGTGAATACAACAAAGCAAAATGGTTGTGATTCATTCAAAGACCAGTTTTAGGAGACAAGACTAATTAGCAGTTAAACAACAACTTAAGAAGAATATCTTTATATATGTGTATGGTCTTAAGGATCAAACTGTTTGCATAAGTAGGTAAAAACACCAGTTTCTAGGAGTCACGAATAATTAGCAGTTAAAGATCAACCTAAGATTATTATCTTTAAATATGTGTATGGTCTAAGCATCATTGGATATCACATTTATTTCAAAGTTTCCCTTTGTTTTTCTTATGTGATGCAGAAACCTTGTGATTCTTTATTCAAAAATCCATATCACTCACTGTATTCTTTGTAAATGTTAGAGGAAATACGTAAGGAAACAAAGACCAATTATAGGAGACAAGACTAATGAACTGTTAAACAATTTAAAAATAATATCTTTATATATGTGCATGGTCTTAAGCATTATTGTATGTTGCATTTATTTAGAAGTTTCACTTCTTGCTCATCATCAGTAATAAAGGAACCTTCTGACTATTTATAAAAAACCCAAAACACTTATTTGTATTCATTGTAAATGCTAGACAAAACATGACAAAACATAGTTTTTGGGGATTTGGATTCTACTTTCACCTTTCCAGCAGAAGTCAGTGACTTCTGCTATTAATTAAAGTTCTGAATTCACCATATTTGTTAATGCCATATCAATGATTGTTAGAGGTTCAACATATTGCAATTATTATATTACATATAGCAGTAGTTTCAACAGTAGGTTGGTTTACGACAGTACTATTGGCAGATATTTATATTATCGATTTTTTATAAGGTGCAATGGTCTCATTGGTGTTATTTATAGCTTTAGAGTTCAGTTTTTGATGACATTAGAATGAAGTTAGTTATAACAAATGCAATTATTCAGTGTCAAGTAGAACAGATTGTCTAGTACCACTCATAATACTTTATCAAAGCAAACTTCACACATTTTAATCTCATTGTTCTGTCAGTTAGGTTTAGGATGAAATA
Organism: Gymnoscopelus braueri; assembly: GCF_963280865.1. NCBI lineage: Eukaryota > Metazoa > Chordata > Actinopteri > Myctophiformes > Myctophidae > Gymnoscopelus > Gymnoscopelus braueri. The sequence goes on along the minus strand of NC_137606.1, from coordinate 21,246,869 downwards.
CCCAGTATATTGACAGTGATATAATTGCCCTTTGCAAGTAAGTTTAAAAACACTGAAGACCTTCTTCATAGTTATATTATGTCATGAGTACAACACTGAGCACATCTTTTACTTTCAGCTTCAGAATCGATATTATTCAATGCCTTGTAATGTTCTTGAAATGACTCACTTCGTAATACAAGAGGAAACATTGTTGGTCGTGTCAACCTGTTTAGGAGCTGGGTTGAAGCCATACCATTTAGTATATTGTATGAAAGACTCTTCCCTGCATATCAGGCACATTCATTTTACTGAATGGTGTCAATACAACAATGCAAAATGATTGAGAGATATTTGGTACCACTTGACAGGAGCATTAAAGGAACACTAATTTACATGTTGATTACTTCACCATCTTACACGTACAGGGAGTACAGGGATTGACGTCCACTCCATCCAGCAGATAGCTTGTATTCCATTCAGCAGGTAGAATTATGGTCTCCCACAACACTTTAAACTCTAAGCTTTGATTTGTGCAATGATCAAACTGTTCTATGGATAAGTATGTAAACATACCAATTGTAGAAGGCAAGAATAATTGGCAGTTAAAGAACAACCTAAGATTATTATCTTTAAATATGTGTATGGTCTTAAGCATTCTTGGATGTGGCATGTATTTCAAAGTTTCCATTTGTTTATCTTATGTGGTGAAGAAACTTAATTATTTCCCCCTAAAACCAATAACACTGACTGTATTCATTGTACATTTTAGACTAAATACATGAGCAAACATATAGTTTCTGTTCAACATTTGTTATGCAGAAAAATAAGTAGAGGCAAAGCACAGCAGACATTAACTTAAGAATATTATGTGTATGGTATTACTTGTATTGCATGTTGCACTCATTCCAAAGATTCACTTCTTGTTCAACTTAAGTGATGAAGCTCCCTTCTGATTGTCATTCCAAAAAACTTCAATCACACATCTGTATTCATTTTAAATGTGACGCAAGTACTAAAAACATAACCATATAGATGTACTTTTCAAACACATGGTTAGAAAACTAATAAGTAGAGACAAAGCATGGAAGATATAGTTTAAAGTATTTATTAATAAAATGTATGTTTGGTACCTATTCTATATGCATCTCCATCAACATATTTGGTATAATATATCATATAACATTTTTATGGTTATATTTTAAGATTGTATATAGGCCAATTAGGTATTAGAATAACCATAATGTTCATTATTAATATGCCTGTAAATACTTTGTTTTATTATTGATGCTCTATTGGTTATTATTTTTTTATTTTTACTATTATTTTTTTTCCCTCGATACTACCTAAAATGTAATGGCTAGACACCTTAATGTTGTGACTTGGAATGTTAAGGGTCTCAATCACCCGGTTAAGAAAAAGAAGGTTTTCACTCATCTTAGGCAATTTAATACAGATATTGCGTTCTTACAGGAAACTCACCTGCGTTCATCCGATAGTTCTAGACTTCTGATGGGCTGGGCGGGGCAGCATTTCCACTCTACTTTTGAGGCAAAGGCGAGGGGAGTATCTATCCTTGTGTCTAAAGATGTAATTTTCGAGCCGACTAAAGTCACAGCTGACAAAAATGGGAGATATGTTATAGTTTCAGGAAAACATTTTAACGTAAATGTGACTCTGGCAAGTGTATATGCTCCGAATGTGGAAGATGTCGTTTTTTTTGTTCGCTTGTTCTCTCACCTCTCTGATCTGGGCTCACACTACCTAATACTTGGATCGGACCTCAATAAATGCCTGGACCAGGTCCTGGACCGCTCTTCCACCAGACCCAGTTTAGTGAGTAAATCTGCTACGTATATTAAATCTTTTCTCTCTGAGTGCGGGATCTCGGACGTGTGGAGAGAGCTCAACCCCAAAGTCAGAAAGTACTCCTTTTTTAGCCATGTACATCATGTATATTCCAGAATCGATTATCTACTAATAGATAAGAGACTATTACCTCAAGTCCGCTCTTGCGAATATCAAAGTATTGTAATATCCGACCATGCACCTGTTGTGATGTCATTATCGCTCCCAGGGGTCTCGCGTCCTACAAGACGATGGCGTTTCAATTCTACTCTGCTTTCAGATGATGACTTTGTAAAATTCATAGAACAGGAAATAACATTTTTTCTCGAAACAAATACTACTCCGCAGATGTCCGGTCTCGTGGTCTGGGATTCGTTGAAAGCCTATTTGAGAGGACAGATCATATCGTTTTCCGCTAGGAAGAGGTCACAATCTGAGAGAGAACGCTTAGATCTTTCCGCTGGTATCTCAGACATCGATAGACAGTATGCATTACAACAAACCCCAGAACTGTACGATAAGCGCCTAGAACTTCAAACAAAATTTGATATCCTTACCACCCACCAAGCACAAAGTCTCTTGTTGAAAAGTAGAAGCACATTTTATGAACACGGTGAAAAAACGGGCAAATTGCTGGCTGATCAACTGAAAGCACGGCGGGCCAAACAACTCATAACAAATATTCGGACTGCAAACGGGGAAGTCACCACAGACCCGGTTCAAATTAATAACGCTTTGAAAGATTTCTACTCCCAGCTATACTCCTCCCAGGCGGGTGTAGACGATTCGGCGATTAATACCTTCTTAGATCCGTTGCCTATTCCAACTATTCCCCCAGATTTGGCAGAAAAACTGGAGACACCCATAACCCAAGCAGAAATAGCCTTAGCTATATCATCAATGCAATCTGGGAAATCACCAGGTCCAGATGGGTTTCCGACCGAATTTTTTAAGAAGTTCTCTGCGCTCCTCTCTCCACAACTAGCGGTCGTCTTTGCTGAGTCACGTGAGCGGGGCACACTCCCTCCTTCCTTAAGCGAGGCATGTATAACGCTCATAGCCAAGAAGGGGAAAGACCCTATAGAGTGCGCTTCGTACAGACCAATTTCACTGTTGAATATAGATGCTAAGATCTTAGCAAAGGTTTTAGCGTACAGATTGGAAGAAGTTCTCCCCCAAATAATAACAACAGATCAGACTGGCTTCATTAAGAATCGTTATTCCTTTTTTAATGTCAGACGTCTTTTTAATTTACTGTATTCACCCTCTGGGGAAGTGCCTGAATGCGTCGTGTCGCTGGACGCGGAAAAAGCGTTCGATCGCGTCGAGTTCAAGTACTTGTTTGCAGTTCTGGGAAAATTCGGACTAGGGCCGTCGTTTATAGCTTGGATTAAGCTGCTCTATGCAACCCCCACCGCGGCTGTGCAGACTAACGGTGTGTTCTCTCTGCCTTTCGCTTTGGGGCGTGGAACTCGCCAGGGGTGCCCGCTGAGCCCGGTCCTCTTTGATCTGGCGATTGAGCCACTCGCGGTCTCTCTGCGCTGTAATGCTGACATTGCTGGTATTCAGAGAGGCGATAAAGTACATAAGGTGTCCCTGTATGCGGATGACCTTCTGTTATTTGTCTCAAATCCATCAACCTCTCTACCAGCAGCACTAGCATTGCTTGATCAATTTGGCCGTATATCGGGCTACAAAATCAATGTAAACAAAAGTATATTATTTCCAGCTAATGCAGCTGCATCCGACTTAGACTATAGTCACATACCGCTTAAAGTAGAGAAGAGTCAATTCACCTATCTGGGAGTAACAGTCACGCGTAAGTTTAAAGACCTGTTTCCAAAAAACTATGTGTCCTTAGCAAATCAAGTTAAAGTGTCATTGCAGCAGTGGTCGCCTCTTACGATGTCCCTCGCCGGTCGCATAAACTCAATCAAAATGAACATTCTTCCTAAATTTACTTATCTCTTTCAGTGTATTCCAGTGTTCATTCCAAAGTCATTTTTTACATCCCTAGACTCCACTATTTCATCATATATCTGGCAGAATAAGAGACCGCGAGTGAGTAGGATATTGCTGAAAAGGGCAAGGAAGGACGGAGGTATGGGGCTCCCCGACTTTCACCATTACTATTGGGCTGCCAATGTTCGCTGTCTTGCTTTCTGGAATAGTTTCTATCTTCAGCCTAACTGCCCAGAGTGGACATCTCTGGAGCTAGAATCGCGTAGGGATCTGTCACTTCCGGCTCTCCTCGGTGCACCGCCCGATCGTCCGATACCTGACTCTATAGTCAGCCCGGTTGTGCGTCACACGCTGAGAGTGTGGGCCCAGTTCAGAAGAACATATAACTTTAGAGACCTCTCCCTGGTGAGTCCTGTTGCCGCGAACCATCTCTTTGTTCCATCGTTGCAAGATTTGACATTTAACAACTGGCAAGGGAAGGGTATTAAATGGTTCAAGGATCTATTTGTAGATGGGCATTTTGCCTCCTTTGACCAACTCTCAAGAAAGTACGACCTACCAAGGTCACATTTCTATAGATATTTTCAGGCCAGACATTACGTGCGCTCTGTGGTACCTGGCTTCCCCGAAAAGCCCAATATTAATCCTATCGACCAATTTCTCCTTACTGACCCGATGGCCAAAGCCGCTATATCAACACTATATGACACAATCTCCAATTTGAGGCCTGCGCCCATGGCCAAGATAATAGCTGACTGGGAACATGATCTGGGGACCACGTTGTCCGCAAAAAATTGGGACTCTATTCTCTCTTCCATACATAAGTCCTCACTATGTGCAAGGCACTGTTTAATTCAGTTTAAAATAGTCCATAGAGCTCACATGTCCAAGGCCAAACTTGCAAGTATATACCCTGACATAACCCCCACCTGTGACAAGTGCAACAATACTGACGCAACTCTCATCCACCAATACTGGATGTGCGCGCAATTACAACCGTTTTGGGAAGGTGTCTTTAATACCCTATCTACTATTTTACATCGAACTCTAGACCCAGACCCCTCAGTTGCGCTGTTTGGCACTACGGGAGGGAAAGATCTCACATTAACACACACTGAGTGCCGCATGGTAGACTTCGCCCTGTTGCTTGCCAGACGCGCTGTTCTGCTCCGATGGAAGGATGCTGCCCCGCCCGTGCTCATTCAATGGCTTCGTGATATAATGTCTTGCCTTAAATTGGAGATGTTGCGATTCTCAATAGCCGGCTCAGAAAAAAAATTCCATAAGACCTGGGATCCGTTTATGACTTTTTACCACAACACTCAGGTTACATAGTGTGGCGTATGCCTGCTGCGACTGCAGCACACAGCAAACCCAAAATGTTTTTCTTTATATTTTTATTTCTATTTCTTATATCTGCTTTTTTCTGATAAATTTGCGTGCCTCTGTTTTTTTTCCTTTATTTCAAACTTTTTTTCTTACAACTGTGCCTATAACTGTCCTGGGCAATGAGGGTGGGGTGGGGGGAGGGTGGGATAGGGGAATGCAGTATATGTACACTGTCTCAATCTGTTTGTGATACGTTATAAAAATGTATGTGCATCATGCTTGCCCCTGGGCCTTGTACGAAAAAAAAACAATAAAAAGACCTTGAAAAGAAAGTAAAGAATTTGAGTACTTTTTCCACCACTGGAAATGACGTCTATAATATAAACCAGGGGTTTTCAACCGGTGGTCCGCGGACGCGGAGGTATAGGTGGTCCCTGGCCATGCATTCAAAAAATTTGTTTTGCTTTTAATACGTTTCAGGCGTTCTCACTATATGGTGTGTGTGATATGAAATGTGAGCTTTCCATAATCACAGTAATCTTTAATCATATTCCATCATATTCAAGGGCTTTTGCTGAGAAAAGGGACAGACCCCAGTCACTTTCAAATTAGAGCACTGCAGAGGGCAGGTGTGTGTGTCTGTGTCCAGCCTCTGAAACCCATGCCCTTTTTTTTTTTTTTTTTTCAAAAGAAAAAAAGGCTCTGCGAACCATGCAGGAACGCTGGTCTTAGGACCTTGTTATCTCCTAACCAATCAGAGTGCAGAGGGGCGTCGCTCTAAATTTGGTGACGTCAGCGTGCACCGGGGACGTCACCGGGGGCGGGGGGAGGGGAGGTGGGGACATAGATTGGTGAAGCTATAGGAAGCGCCACAGGAATCCCTGCGGCTGGGTTTGGATCCGCCCTTCAAGACCATCGATTGGGCTTGTTATTTCAGTCTAGTGTCCAGCTGACACTCGTTGACGCTCGTTAATGTTTTAGGCATAAAAGCAATTAAGCTTCTGCACTGTCAAATAGGCCAACATCTAATCTAAGATTAGTGGGACTCACCATTGAGTCACAGGACTCATTCATTGAAAACAAACAAAATCACTGTATTTTTTTAGATATTATGTTGATATTATAGCTATTTTATTTGATTAGATGTGTGATGTTCCTGACAATTAGTTGACTTTTGGTGAAAAAGCATATATCGGTATCGGTTGATATCGGTATCGGAAATTAGGAGTTGGACAATATCGTAATATCGGGAAAAAAGTGGGGTGGGTCTATGATGGACCCACCATGCACAATAGTGGTGGTGGTCCCCAGGTTGCTCTTAGTCAGGATGGTGGTCCCTAGGTCAAAATCAGTTGAAAACCCCTGATATAAACGGTCTAAATATAGACGCTTAAAAAACAGCTAATCAACGTCTAGGCTAAGAATACACGTTGAAAAAACTTTCACTTTTAGACCAATTATAACCCAGTTTTAGACGGAGGTCTAATAGACGACTATGGCTCACTGGGTGTTTACACAGGCAAAGCCCTGTTGTGAGAGTTCAGTCCTGACGTTGTCAGAACTGGAAGGATGTGATTCTGTGAGATATATTTGTCTGTTGAAATGTTTCTGCTATAATTTACTCGTGTTGTGGAAAATATAGTATGTGATTGTTATTGTACTAAACCGAACAAAAACTGATTTAATCTTTAAAAACTTTATCTTATAAGATGCACTTTCAAATGGAAGATGTTACCACTTACTCCTTATGGTGCAAAAGCATTTTAAAAGGTGCATTCCAATTAATTTTTTATCATAAAGGGTAATTTACAAGATGTATTCTACTGACACTGTTAAACACAGTGTGAGTTAACGAGTGCCTTTGGGTGCTGTATTATTACAGAAAAGCACGGTATGTGTATTTATTTTGAGTTCATGTTAGATAAGAGGTGTTTGATATTTTTTGTATTGATATGCTGGTGAAACTGAAGCAGTTTAATTCATTTATTTTGCATTTCATCCAGTTATTGGTTCAAAATATGATTTGCATATATAAATATATTAATTCTATGGAATTTGGAGATTTGGGATGTTGGGATTTAGAGTTGGCATTAGGATGATGATACTAATGCTTGCATATGTTTAGAAAAAAGTGCAATCGGCTGTAGTTGCTGGGACTGATTTGTCATATTGATGAAAACAGATATCACCATGTATATGGGCATTAAAGGGACATTCAGGGATTTTTATATGCCTGGACCACAGCTGACATGACATCCCACTCGGCTGTAAATTGTAATTCATTTGTGATTGTGAATTGTGATTAATTTGTGTAAACTAGGACTGATGTATTTAAAGGGGGTTGTAAGGGATATGTTTTGCTAAACTAAGTGTTACATAGCTCTATATTCCAATAGTAATCACTGACATAGAATGTTTGTTCATTAACAGGGATCTCTGTGTTTCTTCAGCACTTTAGTAAACAGAAAATAAAATGTCAGGTGAGGATACCAATGTCATTCAATCAGGAGACAGAACTAATGCAGGATACAGGATAAACAAGCAGAATGATGAAATAACAAAATAAACTAACATTGGTAACTGCCTGGAACATTTATAAAACGCTGGTAAATGGGTTCTCTCTCCTTATTGCTTTCCCTCCTGAAACTATATTTCATGTTTATTAAATTGAGCTGAGGAGACCCCTGTTACTGAACAAGCATTATTTCAGAATACATGGCTTTAACCTTTAAACAGTTTTGTTTTTACAACAATAATAGTTAAAAGTCAGTCATTATGGTAGGTTTGTGGGTGATAGTTTTTATATTACTGTGGAAAAGCCCCTTCCTCTATTTAGGAATCCAGGACTGATTCATTCAGTGTGTGTACTAAGGGTGTGATATCGTAGGCTACCTGGGTGGTTTTATAGCAAAAAAATAATGGACAAACACAACATGTGTGTATTTCAAAAAATTACAACACACAACACAACATTCAGCTTAAATGATATGTAGGCCACTTAGGCCAGTGATGTGCTATGTTAATGTCAGCCCGGGGCCATTGGAAGCATCTTAGCTCCCCCCACTTCCTTTACTCTGCTCTGATTGGTTGAATTCAATGTGTGAAAGACGCTCCTCAGGTATAAGTACCATAACATTGTTGTAGTCTATGTTGTTTGTGCTTTCAGCAAATTCAGAGACAAGACAGAGAACCAGACGTTTCATCCCATTTCCAAGGATTTGACTTTGAGGAAGAAGTTTACAAGAAGGTAATAGGTTGCACACTGTAATTGTGTGGTTGAGACATTGCACTTAGTGCATAGTACCTCAGTCAAAGAGTGGGCCTTTGTATTGTTTTATACAACCTATACTAACCTTGTTGAAGCGGTTGTATCTAATATCAAGTAAGATAGTACACATCCGCGCCGTAGATACGAGCTGTGCAACCTCTATCCTTTTTAAATGTGTTTAATACCAAGCCATTTATAATTACAGATGAGCCAACCGATGGAAGATGAGCAGTCCTGTAGAGAACCCAAAAGGAGGAAGGTTGAGCACCAGGTTTGTAATGTTTGTGTTATTGCTTAATTATTACAATGTGTTATCTATTATCTTGTGTGAACGTTGTTTTTTTAAATTAGATAAGTTGCATTTATTTATTTGTTACAGGTGAATGCAACAGCGGTAGTGTTGAAGGCGTGTTCCATCCCTCTAACACGTATACGGTTTAACAGTGGACTGTTGGATGTGAATGATGAAATAGTTCCATTGGATCTTTCTAACCCTGTGGAACACACTGCTGTTCCAAAAAGGGAAAAGGTAATTTGCATGAAAATACTATCTGTTGGTTGACGCCTTATTACATCACATTAAACCCTAGCATCGGAAAAAAATTACCACATGTTAAATATCAGTGTGTTGAGAGCTTGCATGTCAGTTGTTTTCAGTCAATAGATGCATTTTCAACGTATATTCAATATGTTGTCAGCATGCTATTTGTGGTGAAGAGATTTGATGCATCAGTAATAAAATTAAGGGGTCAAGTAGCTGGGGAACACCAGCCAATTAAATATTAAGGGTGTGTTTGAGTGACATAGTTATTGTGGCCCATAACTCTAACGTGTGCTGTAAGCCATGTGCTGCCTCCAAGATGAGACTGGCTTTAATGAATTATTGTATGTATTAATTGTAAAACAAAACACTGCTGTTTACACAGTTAATTCAACTGTTGTTTTTTTTCCTTTTCCCATTTTCTGTAGGTGTCCTCAAAAACATCAGCTGCCAGGGATGTGAAACTGGTTATAAAGGAAGAGAGTCTTTGTACGCCGTGCACAAGATACACCAAAGGTGAGAGCGATGATGATCCTAATGCTTGCATGTGTTCAGAAAACCGGCTGTAGTTGCTGTAGAGCTGAACCCTTGAGTCCAGGTGTGAATGAACCAGAAAAACTCTTTTAGAAACGGGAACACACAGATGTGCATACATATATATTATATGATATTCACACAATGATTTTGTGCATTTATAAAAAAGACACCATGGCTTGTGGCCAGTTATTTTTTTACACGCATGCATGGTACGGTGCACGCTAGAACGCGTCCCCCTAGATTCACAAACCAAGTACCCAAATGGCTACTTTGCATAACAGGTTTACTGGTGAGGGTCCTCATACACAGTATGAAAGCAAAGCTACACAGCTTTATGGCTACTTCCGCTGTGGTATCCTGTCTGCACGCAACGTGAATGCCTCCACCACACTTTAATTTTGCTACTGCTGCGCCTCCACCTAGACCGTTTTCAGTTCCTATAATTCAAGGCATTTCTTGAAGATTTAAAAAGACTAAAACTAAGCTAAAAACTAGTAATTTCTTATACAAATATGTTGTAAGTACAGCTGTTTTGTGCGCATAAACACATGTAAGCTCAAACTGAAACGTGACATTCCAAAAGAGAAAAAATAATCACCATTACACCACTGACCGTTACCGAACAACTTGAAAGCCATTATATGATGTCATATTGCTATACAACAGCTGACCTGACCAACTTACCTCTCGGTGCATCACTGTATACTAAATAGGGTGCTTAGGGTACTAAGCTCTACCATTATTTGGGTTCATTCATTCATTTGGATGTGCTCAGCATGCATACTGAGGACAACACCCACTTATAATGGCCATTCATGCCATTTTGTGGGCTTGCCCTCCTTCCTTCGTTATGAAACATCACAGGTTCAGTACCACATCGCAGCATACAAACGGTTATCATTGATGGAATACATTGGTACTACCTCAGTGGGTGTCATGACTTAATTATCATGTTATTTTCCTCCTCCTAGACTGTATCCCTGTGTGTAAAGAGGAGTCTTCACCTGAACTGAAGGAGAGGGGCCACAGACTGATCAAGAAGGAACCAGAATATCTACAGATTAAAGACGAGCGGGAGGAGCTATTCCAAAAACAAGAGGATGTCCAATTAGAAGCTGATGGGACAATGTTAACATTACTAACAGTGAAAAGTGAGGATGTTGAAAACAGAGAAACAGTCCCTCCAGCCAGCACCTCATCTAAACACAAACAAATCCAAGCTTATGCAGGGGACAGTGATGTCAATAGTGATGCTCAGCTCCTCTCTTCACACTGTTCTGAATCTGATACTGAAGACAGTGATGAGTGGGAGGAGACCAGGGAAGCCCCGTCCATTTTAAACACACTGCAATCACACAAGACACAAAATGTGGAAGGCCAAATGCCGTCTATGAGCAGCAGGCTGTTCCAATGTGTGAAATCATCGAAACAAATTCCATCCATGGCGACTCATAGAGGGGAAAAGCCCTTCATATGTACACGTTGTGGCAACAGCTTTCGTCAAAAATGTACTCTGAAGCAGCACATGAGGATTCATACGGGGGGAAAGCCCTTTCGATGTAGAAATTGTTGCAACAGTTTTAGTCGAGCGAGTGGTCTGAAGAGGCACATGCAAATTCATACAGGGGAAAAACCCTTTAGCTGTACTGTTTGTGGCAACCACTTTGGTCACATGTTTGATCTGAAGCGGCACATGAGGATTCATACAGGTGAAAAGCCCTTTAGCTGTACTGTTTGTGGCAACAACTTTAGTCAAAAAAGTGATCTGAAGATTCACATGAGTATTCATACGGGGGAAAAGCCCTTTAGCTGTACAGTTTGTGGCAACAGCTTTAGTCAACCAAGTAAGCTGAAACAGCACATGATGATTCATACAGGTGAAAAACCCTTTAGCTGTAAACTTTGTGGCATCAGCTTTAGTGTAAGTGCAAATTTGAAGAGGCACATGCAAATTCATACAGGGGAAAAACCATTTAGCTGTACTGTTTGTGGCAACCACTTTGGTCACATGTTTGATCTGAAGCGGCACATGAGGATTCATACAGGTGAAAAGCCCTTTAGCTGTACAGTTTGTGGCAACGGCTTTAGTCAAACACAGAGTCTGAAGAAGCACACGAAGGTGCATACAGGGTGAAAGCCCTAGCTGTACAGTTTTTGGATTCAGCTTTAGTCTAAAAAAAACTGAAGCAGCACATGATGACTCATATATGAGAAAAGCCCTTTAGCTGTGCAATTTGTTTCAGCTTTAGTCTAAAATGAAACTCTGAAGCAGCACGAGGGTTCAGATAGAGGGAAAGCCTTAGGGTTGTACATAATTTAGCAGAAGATTTTCCCTATTCCGAAGTCTGAAAATGTGCATGAGGAACATTCATTATAGTACTGTTTGACGATGACACAGATGCTAAGGCAGAGGGAATGACACAGTCTGACAAGCTACACATTACAATATTTTCCACATTTATACAATGTTACAAAAACCACATGTATACACTTTTGCAATGGGCATACTGCCTAGTAAGTTAAAGTTGCAAGCAAATAAAACAAAGTCTTCCTCTATTCCAGCCCAAAACAGGAAATTCAAGGAACTGTGTTATTTTGTTCACATTTTTAGTATTATCATTATTATTAACTAAATATATACATTACATTTTGAGATGAGACATTCTGGAGTTTGTAGGGTTATGCCTTTATTTAAAAATATATACATTAAAGGTGTACATTAAAGGCACTACACCATGGATTTTAACTTGTTCTTATTTTTTGTGTGTTTTTGGTCTCCCCTACCTCTCTTCTACCCCCAAAAATACCCCAGTTTGAATATTCAAGCTTTCACAGCAAATCTGGGGTTTTCTGTAAATTGGTCTCAAAACAGGCCAAACTTTTTTTTTTTACTTTTTCCACACAGAACCAGGAGATAACATGCATACAAACACGTCTCAATAGCGCCCGTGCGAAACAGGACAATGTGGTATTGCAGGTGAAAGTGCTTTATAAGCCAGAGAGAAGTTGGTTGGAATGAGTATTATCCGAGGCTTGATTTAGGCTCAAACCTTTTGAAAAACGTTTGAGGGACATAAACAATATGATATTAAAAATTATTATTATGTTTTAAATTCATGGTGTAGATCCTTTAACAAATTAAGATCTTACACTGTGACATGTAGTTTTAAGCTCTGAGTTAAATGCCTTTCTGTACATGGCAGCAGTAGAGAAAAGCAGAATGGAGAGAAAATCAATTCAGTCCTGTCATATGTAACCCTTATGCCTTGTTAGCTAATTGTGTGTATTTTTCGGTGATTTCTTTAGGTCATTTTGGCTGTGATTGTTCCTAGCCATGAAATTTGGGAGGAAAGCGTGTTTTTCAAATGTAGTTTGGAATGTATTAGTTTCATCCATATCCACTGCATTTTGACTGTGATATGTTTTTGTTACATTGGGAGTGTTAAAGGAGAATTTTGGACTAAAGTTTTCTTACCTTTTCTATGACGTTATGATATCTTAGGATGAATGGTACAGTAGAAAAATTTCATAACTCCACCCCTGAGCCGCCACAGCTTAAAAGGTACGCGGATAGGCCTTAGGTTAGATCACATATTTTAATAGCTTTTTTTTTTTTAGATCTGACGTTCATAGTGACAGAACACTATGCAACCAAAAATAAATAAAACAAATAAAACAGAAGTCTCGAGATTTCAATCTCGTCTAGCGAGACTTCTGTTTTTTATTTTTTATTTTATTTTTTGGGACAGTGTTCTGTCACTATGAACGTCAGATCTCACAAAAAAAAAGCTATTAAAATATGTGATCTAACCTAAGGCCTATCCGCGCACCTTTTAAGCTTTGGCGGCTCAGGGGTGGAGTTATGACATTTTTCTACTGTACCATTCATCCTAAGATATCATAACGTCATAGAAAAGGTAAGAAAACTTTTGTCCAAAATTCTCCTTTAACTAGAAGATTTGTAGCTGGTGAGGTTTTATTGCATATGGCCACATCCCATTTCTGATGACCCCCTTTGTCCTAACACAATAGAAAGGGCAGCACGTTTAGTTTTAGTATTATGCATTGACTAAATATATCACATCAAGTGTAAATTATCTTTTTTTGACCCGTCCCTTTAAATTAAAGTGAAACATGATGTCTGTAATGTCCCCTTTATCTGCAGCAAACTTCATGTTCACTTCAAGTTTTGTAAAAAAAAAAATAAGGTCAATCACAAGCACTGGAAATGTTTTGTGCCAAAGTTAAGCCAAAGTCAAAGTTAAACTAGTTGAAATGATTTAGATGTTTTATTAACCCCCCTTTTGGCGATCCCTGGACCCCAATTTGAGGTTGAATACTTTGTCCGACACTGGTTGTGAGCTTGTAGATTGGCGATATTGTTGTTTCTTGAAATTCTTTGATGTAAAACATACTGTGTTTATCTGTAAAAAATATTTTTTAGCCTTTATTTTGTTTAGTTGTGATGCAACTACTACACTGAACTGATTTTTCACATCTTATGTATGAATAAAGATTTGTTGGTGCTCACTGGCCTGATTTTTTGTTGTTTTTGTGTTCATAACATGTGCATAGAAACATCAGACATGCTGGCATGTAAAGGCGTAATGCCTTTCTGCCTCCATGACAGCAGTTGTGAAGCGGAACGTGAGCATAGCTTAAGTTGTTTGCCTTTCAGGTGTTGTTGTAGGAGGCTACACAGTTCCCATTCACACAATAATGTTGGGCTATACCTGTATGTTCACCACTAGAACATTTACCCCAAAAAGTGATGCCAGGACTATAGGGTGGTGTAAGTTTTACAAGGAGTAAAATAAGACATTTAATCAAAAGCATTATACCCTGGTTGATGGTAGATTGATTGAATGGTCATCTGATTATTGAAGAAGTATTCCACTTCAAAAACACTTCTAGTGGCACAATGCGTGTCAGGTGAGGACCCAGAAGCAGAACATAGGTCATAGTCCAGTATTTATTAACAGTGGCAAACAGCAGGACAAACACAGGCACAACTTGGATCTGGCAGTGAGTGAGCAGAATGATGTCCAGTCTTATTAGCTGATTAGTGAAGTGGACACAGGTGAGTGTTATCAGGCAACTGCAGGGCTAATGAGAAAATGAAGACAGGTGTGTAACTGGGAATGAGGTGAGATTGCAGTGGGAGTGGCCGGAGTAGAAAGACACAAAGCAGGGAGACTAGGCTGCACTAGCCTTCCTGCTTTCGTGTATAGACCCCTTAACAGACGACGTTACGCTGGTTGCAAGCGTCATACTGCGCAAGCGTCAAACCCATTCTGCCAGGTCTCGCTAGGGCACGCAGCACTAGCCAACACACAAGAGGGGGTTGTGGTGTGCTGAAACTAGCGCACCCCGAAACAACAGGCTGAGAATTGATTGCATGAAACAATCACCTGTGCATCCAGTCTCAATGTTGGTAAACAAATAATTGGTCTATAGAGGGGCGGGTTTAAAATCAGCGCGGAGAGAATGCGCCTGATCCCATTGGTTCACCGATCTTACCGTCAACCGTCAACCCCCGCCCCCGCCTTTCTCCACGCCGTTTGGTTCCCCCCCAAGGTTGGTCAAGGATAAACTGAGGGGAAAGAATTTGCAACTGAGGGTGCCAGGCCCCCTCTTGCACCCTGTGGCACCGGGCCCGGAGGAGACCCCTGTTACTGAACAAGCATATAATAACAGTTAAAGGTTAGTAATTTTTTGTTTTAAGTTAGTACTATTTAAATGAATATGCTGAGTAGGTTTTTGGGTGATAGTTTTAGACATGAATCATCATTAAATAAAATAGTTTCAAGTAAGCATAAGGCATGTTATTAAATCACCAGACTGTGTGTACTGGATAGCAAGAGGACAAAGCACTTTGAATTAATCAGTCCTGGACACCTAAAGAGGGAATTAATCAGTAACAGAAAACTGTCACAGTGTGCACTAACGGTTTGATATGGAAGACTACCTGGATGATTTTGTGGCAAACATTAATGGAAGTGTACAAAGCATGTGCATATTTCAAAAACATGCAACAACCAACACAAAATTCAGCTAAACATGTTATATAGGCGTGATGAAGAAACTAATACTACCTCATTAGTTGTTTTATTTGTGTTTCACAAGTTATACTTGAAAGCAGCAGCAGTACAAAGCAGCAGTTGTGTTTTCCAAGCACACATGAACGCCTCAGAGACGTGCGCAGTGAAACATGACGTCATCACGTCAGCACGACCTCTTTTCACACTGGCGCGTCTACGTGAAAGGAGCACAGCAGTAGCTGTGAGATATATTCATAAAAACGATATAAATAACAGAACACCAGCTGTAGCTACAGTGTGGTGCTGTGTGTTAGTGTCACCAGAGGTGAACCCTGCAGCCGATTGGTGCAAGAACCAAACGTTAACCCACTCGGTGAGATAAACACATCTACACATGTATTGCTAACTAGCTAATGCTAACTCACTGCTACATGTTGCTAACAGCTAGCACCATGTTTACACAGGCAAAGCCCTGTTGTGAGAGTTGAGTCCTGACGTTGTCAGTACTGGAAGGATGTGATTCTGTGAGATATATTTGGCTGTTGAAATGTTTCTGCTATAATTTTAATGTGATTGTTATTGTACTAAACCGAACACAAACTGATTTAATCCTACTTTATCTTATAAGATGCACTTTCAAATGGAAAATGTTACCACTTACTCCTTATGGTGCAAATGCATTTTAAAAGGTGCATTCCAATTATTTTTTTTATCATAAAGGGTAATTTACAATATTATACTGACACTGTTACACACAGTGTGAGTTAATGAGTTAGATAAGAGGTGTTTGATATGTTTTGTATATTGATATTCTGGTGAAACCGAAGGAGTGTAATTCATTTATTTTGTATTCCAACCAGTTATTGGTTGAAAATATGCTACGAATATATACATATATTAATTCTAAAATTCATTTTAAATGGAATTTAGGAAGTTGGGATTTAGAGTTGGCATTAGGATGATGAATCTAATGCTCGCATATGTTTAGAAAAAAAGTGCAATCGGCTGTAGTTGCTGGGACTGATTTGTCATATTGATGAAAACAGGGATCACCATGTATGGGCATTAAAGGGACATTCAGGGATTTGTATATTCCTGGACAACAGCTGACATGACATCCCACTCGGCTGTAAATTGTAATTTATGTGTATACTGAAATGCCAGAGGACAACATGTAGTTTGACAAATTTCTGTTACTGATTACTGATTACTCTCTTTAGGTCAGCAGGACTGATCCATTCACTGTGTGTACTGAGGGGTGTGATATGGTATGCTACCTGGGTAATGTTTTTCTTCTGTTCTTCCTTATATATATATATATATATATATATATATATATATATATATATATATATATATATATATATATATATATATATATTTATGAAATTCAAATATGCTAAAATATGATATAGTTATATAGTTAAGAATGTTTTCAGATAGTTGATGTGCTATGCTAATGTGAATTTAACTCCAGGGCCATTGGAAGCATCTTAGCTCCCCCCACTTCCTTTACTCTGCCCTGATTGGTTGAATTCAATGTGTGAAAGACGCTCCTCAGGTATAAGTACCATAACATTGTTGTAGTCAACGTTGTTTGCAAATTCAGCCAATTCAGAGACAAGACAGAGAATCAGACCTTTCAACCCATTTGGAAGGATTTTACATGGAGGAAGACCTAAACAAATAGGTTGCACACTGTAATTGTGTTTCAGAATGTACCGTAGTAATGGTAAAATAGTATATCGTTTAATACTTAATACTAACCTTGAAGAAGACAACTGTCGAAACGTTCATTTTATGTATTATAAGATAATATAGTACACTTTTGAACTGTAGATATGAGCTGTGCAACCTCTATGTAAGTGTTTAATACCGAGCCATTCATCATTACAGATGAACCAACCTGAGGAAGTTGAGCAGTCCTTTAGAGAACCCAAAAGGAGGAAGGTTGAGCACCAGGTTTGTTACTTATGTATGTGTTTTTGCATAATTATTACAATCTGTTATCTATTATATTGTGTGTATGTTGTATTTTGTATGAGATAAGTTGTCATCAATCGTTTGTTTCTGCATTTTATTTCACAGGTGCATGTGTTGAAGGCGTGTTCCATCCCTCTATCACGTGTAAGGTTTAGCAATGGACTGTTGGATGTGAACAATGCAATAGTTTCATTTGATCTTTCTAACCCTGTGGAACACACTGCTGTTCCAAAAAGCAAAGAGGTAATTTCTATTGGTTGAGGCTTTATTACAACATATTGAGCCCTAGCATTGGAAATAGCAGATATAAAAGCTCACAAGTTGTATATTAATGCAGTGCCAATGCATTGTCAACGCACTGTCAGTGTGTTGAGAGCTTGTAGGTCTGTTTGTTTAATTTGTGTTGAAGAGATTTGATGAGTTGGTAATAAAAGGAATGGGTCAAGTAGCTGGGGAACACCAGTCAATTAAATATTTAGGGTGTGTTAAGTCAACCCGATCTCCAGAGATTACCGTAACATTGCACGGAACGAGTGCACTTCATTCCGTGGATAGCCGCCTCGGAACTCCCGAATTGCGTGCATATGGTACGGCGCTGCCTTGTGACAAAACCATTTCGGAGGCGCGCAGTCACAGGCGAATTGTCCCCCCGTGAAGGACCACCGAGGGAGCTAAGGCGACCGAGTTGCCGTCCTGAACGGTGGGACATTCGCCTGTCTCAGCGCCGTTTGAGTTATGTACCGATAGGCACAGAATCGTAAATTTTATTGTGGGGACTGCTCTGCTTCCGGGTTTTTCCGTGTTGCGACTGGTTACGCCCACCGTGGGACTCGCCGTACATATGCACGCAATTTGGGAGTTCCGAGGCGACTATCCACGGAATGAAGTGCACTGTTCCGTGCAATGTTACGGTATTCTCTGGAGATCAGGCTGGTTAAGTAGCTTAGTTTTTGTGGCCCATAATTCTAATGTTTTTCTTAAATCAGAAATTTAGAAGATACATCTGCCACATCCAAGAGGGGACTGGCTTTATTTAAATATTTCATGTATTAATGGAATAATTTTGAAACAATGAAAAACAAAGAAGCATAGTTTTGTTTACATAGTTAATTCAACTGTTTTCCCTCTCTTTTCTTCTGTTTCTTTTTTTTATAGGTGGAGTTAACACCAGGTGTTGTGGAGGTGTCCTCAAATCCATCGCCCGCCAGGGATGTGAAACTGGTTATAAAGGAAGAGAGTCTTTGTATGCCGTGCACAAGATACACCAAAGGTGAGAGTGATGATGATGATTTCATAGCTGAACCATTGACTTCAATGTGAATGCAATGATTGCTGTGATCAAACATGTGATTGCTCCTGTTTGTACGTTACAAGAGATGGATGTTTATCACATGTATGCAGTAGGAAGCGAGTTGGTCATGTGGTACGTAGCTATGGGAAACCAGACAAGTGAATAGCACAGCTTTTTTTTTTAACAAACTATGCGGGGGACACACATGTACGCACACATACAGATATACACACCGATATTGTGTGCATTTATACATAGACTGCTAGGCTGATGCCTGTTGAGAAAGATGTTTGTTGAGAGTGCTTGCCTCTCAGGTTATGCATTACCATGCATGACCTATACATATTATGTTATTTCTCCTCCTAGACGGTGTTCCTGTGTGTAAAGAGGAGTCTTCACCTGAACAGAAGGAGAGGGGCCACATACTGATCAAGAAGGATCCAGAATATCCACAGACTAAAGAGGAACAGGAGGAGCTTTTCCAAAAACAAGAGGATGTCCAAGCTGATGGGACAATGTTAACATTACTAACAGTGAAAAGTGAAGATGTTGAAAAAAGAGAAACAGTCCCTCCAACTAGCACCTCATCTGCACACATACAAATTCAAGTTGGTACAGAGGACAGTGATGCATCACAACCAACTAGTGATGCTCAGTTCCTCTTTTCACACTATTCAGAATCTGATACAGAAGACAGCGATGAGACCACGGAAGCCCCATCCATTTTTAACACACTGCAATCACAAACGACACAAAATGTGGATGGACAAAGACTGTCTATGAGCAACAAGCTGTTACACAGTGTGAAATCATCAAAACAAATTCCATCCATGACGACTCATAGAGGGGAAAAGCCCTTCATATGTACACTTTGTGGTAACAGCTTTAGTCACAAACGTATTCTGAAGCAGCACATGATGATTCATACTGGGGAAAAGCCCTTTAGCTGTACAGATTGTGACAAAAGCTTTAGTCGAGCAAGTGGTTTGAAGCAGCACATGAGGGTTCATACATGTGAGAAACCCTATAGCTGTACAGTTTGTGGCAACAGCTTTAGTCAAATGCAGAGTCTGAAGAAGCATATGAGGATTCATACAGGGGAAAAAACATTTAGCTGTACTGTTTGTGGCAACAGCTTTCGTCAAGCAAATGGTCTGAAGCAGCACATGGGGGTTCATACAGGTGAGAAACCCTTTATCTGTACATATTGTGGCAGCAGCTTTAGTCGCAACTTTATTCTGAAGCATCACATGACCATTCATACAGGGGAAAAACCTTTCAACTGTACAGTTTGTAAAAACAGCTTTAGTCAAAGGAATAATCTGAAGCAGCATATGAGGGTTCATACAGGGGAAAAGCCCTTTAGTTGTAAAGTTTGTGGCAACAGCTTTCGTCAAGCAAGTTGTCTGAAGAAGCACACAAGGGTTCATACAGGTGAAAAACCCTATAGCTGTACTGATTGTGGCAACAGCTTCAGTCAAATAGGTGGTCTGAAGCAACACATGACCATTCATACAGGGGAAAAAACTTTCAGCTGTACAGTTTGTGGCAACAGCTTTAGTCGAAGGGGTAATCTGATGGAGCACATGAGAATCCATACAGGGGGAAAGCCATTTAGCTGTACAGTTTGTGGCATCAGCTTTAGTGAAATGAGTAGTCTGAAGAAGCACATGATGATCCATACAGGTGAAAAGCCTTTTAGCTGTACATTTTGTGGCAACAACTTTAGTCAAAAAGGTGATCTGAAGATTCACATGAGGATTCATACAGGGGAAAAGCCCTTTAGCTGTACAGTTTGTGGCAACAGCTTTAGTCAAACACAGAGTCTGAAGAAGCACATGAAGGTGCATACAGGGGGAAAGCCCTAGCTGTACAGTTTTTGGCTTCAGCTTTAGTCTAAAAAAACTGAAGCAGCACACGATGACTCATATGAGAAAAGCCCTTTAGCTCTGAAGCAGCACGAGGGTGCAGATAGAGGGAAAGCCTTAGGGTTGTACATAATGTAGCAGAAGCTTTTCCCTATTCCGAAGTCTGAAAATGTGCATGAGGAACATTCATTATAGTACTGTTTGACAATGACACAGATGCTAAGGCAGAGGGAATGACACAGTCTGACAAGCTACACATTACAATATTTTCCACATTTATACAATGTTACAAAAACTACATGTATACACTTTTGCAATGGGCATACTGCCTAGTAAGATAAAGTTGCAAGCAAGTAAAAAAAGTCTTCCTCTATGCCAGCCCATAACAGGAAATTGATTTTGAAAATAAGTTTGTTTTTCAAGGAACTGTGAATGTGTTATTTTGCTCACATTTGTAGTATTAGTAAATATAGTTAGTAATACTAAATATATTATTTTCATTTTGAGAAGAGACATTCTGGAGTTTGTATGCCTGTCTGTCTGTTCTATAGTTGCTAGGGTTATGCCTTTATTTAAAAATATATACAATAAAAGTGTACATTAAAGGGACTACACCATGAATTTTAACTTTTTCTTCTTTTTTGTGTGTTTTTGGTCTCCCCTACCTCTCTTCTATCCCCACAATACCCCAGTTTGAACACTCAGGCTTTCACAGCAAATCTGAGGTTTTATGTAAATTGGTCTCAAAACAGGCCGAACCGATTCCCTCCCGTTTTTCATTTTTTTCATTTTCTTTTTTTTTAACTTTTTCCACACAGAACCAGGAGATAACGTGCATACAAACTGGCTCAATAGTGCCCCGTGCCAAACAGGACAATGTGGTATTGCAGGTGAAAGTGCTTTATAAGCCAGAGAGAAGTTAGTTGGAATGAGTATATCTGAGGCTTGATTTAGGCTCAAACCTTTTGAAAAACGTTTGAGGGACATAAACGATATGATTTTAAATATATATATTTTTTTAATTCATGGTGTATCCTTTAACAAATTAAGATCTTACACTGTGACATGTAGTTTTAAGACATGCTCTGAGTTAAATGCCTTTCTGTACATGGCAGCAGTAGAGAAAAGCAGAATGGAGAGACAATCAATTCAGTCCTGTCATATGTTTAACCCTTATGCCTTGTTAGCGAAATGTGTGTATTTTTCTGTGATTTCTTTAGGTAATTTTGGCTGTGATTGTTCCTAGCCATGACATTTGGGAGGAAAGCGTGTTTTTCAAATGTAGTTTCATCCATATCCACTGCATTTTGACTGTGATATGTTTTGTTATATTGGGAGTGTTAACTAGAAGATTTGTAGTTGGTGAGTTTTTTTTTTATACCCCTTTTGTCCTAACACAATAGAAAGGGCAGCACGTTTAGTTTTAGTATTATGTATTGATAAATTATATCAAATCAAGTGTAAATTATATTTTTTTGACCCTTTAAATTAAATTAAAGTGAAACATGATAATTAATTAATTTCCCTTTTATCTGCAGCAAACTTCATGGAGTATTGTAAAAAATAAGGTCAATCACAAGCACTGAACATGTTTTGTGCCAAAGTTAAGCCAAAGTCAAAGTTAAACTGGTTGAAATTATTTAGATGCTTTATTAACCCCCCTATTGGCGATCCCTGGACCCCAATTTGAGGTTGAATACTTTGTCCACCACTGGTTGTGAGCTTGTAGATTGGCGATATTGTTGTTTCTTGCAATTTTTTGATGTACAACATACTGTGTTTATCTGTAGCCTTTATTTTGTTTAGTTGTGATGTAACTACTACACTGAACTGATTTTTCACATCTTATTATGTACAAATACAGATTTGTTGGTGCTCACTGGCCTGATGGTTTGTTTTTGTGTTCATAACACGTGCATAGAAACATCAGACATGCTGGCATGTAAAGGCGAAATGCCTTTCTGCCTACATGACAGCAGTTGTGAAGCGGAACGTGAGCATAGCTTAAGTTGTTTGCCTTTCAGGTGTTGTTGTAGGAGGCTACACAGTTCCCATTCACACAATAATGTTGGGCTATACCTGTATGTTCACCACTAGAACATTTACCCCAAAAAGTGATGCCAGGACTATAGGGTGGTGTAAGTTTTACAAGGAGTAAAATAAGACATTTAATCAAAAGCATTATACCCTGGTTGATGGTAGATTGATTGAATGGTCATCTGATTATTGAAGAGGTATTCCACTTCAAAAACACTTCTAGTGGCACAATGCGTGTCAGGTGAGGACCCAGAAGCAGAACATAGGTCATAGTCCAGTATTTATTAACAGTGGCAAACAGCAGGACAAACGCAGGCACAACTTGGATCTGGCAGTGAGTGAGCAGAATGATGTCCAGTCTTATTAGCTGATTAGTGAAGAGAACACAGGTGAGTGTTATCAGGCAACTGCAGGGCTAATGAGAAAATGGAGACAGGTGTGTAACTGGGAATGAGGTGAGATTGCAGTGGGAGTGGCCGGAGTAGAAAGACACAAAGCAGGGAGACTAGGCTGCACTAGCCTTTCGTGCTTTCGTGTATAGACCCCTTAACAGACGACGTCACGCTGGTTGCAAGCGTCATACCGCGCAAGCGTCAAACCCATTCTGCCAGGTCTCGCTAGGGCACGCAGCACTAGCCAACACACAAGAGGGGGTTGTGGTGTGCTGAAACTAGCGCACCCCGAAACAACAGGCTGAGAATTGATTGCATGAAACAATCACCTGTGCATCCAGTCTCAATGTTGGTAAACAAATAATTGGTCTATAGAGGGGCGGGTTTAAAATCAGCGCGGAGAGAATGCGCCTGATCCCATTGGTTCACCGATCTGTCCGTCAACCCCCGCCCCGTCAACACAACATTACGAGCGACGCCCACTACACTCTGGTTGGTTGGGGAAATGAAACACTTCCTATACCAGCTACACCGACGCGCTGGTCCAGGCTTTTATTTTTTAGAAAAACTAAACAATAAAAGCCTGGAGATCGAGGCTACAGGGAGACAGACAGAGAGAGAGAGAAATAGACAGGTGGAAAGACAGATCGTGATATCTATAGGGTCATTTTAAACACTTTAAAGGTAGGGTAAGAGATATTTTTTTGTATTTATTTTGTTTTCGTTAAAAAAATGTTAAAGTACTATATTCTGATAGTAATCATTGCTACAGAGTGTTTGTTCGGTCACAGGGGTCTCTCCAGGTCTTTAGTAAACACAATATAGTACATGTTCAGGTAGGTGACAAAGTTTAAGCCAATCAGGAGAGAGTATTGAAAATACATGTTCTGTTTAATAAAGAGCTGGAGAGACAAGGGAGACTTTACTGAAAAAACACTCTAGAGCAATGAGTACTATCAGAGAATACAAGAAGACTCACTCCAAAACCAACTCACCCCAACTCAAAAAGGAAAACTCACCCCGGAGCTAGGAACACTCACCCCGGGGGGTGGGTAAACTCACCCCAGGACCTGAGAAAACTCACTCCGGAACACTCACCCCGGGGGTAGGAAAACTCACCCCGGGGGAGACGCACTGTGATTGGCCAGTAGTCACTTTGAGTGGCAGTTGGGGCAAACGCAGTCAGTGGGGCAAACGCAGTGAGTGGGGCAAACGCAGTCCCCACCAAAAATATTTACTATTCTGTCCCTATCGGTACATAACTCGGACGGCGCTGATTCGACTAGCAGACCATCGGCTGGTCGTTGCGGGCACTCGCGCCTGGAGGCGCTCGGGCGCAACTCCTCAGCCTCAAGGTCTGCTGAGTCGGCGCGCCTCCGTCATGGTCCAAAACTATACTTTATCGGCGAAAAAAAGAAGTCAGCGGATGACTGAAAAAGTTTTACCCCAAGCATTCTGTGAAAATGGAAAGCTCACAAAGTTAAAAACCATTGGGGTGAGTTTTCCGGAGTGAGTTTTCTCAGGTCCTGGGGTGAGTTTTCCTACCCCCGAAAATCTTGGGGGTGAGTTTTCCTACCCTGTGGGGTGAGTTTTCCGGAGTGAGTTTTCCTAGCAATGGGGTGAGTTGGTTTTGGAGTGAGTCTTCTTGATACCCTATCAGAATATAGAGCTATTTAACACTTATTTTAACAAAAGTAAATCACTTACCCTACCTTTAACCCCAGCATCCATAGTCTGGGTGGTAGATTAGCAAAAAAACACTCTAGAGCAATGAGTACTATCAGAATATAGAGCTATTTAACACTTATTTTAACAAAAGTAAATCACTTACCCTACCTTTAACCCCAGCATCCATAGTCTGGGTGGTAGATTAGCAAAAAAAACGAAGTGCTGATCTACACGCTCACAATGCGTTGTTGAACCTGTAGATTGGCATGGTGAGGACATTTGATGTAGCTGGGGAAAAAAGTGGTCCAAGTACAGAGTACTAATATCCAAAAGTGGTAACCTGTGCTGAGGCTTTTGTGTGAGCCACACACCGTTTTTACGTTGCTCGATTCAATTAAAAAAACGCCTGAAACTGTAGGTTGTGCTCACTATAATGTAACAGAGACAGGGAACCGATGGAGTTACATTTGTGTCTTTATTAACCAAACAAAATAAAAAGTTTTGAAAGAGAAAACATATAAACAGAGCAACACATTTAGAATGAATTGTGGATGCAGGTTTCTATATGGCATAATGGTTGTATACATTGCTGCATGCAATCTATAAAGTTTTCATATGCAGGTTTAACTATGTAAAGGTCAAATATGGGAAGGCACAGCTTAAGTTATTTTTCACCTTTAAGGTGGAGGCTACATCTTTGCCAGCCTAAATAATTGGAATGCAAATCAGTTCTTACCCTATCTATGTTCCATTTCATTTACACAAGACTGTCGGGGGCTATATGATCACTACTTATCATAATGAAAGGAATACATGCAAATTATTTGGCCCATCCATTCTCACCTGTCCATTAACAATGGGAGTGTCCACCATAACATTCCACAACATTCACGTCCTGTGTTTTCTTAGTGATTAGATTAGAGTTTTAAACCCTACAACCAAAAATAATGGATGAATTTGTGTATTTTTGTGTATTTAAAAGGGGTGTAAGGGATATTATGTTTGCTAAACTAAGTGTTACATACATATCTGTATTCCTATAGTAATCACTGACATATTGATAGTTATGTTATGATTGTTTGTTCATTAACTGGGACCTCTGTGCTTCTCACTTTACTAAACAGAACATTACATTTCTGGTGCAGCGCGGAACAAAACGACGCTTCACCGGCGCGTTCCACTGTTTTAGAGCTCCTTCAGCAGCCGCTGGTTCAAACTTGCAGCGCCTTTCGGCGATAGTTCTGTCTTCTTTCACTTTCTCCACGCCGTTTGGTTTCCCCCCCAAGGTTGGTCAAGGATAAACTGAGGGGGCAGAATTTGTAACTGAGGGTACCAGGCCCCCTCTGGCACCCCGTGGCACCGGGCCCGGAGGAGACCCCTGTTACTGAACAAGCATATAATAACAGTTAAAGGTTAGTAATTTTTTGTTTTAAGTTATTACTATTTAAATGAATATGCTGAGTAGGTTTTTGAGTGATAGTTTTAGACATGAATCGTCATTAAATAAAATAGTTTCAAGCAAGCATAAAGGCATGTTATTAAATCACCAGACTGTGTGTACTGGATAGCAAGAGGACAATGCACTTTGA
Source organism: Gymnoscopelus braueri (assembly GCF_963280865.1). Classification (NCBI taxonomy): domain Eukaryota; kingdom Metazoa; phylum Chordata; class Actinopteri; order Myctophiformes; family Myctophidae; genus Gymnoscopelus; species Gymnoscopelus braueri. The sequence continues at coordinate 21,220,536 of NC_137606.1, read as the reverse complement.
ATGAATCAGTCCTGGACACCTAAAGAGGGAAGTATTCAGTAACAGAAAAATGTCACAGTGTGCACTAACGGTTTGATATGGAAGACTACCTGGATAATTTTGTGATAAAAATGTATGGACGTGTACAAAACATGTGCATATTTCAAAAAATGCAACAACCAACACAAAATTCTGCTAAAAATGTTATATAGGCTAGTGATGAAGAAACTAATACCACCTCATTAGTTGTTTTATTTGTGTTTCACAAGTTATACTTGAAAGCAGCACCAGTACAAAGCAGCAGTTGTGTTTTCCAAGCACACTTGAACGCCTCAGAGACGTGCGCAGTGAAACATGACGTCATCACGTCAGCGCGACCTCGTTCACACTGGCGTGTATACATGAGAGCAGCACAACAGTAGCTGTGAGATATATTCATTCATAAAAACCAGTGGTGGGTTCTACCGTCAGATGCTGTGTACGTCGTACACCTTGAGATTTTTTTTCGTCGCCACCGTACACCTTCAAAAACTGTTCAAAACAGCGTATCTGAGACGCTGATACGCTCTGATACGCTAACTGACGGCGCTGACTGACTGGCGTTAACGTGCACTGTGCTGCTCAGGGCGAGGCAGCAAAGCGAGAGAGAGTAAAAAAAAACGATTCTGGTCGAGCGTTCCGGTGGTAACTGGAACGCTCGCCCCAAAACACACTCGCCCCCATTCATTTCGCGGACAGAGGCCGCCGGATTAGACCCGGGGCGAGTGTGTTTAGGGACGAGTCTTCTGTGATTTCATTCACCAGCCAGTGTTGCCAGATTTAGCGAGAGAAATAAGCAACCAGTTCTATGAAAACAAGCCCAAAAGAAGCAACTTAGGCCACATGAGCACTTAAAACCTACGCTATTTTTTGAAGCAAGCCTAAGCAAGTACACTTTAGAAACAAGCCCCAAAAAAACGCAACCCACAACGACCAACATTTTATAAGAAAACTTTACAGAAAAACAAGCCCAAAGTCGCTTATAATACGCGGACATGGCAACACTGGCCCCAGCAGGTAAAGCCCTGGAAGAGTGAGACAGGCAGCGCCAACAACAAAAACAAACAAGGAACCGAGAGTGGTACGAGAGACAGAACGACAGCAAGACAGACATTACAGAGCGAGACACACACGCGCGCGAAGCGCGCGGACAATTTTCACATGCAATATTTTTGTTCGCGCGCGTGCACATTTTTTACTTTTAATTAATTATAGACGCGCGCATGCCGTGCGTGTGGGAGGCAGGGAATAATCATAGTATACCTTAAAAAAAAAACTAGAACACACCACTGATAAAAACGATATAAATAACAGAGCAGATACACCAGCTGTAGCTACAGTGTGGTGCTGTGTGTTAGTGTCACCAGAGGGGAATCCTGCAGCCGATTGGTGCAAGAACCAACCGTTAACCCACTCGGTGAGATAAACAAAATGTGCCTGTATTGCTAACTAGCTAATGCTAACTCACGGCTACATGTTGCTACATGTTGCTACTGCAACAGCTAGCATCCTGCCCACTGAGCATTTTTTGGGCTATTAGACGTCTAAAATACGTCTAAGGGCTAGGCTAAAACTAGCTCCATAAAGAACCTCTCACTCCGCTATACAGCTCCGAGATGAGGTTCTATGTCGTTACCTTCCAGAATCGGGTGAACGTCCGCCAAGGCTCCGCTGTTTACCCTTTTGTATACGTCGTATCCCAAAACTAATGGTAGATTCCAAGCCGCACGGATGTTTAAAGTTTGGTTCGGCGCATAAAATTTTAGGAACGGTGCGAAACTACCCGTTTAAATCGCTTATTTAGTCAGCCTGTGGCCATGTTTCCCATTCAACCCGGAAAACCCCCCTACGTCCGCTGCCAGTACTGCTCCCGGTTTGGCTACAATGGGAAACATGGCCACAGGCTGACTGAATAAGCGATTTAAACGTGTAGTTTCATTCCGTTCCTAAAATTTTATGCGCCGAACCAAACTTTAAACATCCGTGCGGCTTGGAATCTACCATTAGTTTTGGGATACGACGTATACAAAAGGGTAAACAGCGGAGCCTTGGCGGACGTTCACCCGATTCTGGAAGGTAACGACATAGAACCTCATCTCGGAGCTGTATAGCGGAGTGAGAGGTTCTTTATGGAGCTAGGCTAAAACCAACGTCTATTCTTAGCCTAGATGTTGATTAACTGTTTTCAGTGGTGGAAAGTAACTAAGTACATTTACTCAAGTACTGTACTTAAGTACAATTTTGAGGTATTTGTACTTTACTTGAGTATTTCCAATTTCCAGTACTTTTACTTCTACTCCACTACACCTCAGAGGCAAATATTGTACTTTTACTTTGCAGATATCAATTATTACATTATAAAACACACATTAACCACTTTAGCCCTGTTTTATATCGTGGCTATTTGAAAATAGCAGATCTACAAGCTCACAACGTGTCGCAACGCAATGAGCTTTTAGATCTGCTATTTTCAAATATGTTAGTACTTTTACTTTTTCCACCACTGGAAATGACGTCTATAATATAAACCAGGGGTTTTCAACCGGTGGTCCGCGGAGGTATAGGTGGTCCCTGGCCATGCATTAAAAAAATGTGTTTTGCTTTTAATACGTTTCAGGAGTTCTCACTATATGGTGTGTGTGATATGAAATGTGAGCTTTCCATAATCACAGTAATCTTTAATCATATTCCATCATATTCAAGGGCTTTTGCTGAGAAAAGGGACAGACCCCAGTCACTTTCAAATTAGAGCACTGCAGAGGGCAGGTGTGTGTGTGTCTGTGTCCAGCCTCGGAAACCCATGCCTTTTTTTTTTTTTTTTTCAAAAGAAAAAAAGGCTGTGCGAACCATGCAGGAACGCTGGTCTTAGGACCTTGTTATCTCCTAACCAATCAGAGTGCAGAGGGGCGTCGCTCTAAATTTGGTGACGTCAGCGTGCTCCGTGCACAGGCCGGCGGGGGGCGGGGGGAGGGGAGGCGGGGACATAGATTGGTGAAGCAAAAGGAAGCGCCGCAGGAATCCCTGCGGCGGAGGTTTGGATCCGCGCTTCAAGACCATCGATTGGGCTCGTTCTTTCAGTCTAGTGTCCAGCTGACACTCGTTGACGCTCGTTAATGTTATAGGCATAAAAGCAATTATGCTTCTGCACTGTCAAATAGGCCAACATCTAATCTAACCATTGAGTTACAGGACTCACTTCATTGAAAACAAACAAAGTCACTGTATTTTTTTAGATATTATGTTGATATTATAGCTATTTTATTTGATTAGATATGTGATGTTCCTGACAATTAGTTGACTTTTGGTGAAAAGGCATATATCGGTATCGGAAATTAGGAGTTGGACCATATCGGAATATCGGGGAAAAAAGTGGGGTGGGTCTATGATGGACCCACCATGCACAATAGTGGTGGTGGTCCCCAGGTTGCTCTTAGTCAGGATGGTGGTCCCTAGGTCATAATCAGTTGAAAACCCCTGATATAAACGGTCTAAATACAGACGCTTAAAAAACGTCTAGGCTAAGAATAGACGTTGGAAAAAACTTTCACTTTTAGACCAATTATAACCCAGTTTTAGACGGAGGTCTAATAGACGACTATGGCTCACTGGGTGTTTACACAGGCAAAGCCCTGTTGTGAGAGTTGAGTCCTGACGTTGTCAGAACTGGAAGGATGTGATTCTGTGAGATATATTTGGCTGTTGAAATGTTTCTGCTATAATTTACTAGTGTTGTGGAAAATATAGCATGTGATTGTTATTGTACTAAACCGAACAAAAACGGATTTAATCCTACTTTATCTTATAAGATGCACTTTCAAATGGAAAATGTTACCACTTACTCCTTATGGTGCAAATGCATTTTAAAAGGTGCATTCCAATTATTTTTTTTATCATAAAGGGTAATTTGCAAGATGTATTCTACTGACACTGTTAAACACAGTGTGAGTTAATGAGTTAGATAACAGGTGTTTGATATACTGGTGAAACTGAAGGAGTTTAATGCATTTATTTTGTATTCCAACCAGTTATTGGTTGAAAATATGCTACGAATATATACATATATTATTTCTAAAATTCATATGTTTAGAAAAAAGTGCAATCGGCTGTAGTTGCTGGGACTGATTTGTCATATTGATGAAAACAGGGATCACCATGTATGGGCATTAAAGGGACATTCAGGGATTTGTATATGCCTGGACAACAGCTGACATGACATCCCACTCGTCTGTAAATTGTAATTTATATATATATATATATATATATATATATATATATATATATATATATATATATACATATATATATATATATATATATATATATATATATATATATATATATATATATATATATATATATATATTTATTTATTTCTGAAATTCAAAGATGCTAAAATATTATATAGTTATATAGTTAAGAATGTTTTCAGATAGTTGATGTGCTTTGCTAATGTGAATGTAACTCCAGGGCCATTGGAAGCATCTTAGCTCCCCCCACTTCCTTTACTCTGCCCTGATTGGTTGAATTCAATGTGTGAAAGACGCTCCTCAGGTATAAGTACCATAACATTGTTGTAGTCTCTGTTGTTTGTGCTTTCAGCAAATTCAGAGACAAGACAGAGAACCAGACCTTTCATCCCATTTGGAAGGATTTTACATGGAGGAAGACTTGAACAAAAAGGTAATAGGTTGCAAAGTGTAATTGTGTGTTTTAGAATTTACCGTAGTAATGGTTAAATAGTATATTGTTTAATACTAACTTTGAAGAAGACAACTGTCTAAACGTTCGTGTTATGTATTATAAAATAACAGTTCACTTTCGCACTGTAGATTGCTCAGTGCAACCTCTGTTTATCCTTTTAAAAGTGTTTAATACCGAGCCATTTATCATTATAGATGAACCAACCTGGGGAAGTTGAGCAGTCGTGTAGAGAACCCAAAAGGAGGAAGGTTGAGCACCAGGTGTGTTACTTATGTATGTGTTATTGCATAACTATTATAATCTGTCATCTATTTTGTTGTGAGTATGTTGTGTTTTTGATGAGATAAGATGTCATCAATCGTTTTTTTCCTGCATTTAATTTCACAGGTGCATGTAGTGTTGAAGGCGTGTTCCATCCCTCTAACACGTGTAAGGTTTAACAGTGGACTGTTGGATGTGAAGGAGGAAATAGTTCCATTGGATCTTTGGAACCCTGTGGAACACACTGCTGTTCCAAAAAGCAAAGAGGTAATTTGCATGCAAATTATATCCGTTGGTTGAGGCTTTATTACATCACATTGAACCATAGCATCAGACATAGCAGATAAAAAGCTCACAAGTTAAATGTTAACGCAGTGTCGATGCATTTTCAACACATTGTCAGTGTGTTGAGAGCTTGTAGGTCAGTTTATTTTATTTGTGGTGAAGAGATTTGATTAATTGGTAATAAAAGGAATGGGTCAAGTTGGTTGTGTTTAAGTGGCTTAGTTTTTGTGGCCCATAACTCTAATGCTGTTTTTCTTAAATCAGAAACCACATTTAGAAGATAAATCCGCTGCATCCAAGAGGAGACTGGCTTAAATTAAATATTTCATTTATAAATGGAATAATTGTGAAACAATGAAAAATAATGAAGCATTGGTTTGTTTACGTAGTTAATTCAACTGTTTTGTCCCCTCTTTTTTCTGTTTATTTGTTTTTTGTAGGTGGAGTTAACACTAGGTGTTGTGGAGGTGTCCTCAAATCCATCGCACACCAAGGATGTGAAACTGGTTATAAAGGAAGAGAGCCTCTGTATGCCGTGCACAAGATACACCAAAGGTGAGAGTGATGATGAATGATGATGAATGTAAAAAGAAAAATTGGCAGTAGTTGCTGGGACTGATTTCTAAGCTGAACGATTGACTTGTGAATGCAGGTGTGAATGCAATGATTGCTGCGATCAAACGTGTGATTGCTCCTATTTGCAAGTTGGTCATCACAGTGTTTTTATAAACTATGCCGGGGACACACAGATACGCACACATACAGATATACACACAGCTATTGTGTGCATTTATACATAGACTGCTAGACTGATGCCTGTTGAGAAAGATGTTTGTTGAGAGTGCTTGCCCGTCTGGTTATGCAGTACCATGACCTATATATTATGTTATTTTCCTCCACCTAGACTGTGTCCCTGTTTGTAAAGAGGAGTCTTCACCTGAACATAAGGAGAGGGGCCACAGACTGATCAAGAAGGAACCAGAATATCCACAGATTAAAGAGGAGCAAGAGGAGCTATTCCAAACACAAGAGGATGTCCAATTAGAGGCTGATGGGACAATGTTAACATCACTAACAGTGAAAAGTGAGGATGTTGAAAACAGAGAAACAGTCCCTCCAGCCAGCACCTCATCTGCACACAAACAAATTCAAGCCTGTGCAGAGGACAGTGATGCATCACAACCAACTAGTGATGCTCTGCTCCTCTATTCACACTGTTCTGAATCTGATACTGAAGACAGTGATGAGTGGGAGGAGACCAGGGAAGCCCTGTCCATTCTAAACACACTGCAATCACACAAGACACAACATGTGGAAGGACAAAGACTGTCTATGAGCAACAAGTTGTTCCACAGTGTGAAATCATCAAAACAAATTCCATCCATGATGACTCATAGAGGGGAAAAGCCCTTCATATGTACACTTTGTGGCAACCGCTTCAGTAAAACATCTCTTCTGAAGCGGCACATGATGATTCATACAGGGAAAAAACCCTTTAGCTGTACAGATTGTGACAAAAGCTTTAGTCGAGCAAGTGGTTTGAAGCAGCACATGCCGATTCATACAGGGGAAAAGACATTTAGCTGTACAGTTTGTGGCAACAGCTTTAGTCAAAACGGTAATCTGAAGAGTCACATGAGGATTCATACGCGGGAAAAGCCCTTTAGCTGTACAGTTTGTGGCAACAGCTTTAGTCACACACAGAGTCTGAAGAGTCACATGAGGATTCATACATGTGAGAAACCCTATAGCTTTACAGTTTGTGGCAACAGCTTTAGTGAAATGCAGAGTCTGAAGAAGCATATGAGGATTCATACAAGGGAAAAACCCTTTAGCTGTACAGTTTGTGAAGGCAGCTTTAGTCTAAATGAAAATTTGAAGAGGCACATGAGAATCCATACAGGGGAAAAGCCATTTAGCTGTACAGTTTGTGGCATCAGCTTTAGTCAAATGAGTAGTCTGAAGAAGCACATGATGATCCATACAGGGGAAAAACCCTATAGCTGTACAGTTTGTGAGAACCGCTTTAGTCGTGCACATAGTCTGAAGCTGCACATGAAGATACATACAGGGGGAAAGCCCTAACTGTGCAGTTTTTTTTCAGTCTAAAAAACCTGAAGCAGCACATGATGACTGATATCTTTTTGCTGTGTAAGATGTTTCAGCTTTAGTCTAAAATGAAACTCTGAAGCAACACAACGGTTCAGATAGAGGGAAAGTCTTATGGTTGTCCATTATGTAGCAGAAGATTTGTCCTATTCCAAAGTCTGAACATGTGCATGAGGTACAATCATTCACATACTGTACTGGAATGATGCTGTCTACCAAGATACAAAATACAATACTTTCATCAAAATTTAACAAAAACCTCTTATTTTGTATAGATATACAAGCTCACAGCAGCGTTCCAACAGCATTGTGAGCTTTTAGATTGTTTAGTTTCAAATAGTGATGGTGAAGTTAAACTTATGAGGGGCCGTTTAGGCCAAAAATAATGAAACACTTTCACACACGCTAACGAGACAGTCTTATACTTACTACTGAAATGCTTTTACATTCAATTTTGAGACACTTTCACACACACTGATGAGACACTCTTACATATACTACTGAAATGCTATACGTTCAGTATTGAAACACTTGCACACTCACTACTGAAACACTCTCACATACATACATACTTTGTAAATAGATGCACGTTCATATATGAAACTTTATACATACTCATCTGAACACTTACGCATACATATGAGAAACACATACACATACATATATACTTCTGTGCCATATACACATGCATACGAAATGCTTGCACGCATACAAGTTAAACATTTATACATTTATATCTGAAACACTCACACATACACATATGAAAAGGCTGCATGTATATCGCTGAACACTTGTACATTTACAACTGAATTTCTTGTATATTATTACAAACTAAAATGAAAACTTTAGATGCATGTGCAAGCCTTTCACATGTATTCATACGAGTCATTTCAGTAGTATGTATAAATGATTTCAATAGTGTATATATACACCATTTTTAAAGCATGTACAGATCATTTCACATGTATTCATACAAGTAATATCAGTGATGTATATAAGTAATTTTGATAGTATATATAAATCATTACAATAGCATATAGATCATTTAACTATAATGTATATAATTTCACATGTATGCATACAAGAAATCTCAGTAGCATACGGAAGTGGTTTCAGTAACACCGGAAGGCACAGGCAGGTGCGCGGGCACACCAGGAAGAAACTTCCAGAGAGAAGGAGAAGATAAGAAGGAGAAGACAAAGGCAGCATGGAGGGGAACGGAGACCCACTTTAATTAATTTGATATCGAATACTAATATATCACCTACGCAGCAGTGTAAGGTCCTTACACACTGGGGCGAATTCTTCATGCAAATAAAAAAGTTTTTTTTCGCCTGTTTTTTAAAACCTTATAAAGTCAATGCAAGCTTCCACATCAAAGACGAAATTTCGCGGAGCGAAAATGCGTCTTTTATTTATTCGGACAGCAGTCATATTTTGTGGAAATGCTGGTGACTGCTACTCTGACCAATCAAAATGCATTTATGTAGGCCTATTCATTTTATTAAACAATCTAGTATAGGCCATCCCATTGGATGAGCGCACTGGTGCTCAAAATGGGGTCCGG